>NC_047128.1:30471256-31071256 GCF_009829125.3 Periophthalmus magnuspinnatus
ATAGTGAAAAGTAATCAAAACATGCTAGGAGAGAGCAGTCACGACTTGAAACTTAAAAAATGTTGTGGTTCAGGGATAATTGCTCTTTCCAATAATTGACAGAACCCTACCACTAAAATTGATACAGTAAATGATTTATCTATAAGGCACTTTTCGTTGACAACATTTTCTACTTCGGACAAAATCTTAAACCCAATACGTAAGGCCATCACAATATTCTTAGTAGAGGAGTATGAACTGCTAATTCTGAATGCCTCTATGTGTGGATCTAGAAAACTCATTTTCCTCTTAACCACTGTCACCCACTAAATCAGCTCCTAAAGCCATGCCAGGAAATACCCGCTATCATCAAACACACAGACTGGTGCGGGAGTCTTTCCTTTCAAAAACACGCCTAAGGGAACTCTTCTCCAGGCGACGCAAGTTTGACGATCAGAAACCAAGACTTCAACTAAGGGAGATGACTTAAGTGAGAGCTGGAGATAGGGTGAACGGCGCGTGTCTGAAAAATTAACTGCATTTAGGTGATCACTGTAGTCTCGTAGGGAGCCGTGGAATTAGGAAATTTAAAAAAAATGCTGCATTAGGGACTGAGATTACAGATGAGAGCTTGATAACAATTCAGTCAAGTTGCATAGTGAGCCAAAAGGTAGAGGTAAAACTAAACATGGCCATGGCAATAGTGATAAGCCAGTCATAAGTCATCGTATGAAGGAGGACTATTAATATTAACTGACAGAGTGTCTAGTGTGCTCTAAGGACACAGAAACATCTGGAGCAGGGAGAGAAGAAAAAAGGTGGAACCAATAGCACCCCAGCCAAGTTTGAGAGGAAGACTAGCAGGGTGCACATTCCCACCCTGACCCCCAGCATTCCTGAAACCAGCACTTATCTTTGCTAAGTCATTTGATATCACATTTTAGCATCAGATAACCTGGGACAAAACAGTTGTCTTTCATTTCTAAAATGTGCAATATATTGCTAAGCAAATAATTAATCTTGTAAGATGCAATAAATAAATTGTGAAAGAATACAGATTTTGCTCTACAGGACAACACAATGCAGCCCTAATTTTAAGACACCACAAAGACCCCGCTCTTTTTTGGGGTCAGCGGCACATCCCCTTTTGTACAACATACTGACCTACTTATTGAGCATGTCCCTACCCCCGCTGCTATTATTGTGTGAAACAAACTCATCATTCATTGCTGACGAGGGCGCACATTTACCCCCGCACTCCTAGACCGTCCAAAGAAGAGGGACACGATGCAGCCCAGAACCGGCAGCTCATTAGATTAGTGATGGTTTGCCACTGCAATTAAGTAGAATACAGAGCAATTTAGTGCTCCAGTTTCCAGCATTCTTCTCTGCATGAGCCACTCGGGTCCCAGAAAACATTTGGGCCACACAAAAGGCAAAGCAGGGCAAAGCAGGAAAATAAAAATGATTTTGCCTTGAATGTTTTTCTTTCTTCAACACATAAGCAGAAAATGCATTTATACCTGGACTACAAAAAGACTATCTGTGAGTTTTATAATGTTAACCTGTAGGACGGCCACATGCTGAGCACTTTTCTGAAGTTAAAAACGATAAGAAAGAAAGAAACGTCTTCCTTTTGGTAAAACAATGACTTCATCTTGCCATTTGTTTACAAAGCACTGATGACATGTTCCCCTGAGAGAGCAGTGAGTCTGTTGGACAATAGCTAACACCGTTACTACGGTGGACCCTGCAGCTTTTCAGGAAGCTCTGAACAAGGACAGCTCCAGTCTGAGAGAATAACAGGACACACGTGAGGTGCATAGAGACATGCTAACAATGTGTCTTCCTCTGCTCCACATCAGCCAGTCCCCTTAACTCACCATGCTTTGGCTTAGAAAGCAGAGGAAGTCGTTTACTTGGTTTTAAATACAAAAAAAAGCTGCTAAACTGCAAACACAATCTTTTTTTGTCACAGTTAATTGTGGTACTTCAACTGCAGAGCAGACACTGAGTTGTAGCAGGTGAGCTACAAACGGTATCTTAATTATCAAACTCACGTCATCTACACAAAATGAAAGCTTTTCATGAGTTTTCCCTACATAGTTAAGAAAACTATACATAAAAGAAACCCATTCTGACTGTTAGTTAATGCCATTCAAAAAGCTATACAACAACAATTTCGAAATACTACACCAATATGGTACAACTTCATAGAGATTTGTTTATTTTTGCAGGTGTTTATGTATATTTATTTGGAATGCACAATACCAAAGCTGTGAAACTAGTGAAAGAAGAATAAATAACTTCAAAGCGGGACCTTAACCTCTAAACTCCAACATATGACTGGCCTTGCAATGCAAAACTCACATGCACATGCAGCGCTCCCCTGATGTGCCGCTTATCTGTGCTGCTCTCTGGCCAGTGTGTTTCGGAACGAGGGGGAGGGTTGAAAAGTGGGAGTGAACACAGAGTCAGACCAAGGGGAGCCTGATTACCTGCTTGGCCTCCTCCAAAGTGGCCTGCAGTCTGCTTATCTCCTTTTCGTACTGCTCCCTCATCTTGTCCAACTCTTGATCGTGAGCAGACACCTCCTCCTTCAATGCGCCTTTCAGAGCCGTCAGCTCACGCTCCCGTCGGTGTAGCAGCTCCTCCTGGTCCTCCTTAGCCAACAAAGTCTGCTGTAACTCGGCTCTCAACTGCATCAAATCCTACATAAATAAAACACAATTTGATATACATCACTGATCATGTTATACAAAAAATGTGTTTACATAACTGATTAAAACACACTGACAATGATTTTGTGTGACTAGTATACACTAGGACTAGAAAATCCTTGACAAGTTTTGGAGTTGATAACTAAAATAAATGATTTTCAATGACAGAAGTTGAAGTTACATATTGTTAAAATGTTGCCAGTAAAAACATTCCTAATTCCTAAATCCTAATCCAGCTCCTGTTTTCTCCACATTTTAAATGCTTTAAGAGAACTAAATTTACTCTTTAGTGACGTAATCCTACATGCTGGGGCAAATTTAATAGGTTGAGTGGTTGCGTATTTCCCCTCTACAATAATATTGTGCTTTACCGTCATCAGCGCGTCCCTCTCGCTGTCGACAGCTGACTTTTTGGCCGTGTCGAGCTCGTCGTGCATCTCTGACAGCTGGTCCTGCAAGTCTCGGATCTCGGTCTGGTACTGTTCACGCTCCATCTTCACCTGGAAGAGCCTGACAGACCACAATACACTTTTACACAACTGAACAAGCCTTCTGCTCATAGAGAACACACAGGTGCATTTCAATTCACACATGCTGCTCCTTACACCTGGACTGGCTCATTCGTGGCCCACAGCCCACAGGGGTCCAGGCATTGCATGAGCTCTGACTTTAATACAGTAAGTGCCTTCACAGAGCAACAGTGAGAGGAGGGTGATAAGTGATGTGAGGCTCCCTACACAGACCACCAACAAGGCTCGGTCACACTATAGGAATGGAGTAGCACATGACTTTGGGAAACCATGAAAATGGGGACAGGCGACACTGACAAAAATGTACATGTCATATCAAATATATTAATTTTATTTTTAATGATATATTTTTGCAGTCATTTTAAATAGTTTTAACTATAGAGAATATACTCTATATTCTAAAATTTGCTACTCTAAAGTCTAAAATTTGCCTATCGCCAGAAGAAAAATTGCAATATTATTCATGTTTTGATACACGTCCCAGTGCTCTGTGACAATATGTGATTTAAAAAACAAAAAAATTGCAAAAACAGCAGCAAACACATTTCAAAGCTGCTAACTGGTGCCATGATATTGAGTAGAGTAATGGCAAGCTTATGGGATTACATACTTACGTTAAGTCTCAAGAAAATACAACCAAGCAAACCAAATGAGGGAATAGAGAATTACAGAAATCTCTGGTAGCACTCACTCTTCGACTGTGGTCTGGAGTTCTGTCTCTGCTTTGGCCAGTTTCTCTTTAAGACGTTTGCGCTCCTCTTCACTTTTCTGTTGTTCCTGCTGAAGGTCCTTCAGACTAGATGTTAATCTTAGCTCAGACTGTTTTTTCTATAGGCAAAAATATATATATACACATGTATTGGGGTTGTAAAAAACAGAAACTTAAAGGGTTGGATGCAAACATGCATTGTGTATTTTTTGACTTACCGTCGTTTGTTCTTCCAGTTGATTTTTGAGTTTGGACAGTTCTTTTTCCAGCTCAGCATTCTGTCCTTGTAAGGCTCGGGTTTGTGCAGTAATTTCTACAGTCTGGGAAAAGCATTAAATATGTTGGTTTGTTATTTTGTAAGAAATAAAACTAAGAAATCAACAGAAGAAATTACTAGTCTGAGTTACAGTTACATGCAAGCTGATAATTAACTAATTTGTTTTTATCTGTAATAAATATTCAAACTGACAAGCTTAATAAACAGCCTAATTGCCACAGAGTGGGCTGTGTGGAAAAATAATCTAGTGTCTACTGGACATGATGCAAAAATTTTACTTTCATGTCCCTTTAAACCTTAGATTTTTCATTTCGAGTGACCTTCAACATTTTATAAAAGGAGTTTCAGGAATATAACAATGACTCACATTGTTGTCGCCTTGAGCACTGGCTGTAGCCCTGGATTTCAATGTTTGAATCTTCTCAAAGACGAGGTTGACCTTCCTCTTAGTCGTTTCATCACTATCGTTGCTTCTGTGGACATATAAATACAGTACAATGTTGAATTTGATACAACTTATTGTTTTACCTAGAATTGAAAGAGTTAAGTAGAGTTAATGGATTCCAAGCTTGGACTGCTTTGATGTGTCACCTCAAAGAAAGATCAGCTTCATTGCACAAGAGTAACATACAGTCAGGACAAACACACTGGGCATTACAGCTTGACCGCAAACTAATGATAAAAATGTGGTATAAATGCATGAGTGAACTGTTATTTCTGTTAGAACAGTAAACCTTTAAAATAGGTTTTATTATTTTTTTCGGCCATTTCACAAGATTTGGGATTTTCTCAGCACACAGAAGGGGAGAGAAAAACCATAGTAAAAGTGAAAATGTTACTTGCAATAACCACAAAAGCCATATATTATGACAATAACGCAGCTCACACCCCCCACTCTCTGCTCTCCGCATGTGCAGATGAAATTCATTAAATCTCTATAATGGTTCCCGGTGAATGTTTGTCTTCTGGGCTTTGGGAATGTGGCTCAGTTTCAGTCTCAGCACTTCCATCTGTGTTTCCTTTGCTTTGTCCTGTGACTCCTGACCTGTAGCATGACACACCCAAATACTTCCTGTCTCCCTCCCCAGTAGCCTTGAGTATTATGGCATAAGTAATACACACCATCATTGTCAACATGTATAAACTTTAAATGACTGCAATCAAAATCATATACATTTTTAATTGGAGAATAAATTATCGCTGGTGAGATTGCCAAAAAATCTGAAGGCTAGTAGTTCAAACCAGGTTTGGACGAGTGCCTACTGTTAATTTCTCAAATAGTAAATGACTAGAATGGGCATTCCCATTTCAGAATTTCAGAGAAAGATTTATCCAGAAAACAAGCCTTGCACAGCTGGACCATTTGGCGCCTGATGAGAGGGTAAGAGGTGCACATTCCTTCATGTTTATCACAAGTCCAAGTCTGATAAAAATGTGCTGCCATGGATTATGCCGCCACATCATGTATGCTAGTAACATTAAAGTAATGTTAGTCATGTAAGCAAGTACCGTATTTTCCGGGCGATATGTCGCTCTGGAGTCGCACTAGCAAAAAAAATCCAATAACAAATAAAAACAACATATAAGTCGCACTAGAATAAAAGTCGTATTTTTGGGGGAAATTTATTTTACAAAATCCAAGACCAAGAACTGACATTTTATCTTTAAAGGCAAGTTATAATAATAAAATAAAATAGAGAACAACAGGCTGAATAGCAGTACAGCACGTTAACGTAACATTTTTATTCAGCAAGATGAAGCATAGACAGCGAAATGAATGTGTCTGGTATGTTGACGTAAGATATTAACAGTTAATCAGATAACTAAAGCATAAAAAACAAGCCAACAAGTTTACTCTCGATTTCACTCCAAATCACTAAATCCATTGAATTCTTCAATGTCTGTGTTACTTCTTAACAACTCCGCCTGCACCGGAGGTAGATGAAGCGCCGCTTTCAAGTGGCTGTCATACTGTTACACAAGCCTAGAGGGCCCTTGCGCGGTTGTCAGTGTGACAATAACAATATAAGTCACATCCGAGTATAAGTCGCATGAAAAAAGTGCGACTTGTAGTCCGGATTTTAAAATCCTGTTATACTGCAGTTCAACTCCCATACACATTATAATTATACTTTCACATTGAAGTCTTGATAACTCACCCATCCTTGAGGTAATTAAAGAGGATTTGTTTAGCTGTCTCGTCATGTGTTTGTTGTGATAGCTCTTGTTGACCTTTCAAAAGATCAGGAGTCACCTAGAAATGAAAAGAGAATGGCAGAAATATATAAACTTTTTGATTAGCGACATTTAACTTAAAAATATATATATTTTTATTACTCACATGAACATCAGCCTCTGAGCTTGTTTTCTTATTTGCTATTATAGATGACTTAGACAGTGAAGTTGATAAAACAGCCAAAGAAATCTTGCGAGCAGAGGAGGATCCCCCTTCACTCTTTAACGTGTATGAGGTTCGTGTTTGTGGGTTTCTGTATCCCTGGATGGAGCTCACATTTTTGGAGACAGTGCTTTGGGGAGATCCTGGTTCACTGGTGGCTTGAGATGCAGGCCTGGAGTCTGTTTTACCATCAACAGTGGTGATCCATGAGTCCTGACCACTCACAGACTTTCTCAGCTGGGACGGTCTGAGGACGTGCTCCATGGAGGTGCCCCTGGTGTAGTTAGGGGCGTCACGTAGACCATAGGCACTGTCCACACTGCGGGAACGTTTGCGGTCCTCTGGATTGATTCTGTTTCTGCGCCCAGCCCGACCTCTCCTCTGCTGGCTTCTGTCAAACTTTTCAATCAGCTCATCAACTCCAGGGATGGAACCTGTGTCGATGTCTCTACCTGAACCAGGGAGGAAAGGGATGTAGCGCCGGTTTTCATGTCGATTGATGGCATCAGTAAATAAGGGATCTAGCTCATCTAAATGTGCTTTGGAGGTGTTTGTGGAGGATGACGAGGAGTGACGGGAACGTGAAGGCTGAAGAACCGGTCCACTGGAGTCTGTTCTCCTCAGAGGGAGGATATCTGGTTCACCATGGGTGCAGTCTAGACTGGCATTGGCACTGCTCACTGCTGATGGCTGGGACATGGACTGAGGGGCACTGAGGTTTGTGCTGCGCGGTTTGGACTGTGGCTGGGCAACCTGCGGTTGGGCCAACTTAGAGAAGGGCAGAGGCTGAGGTTTAGCAGCAGCTGACTCAGTGGAGGTGGGTGGCTGCGGAGACTGAATATGATCAAGACTGGAAGACCTGGACTGGGACAAGCTATGAGCTGAAGATTTAGGTGAAGAATTTTGAGACAAAGGTCTAGACGGTAAACTGTGGAAATTTAGGGAGTTGGTTTCTGGATCGTACGGTTGTAATATCTCAGGATGTTTTTGAAAGTTCAAAAGAGTGGAAGATTTCTTTCCCTGTGAATCTAAGAGGCCATTATGAAGACTTGAATGTTGCATCATCATCTGAGCTCTATACTCCCCAAAGGGACTGTTTGAGCCAGCCTCTGTGCTGCCTCTGAAATCATACTCATGATAGTTCTCAATGAAAGAGCCGTCTGTGTCAACAAATCCATTGCTGTTAGGATCAATGTAAGGAAGCGGACCCCTATCCTGGTTGTTTAGCACCACATAAGGGTGTCCATCAATACCTTGGACACGAATACTGAGGCCGTAGCTGCCAGCCCCATTACCGTTTGTCCTGGAGGAGCGCGCAGGCTGAGTGTAGACTCGCTGTGGGCCAGTGTTGGGAATGCCAGTCACTCTGTACGACTCCATGGGGAATGCAGGGGGACAATTATCCCTGTCCTTGGATCAGGAGGCTCTCTTCTGTAAGCAAAGATTTACAGTGGATGAGAGTGACGAACTAGCTCTGCAACAACAAATATTTCTACACTTAATCTTTAATAAAGCAATAGGCACGCCCAACATTTAACCACATTTGAACAGTTGCAATTTAGTAAGCACAAAGCCACAAAGAAAAAAGAAATTATAAACTTATAAACCAGCAGTATATGTAATAAATAAGTGTTACGCTGATATTTTAAAGCAAATATGATCAGGTCATGTTTAAAGAGGCCCTTAAGGTGTGTGACTAACAGTTATGGTTTTACAAAATTACTGTTTACTGTGCACGACAAAAGATGTGGTTTAAACTGATCTAGGGAAAGGCACTGAAAGACAACACTTCAACATGAGTTATTAAGACCAGGGAAAAGTTTTAAGGTTGTGCCCTCACAGTACAAACACAAACATTATCCAATCTAAAATGCAGTAACTTTATCCTCGATTTTGACAATAAAGATTACAGCATCAACAGTTTGTCAGATTTACAACAGAGGAGAACGCTCTGGCAATAAATATCTGGCTGTGTACAAAAATTGAAGTAGGCTGTTAACAGTTTAATGCCCAAGCAGCAGCCTGGAAAACAAAGCCGTGTACAGAATGGTTCAGTTCTGTAGACAATGAGCTTTGAACAGGTTCCTGTTTGTCTTGGTGACACCATCCCATTCAACCTGGTGCTATAAGACAATGGCAAATGGAGATAGGCCCAAATGAGGGACACTGATAACATTGGTACAACAAAGGCTTGGGCAGGATGTGCTGTATCACATTCACAAGAAGCACAGACACATTATCAGATCAGGCAGCAGTGTGGGACTGTAAGCACAGGCGTAGCTCATGGTACAACTCATATTAATAGACATTTCTCCACTTTAAAACTATGATGTGACGGATCGTAATCTCAAGTCAGTCAAAATCTGTACAGTGTATACAATGTTTTATTCTTTTGAAAGATAAAAAACAGATAGGTGAGAATCTAAAAACATTTACAATATAAATATATAATACAAATCATCTACCAAGAGCAACTTCATTCATCTAACCCCACACATCTCGGGTGACGGCTGATTTTTGGCAATGAACAGGCCAGGTCCTCCCAACAATCTCCTTTTGGGTGGAAACATCATGCGAGCCAACATATACCAAACATTTTTATATCAAATATGTCCATTTGATTCAGAAGATTTAAAAAGAATGTATGTTAGTGACTGAATTACACAGAAAGAGTGGAAAGTGGAGGATGTTTCCCACTTCACTAGCACAATCTTTCATGTAAACTTGGGTGGCCAGTGCTTTAGATGAGCCTAAAAGACTCTAAGCCCAATGATAATGGTGACAGCAGCAGTGATCTGGGAGAATTAGTCAGCTTTAGAGACTTTGGCAGGAGAAAAAGGCATGAATGAATGAGCACAACTGGAGTGTTCTGAGTGGGCAAGGTAAAGCCAAAAAACCCTCAATAGACTCTTTCATGGTCCTGTCACAAATAACTAGCGACACATGATGACTCAGGCTGTCTAGTTTTACTCAGGTTCACCTCTTATTGTATTTTACAATTTCTGCTCCACTATCCCTCCTAATAGATGCTGCTTTAACTGACCTCTCAGCTGTGGAGCAGAGGTTAGGGCCAGGACCTAGTTGAGCTGTGACTTATGCTTTCTGTGCAGGGAAAAGGTTGATGAGGCCTCCCCTGTTTGACTGTGGTGCTTTTTGTATCACATGACCCCTGGGACAAATTAGTGAAGTCTGGCAAAGGAGAAAAGCGAGAAAACGATTTACCCAATAGCAGCATGTTGGGAAAATGATTGTAGACTATGGTTACGCAATTGGCGCCCTTATATGCAGGCAGAAAACAGGTGCGTGGTACTCAAGGAACACTAAATAGAAAAAAGCTGCTTTTTTTAGTCATTCTGTGCTGAAAAAGACAGATCTACAATAAACTAATCAAGGCGCATACTTGGTTGAGTTGACGCGCTCTTCAAGTAAACTTTGTCAACTCAGAGCAACAGGTGTCCACTGCAAACTACATGTACGCGGAGACATTTAGTACTGTAAAAGTCCTCAAACCTTAATCCCATTACATATATTGTGCTGCCTGACACTTTATGCCAGATTTCTGAAGTTTTCTAGCTTTTAATCTGAAGACTGTAGCTGTTAAACAATTGCGAAGGGTCTACAATAAAGAAGTAGTACTCACCAGCGCCGCGCTCTTATGTAGTTCACTGATCGGGTTTTTACAGTTGTTTTGAAACGATTTTAAATTATATGCCACTGAGATATGGCTCAACGCCACACTTTGCCAACTTAATCAGTGCTTTGTTGTTTTGTAAAACTGACTGGGACAGCTTCAGAAAGGTCCGTCCGTCCCTCCGGCCCGCTCCGCCTCCTCAAATGAGCACACCCGCCTCAAACGCCCTCCCACCGGCTCCAAACAGCGCGCAGGTCCCTGCTCTATGCTCGGCCACATAAAACCACATAGACCTGTGCAGTCCACTGTAGTTTTCTTCAAGTTTGGACAAATGTATTACTTTGCTCCAGTAACAGATTCAGTCCAACTCCATCCACAGTTTGTGTTACGTTTCCCCAGGGGCCACAACAGGAGGACAAAAGTTTATCTAGGCCTATAAAAATGCAAATATATGGTATTATTATAATTGCACACCTTTGGCATATAGGGACCGGTTAAACAACAAACTTTCAGCACCAAAAGGTTAAATATAATCAAGGCCTTTTGCACATGGGTCCAGCTCACAGTCGCATGTTAAAATGCGACAGCGTCATCTAGTGGAAAGTGAGATGATCTGATTGCAGGTTATATAGAGTACGATATGGGTTATTAATATTTATCTGAAATCACATGTGACAACACTCCCTATTCAAGGCATTTGAAATTATGTTGTTTTCATTTATCCTTCACAGTCAAAATGCATTTACAGATTTCAAGCAGGACAGAAGTTTGTGACCTTTGTTGTAAAAAGATAGTTACCAGCATGTTGGTATTACACTGTATGCCACATGAAAGCACTGCAATATCAAAGTATAAAAATGCTTGTAATCTTTGTCATCTATGAAATGTGCAGGAAAGGCTTCACTATAGACCTCAGGCTGCGCTGCCCCCTTTATGTTTTAGTGTTTGTGTTCAGTGAGACTGCACAGCCTTTAATCTAAGTTCAGTGCCACTGTGTTGAGTTACAGACACAATAAAAGCTCTGTTCTCAGCCGAGGTGCCCCAGCTGGGACCTCTGAGCATGCTCAGTTTGTGCTTTCTTCTCCTGATTAGCACCAGCTTCAGCCTTCCAGCAGCAAATTTTCCCAAATTGACGTCTAACAGAAATTTCAGAGATGTACAAATGCTTAGCTCTTCTAAGTTAAGCTTTTCCATAGTTGTGGCTTTTTTAAGAAATGAAATAATCCTTATAGCAAAAAGGGATATGCATCATGGCAACATGATGTAGAAGTCAAAGAAGAGTGAACAAGCTTAGTTTAGGTCGGCAGGCTCTGAGCAGGGCTGGAGCAGAGAAATAGGAGATGATTGTGCTGAAGAAGCAGGAGGCGCAGCAGGCTTTCTGGTTTGGCTTCAAGGATGAGAGCCAAGGAGAGTCAGCTGGCTGCAGCGCCATGACAGGAAGTCAGACATGGTGGTCCCACTCCCACAAGAAGTATGAACATCCACAAGAACAAGCCCAAACACCTACACAGTTTGCTCTGTCCATGCAGTGAAAGGGGTCAAGACGTTGGACCCTGTCTATGCGCACACAAACAACCTAAAGTCCATTGGGATTAGACCTCTCAAGAGGAGACGAGGACTCTCATGCCTCTACATGAGGGGGGGAATTCACTGCAGATGTCCCGCGCCTTAGATTAATAGTCCTCAACTTTTAACAACACTCACACAGGACTAGTGGGATTCATTAACTCCAGTCACAGATAGAGGACTGAAACACAATGAGGTTCTCAACCAAAACAGTAATGAGAATTTAGAGAGCTAGATCCTCCAGTATGGCCACGTCCAAAGCTGCAGGAATACAGGATGTGTGCTTGAAAACAGGTTCAAATAAGGACTCAGAAATGTGCCTTACATCATGGAATTATGAGCAGTTTTGTATTAATACTGTTATATCCTCCAAAACAAAAAGACCATTTCAAACAGAACAGTTTTAAAATGTTAAACAATTAGGACTTCAGCACATTTACAGTACGCTGCTATCACACTTTATTAAAAATAGAAACATATATTCATACTTTTCATACAGACTACAATGGTCCACTGGTATTATTTTCAAAAATGAGTTAAATACTATAAAACACTCATTTGGCCTAAATCCACTGTAATCCTCCCAAACACAAACAACAAAAATAACAGAGTTAACTTCTATTGCCCCTTTCAGCATTTGTGCTGTTTCACACCTGGATGGAAAAATGCATGAAAAGACAAAATATGAGATGGACAAAAGACAAAAATGAATGTCTGCTCCTCAAGTTAAATAAATGCAAAATACAGTTATGTTTACAAAATGGCACATTTATTGCAACATAAATGTTATATACATTGTTTTCTTTCTGTTGAAAAAGACAGAAATTCAGTTCTCTGTTTCTGGTGTGAACCAACAATACCTTTTCCTTTGACGCATGAACAAGTCTTTTTATTCATCAGAATTATAATAAGTTGCATTTTTGGAAATTTTGCACTAGTACAAGTCCTTCATGTACTAGAAAAGCAACAGATTCACTATGATCTTGAGATGACACTGGTAAATCTCTGATAATAATAGGTTGGTTATTGTAAATAACCATAGATCTTACTATCCAATATAGTAAAATAAAGTAAGAAACTTTTTACTCAAAACTTTTGCTTTCAAAAATCTAGAAAGAGTAATATTTAGACCTCAAGAAATATTCTTACAGTATTGTTGTATAAAAGACCAACTACAGTGAAAGCCAAATGTTTTTTTTTTTCTTTTGAATTAGCTTTTTATGTATTATACAAGGGACAGCATCTGGGAGAACAGCAAGTCTAACTTGGCAAACAGAGGAGCAAAGAAACAGCAAATAATAAAAGGAAGGAAAGAGAGCAGGATGTGGCATTCACTTTATAGTCTCAATCACCTTCTGCCACACAAATACATGTTTATGAATACTGACATGAACAACAAGGCCACATTCAAACAAACAGCACAAAATTATATTTTAAGGGTGCCAAATAATATGTAATGTAAACTCTTGGTCTGGCATAGTAATTAATTATGGATTGCCATATAGAAATTTGTAACAGAATACTGTCATGAATGTGGTAGCCTTGTTTAGGGTGAAAAGACAAAGACAATATACAAACAAAATATATGGAATATAAAGTATTAAGACAAAGGACTAAAATAATTGAGAAATGTAAAGCATGCACACTGATATGAAGAAAAAAACACAATGTCAGCCAATGTCTTACACAAAGAAAAAATATGTTTCTGTTTGTTCACTGTTGTGCTACACCTCTAAGAACCAACTAATACCCAACAAAATGCACTGATGTGCACTGCTGCTTTGTTATCAAAAAATAACATTATCAGGTAGGCTGGACATAGTATGCCAAAATCCAGACAAAATGATTTGTTAAAAAAAATAATAAAGATGCATAACTATATTCTACCAGAAGAACTGTAATGAAAATTGATACGTTCATCAGGCCAGGAAAGTCAGTGGTCGTCGTTTAAAAGTACTACTTCGTCAAGCAAACTGATTATAGCTGGTGGCAAGAAATGACAACAAGCCACTCAGAGGTATTACTTTTTCAGGCTAAATGTAATATAATGTCACTATTGAACAGAAATTGCATGGGCAGTGAGGTCCCATGTTATCAGTTAAGACACTAACATACAGGGAATGCTAAAGTTTGTTAATAGTTTGCTCTCTGTATTTTCTCTGCTCACTACCGAAGACTAAACACAACAAAATTTGGGCTTTCAGTAAAGCTAGAGTTTGCCACTCGCCTTTGTAGAATTGCATGTGATAATCTAGTCAAACTAAAATGGGTTCCTTCTTAAGTATTAGTACTCAGTACTTGTGATTTCAGTCAGTAGCAGAAGCTAGGCTAAACTACAACAATTCAAATGTAGGTAGTTTTGACTCCTTTTGTGACCAGTGGCAAAAAATAAATATAAATAATACATCTTTAGTTTAAATGGGGCACAAGTGACAAATATGTTGAGCATAAATATTAAAACTTAACAAATAAATTGTGATGCATCAATCCATCTTTTTGGTGTTTCTGCTGATACCTGATATTGGCCGATACCAGGGCAGAGACTGAAGGAAGAATTTTTTTTACAATTTGTCCGTATTTGATCATAAATCCGATCCAAATATGTTATGTAACTGTAAATGGTTTATTCCTAATTTAATTATGGATCAGCGGTGTATAAATAAAAGTGCAAACATTATGAGACATTCTGGGGCAGAAAATAGTCATTAATTGTTTGGCCTAACCTTGAAACAATATCCTTTATCCAATACCAGATTCAGTACATTTTTCTGCACCGAGCACTGGTGCACCCTTAAAGAAAATACAGCTTCTTAACGCCCAAATACTTGATACCATATACCTCATTATGGAATTGCCAAACTTAGCAAGGCGGAGTGCTGAATGTAACAATATCCAAATCTCACAGTACATGGGAGCTAGCCATTCAAAATATTGTAACAGTCCTATTATTACATCTCTACTTCAATGGAGACACTGGCAAACTATAGATCAACTGAAAAGCTGCATACGTATCTTTGAAATTGCTTAGCTTTCCCTTTAGACATAATTTCATCAATAACAGAATAAATAAAAAACAAAAACAATTGCTGTTACAATGCATTCGTCAATTCAGTTTAGGCACAAGGCAATTTCCACATACACTTGGAGGAGATTGCAAAGTCTCTGATTGTTCAGAAGCAACACACTTCTTGCAGACATTGATATGTGCTTAAGTTTTTTCTGGGGACATTTTTGCAGTTGGAAAACTAGATGTGAGATTCCACTTCAGTCTTGGATTGGTTTACATTAGTCTCAGTTTTACTTCAAGTGGTCTGTCTCCTCCAATTGTTGTCACAAAGTCCTTTCTGTCACCAGGAACCTAGGTTCCCATCTCAAACTGGAAACTATTTGTCTGCATGACATTGATCTGCAGAGACAAACACAGGAGGGGTTGTGAGAGATAGGCATTGGATACAACATACAAGTTAATATTAATCAAATCTGATCAAACAAAAATTATGGCACCTTTCTGCTACTCAAAGGTGGCCCATAGGGTTGGATGTGTCTGTCATGCCTGGGTGAACATGGGATTCAGCAGAACCTCCAGACACTTTTTCCTCCTCCCGTCTTTTAAGGCAGGCTGCCTTGGGGTTCAAATTCCTTTCTGTAGGTCCAAAAAAATAAACAAAGAAAACTGTTGAAAAATATATTTTAATACAAAGTAGCCATACATAACACAACAAATTAATTATCAACTTGCAATTATAAGTTACTGAAACTTACTGAAATAAAATGAAGCAGAAAATGAAGTGCTAAAGGATATTTCAGTTGTTATTTGAAAATAAAGCACTTGTGTCCTTGACACTGACCTCTGACTTGCTGCTCCAGGCTCAGGATGACTGCCACCGCCTGATGGAGGATGAGGAGCTTTGTTTGGGGCTTCTCACTCTTGAGGTGGAGCTGGCACATGCGGCCCAGCTCCTTGAAGGCCTCGTTGATGTCTCGCACCCTGAGGCGCTCACGGGCGTTGTTGGCCATCCTCCTCTCGCGCTCTCGCTCTGCTTTCTGCTCAGGATTCAGGTCCTCATCTTCAGTAATACTATCACAAAGACAGATAACCATGCAGGCAATTGTCAAATGCCTTTTTCACCTATATCATCAAGTATATAAATGAAAGACTGTTTATGAGTGTGCCAACAAATGGGCCAATAAATATGAGTGTTATACCTTGTGCGGGTGCCAGCACGAGGAGTCTTCATGTCTCTCCTATCACCTTCATCATCTGACTTATCATCTCCGGACATACTATCAAGCAAGTCATCTTTGTCCGGTTTTTCCACCTTTAACTCCAGGTTAGAGGCGACCTGCCCACTAAGAGCTGCAGTGAGACCTAATTAAAAACATAAAGACAGTCCATTAAAGTGTTTCACACTGATAAAGTGTAATACAGATCCACAGGACTCACTTCTAAATGTCTCTACTTGATGGTTGAGCTCAGTGCTGGACGTGGAGCTAGCACTAGGAAGGCCTCCATGGCTGTTGTTCAGACTGGCAGCATCATCAGCGTGAGCACCCCCCTGATTCAAGACAAGACATACAATTAATCTGACATCATATCTGTGCTGTGAACATGCACACTCAGTTTAATATAATGTCTCACTGGTGTGTTGTGCTGCACATGTTAAGGAGTAATTTGACTCTGAGGAGAAGCATAAAAAGGAGGGGACTGTGTTGCAGAGTCAATGGCACCCCCCTTTTTCTCCAGGAATGTGATCCTTCGTCACTGTTGGCCTGTGTTAACCCCATGGCTCCGGGACCTGCCTTTCCTATGCGCAACGCTAATCTTTGCTTTGCTCTCAACAGGTGTCCAAACAAGTCTTTGTCTGAAGGAGAAGGAGGGAGGCCTGAGCTTTGGCCAGAAAAGAACGCTGCCATTTTCATGGCTGTGCCTGATTACCATACAGCTGAGGGGCTCCTTTAGGGTGGAGGCTGTGGGGTAGACACACGTTCAGCAATTCAGATTTGCTGGGTTGTTGAAAAAAGTGATGAAAAGGGGGAGAAGAAGCGGAGGGTGTGGCATTTACCAAAAGTCTATGGCTGAGCCAAGAGCCTCATGGGACACAGGAAATGTTGTATGTGAACACAACAACTGGAGCATCGCAGTCACTAACTCTAATGTTACATTTGCTAAATTGGAATGATATAAATAATTGCTAATATCTGTGAGATTTAGGGGTATAATTTGTTTCAATATTGGTTCAATAATGAAACACTCTAAGCTGCCCCAATATGTGCCATTCTGGGTCAGTGCATCACGTGTCTTTTTAAACAAAGACAAATGTGAAAATGGAAAATGGAAATGATAAACCATAAAAAAAATGTTGTTCCTGATAAATATATTTTGCAATTATCTTTTTTAAGTGAAGTTATTTTTTTTATAAATTTACTACAACTTCACTTCAGTATAGATTTTTAAATCTTGATCAATATTGGTAAATATTGATTATTGTTATGGTAAATATTGATTATTGTTCCCAACAAATATGAACAAGACAGGAGTCCCAAGACAAAAATTCTATTGGACCATACCTAGAAGAACCTGTCTTAGGTAGCTGTAAAAACTTTTTGAACTTTTTGAAAATTCAACTAAAGATACGCCATAACAATCTCTTTAGTATAATGGAACACAGACAAAAATGTGAAATTACCATTGCAGTTGTCCGACTTGGAACCAATGCCGAGGCTGGGAAGTTTGCTCCAATAGATGCAATTGGCCCATTTTGCGCCTGTCCCAGCAGACTGTGTATGTCGTTGGGCAGATTGGCAGTGGAGCCCACTGCATGGTTCCTCAGAACAAGGATTGCATCATCCAGTCTGTCCAGACGATCCTCCATTCGAGACTGTAAAGGGCAAACGGATTGGAGAAGAAACAGTTACCAATGGGCATTTGGAAAGGCTTGGGAGAATAAAACTAGCAATGAAAACTCAAATACAACTGTATGATTAGGGATGTCAAGATTATTTGGTTACTCAATAATCATTTAATTGAGATTATTCAGGTTATTATTATTTAGAAGAGAAAAGAATTTCATTAAATCTACTCTCCAAAAAAAACTACACATAAATACAAAATGCTTTAAAAAAAAAATCTGTTTATGTCACTTTAACTTTAATTCATCGTTCAGGCTGCATAGTAAAGGAAACGTATTAGGGCAATGAAATCGTAATCGTAAAACTAAAATTTCATATCGTGACATCCCTATATATGATGTGGACTCTGAAATAAAAACATAAAACAAGACATACAAAATCTAAATAAATTACACTTAGTTCTTAGTTTTAATTATTAACAGTTCAGTGTGTGAATTAATGTAAAATGGCATTAGGTCTGGCATTGTCTAGAAATCAAGAAACAACATGGTGTCCGAGTTGTGTGTGAGAAAATAATAAATACATGATCAAGCATAAGATGGGACGCTTAATGGTAATGAGTAACGTTTTTTGGAACAGAAATACCTCGCAAACATCCTTTAAGAAAGACATGGCATCCTGGAGATGCTCATGTAACTGTTGATGAACCCTGTTTTTCTGTCAAGTAAAATAAAAATAAGACAAAAATATCAGTGTCTATAAAAATACAAAGTAAAAACTATGCGTGACCATTAACCACAATTTATAAAAGTGTAAGACTGATGCATTATTTTCCATTTCATATGATTCAAAATATATAATGGAGTTCGTTTGTATTCTTTAACGTTTTGAACTCTTAAACATATGAGACAAGAATGTGTTTTACTCATTCACAAAACTGTTGACAGTAAAACCAATGGCCAATAGCCATGTGCAACCCAGACCAGCCATAAAGAGTTACACATATTTTCCATTCAAGTCTCAAACAGCTGGCCAAATGACATCACCTCCTTTCCTCTGGACACTAGTGTTCGTCCACTCAGTAAAATCATAGTTACCGAAAACCAAATGTTAGCAAAAGTTATGCACTTTTTAAACACAAATAGCTAATGTTAATCTTCACAGGCACAAAAGGAAATTGACACATGTTATTATTAAATCTAGTCCTGGTTGAGCTATGTATTTTTTGTTTACATCAAGCTGTTCTTATTTTATCCCCCTTGTTTTGTTGATATGAATGGTGATCAGAAGCTCTAGTCACATGACAGCAAAGGAATCCTAGAGAAATGGTTGAGCAGGCAGCTGCCCACACCCCTCCCCCGACTGTCATCCCAGTCCTGGCCCACGGACTAGAGCGCAGATGGCCAGCCCCTTGGGACAGGTATTGTTTAGTTTGGTTATCTGTCTGCCCCCACATTTCTCAGCAAAACATTTGTCTCACAGGAATCTCCGCAATGCTAGATCAATCATTTCAGGATAACTTCGATCAAGTTTATTCCACACTGCACTTTTGTTAGACTAGGCTTCAAAATGGAGCTTACCAGTGAGTGAAGGGAGTTCTCGTAATTTGGTGAGGATGGAGTCTGTCCACCTGTGCGTGGCCATTGATTTGTGCCTATAAAAGAGGATGAACAAAAATGGTTAATCAGAAAAAGATGGTACTGCTTAGGTTAGGTAATTGAGAATTTTACATGGATAAAAGAGCCTGACAAACGAATTTCCTGGTTGTTCTTTCAGAGATATTTATATCTTTTGGAGTTAATATGCATCACTTCCTGCTGGCTGGGCTGCATCCTGACACAAAACGTCACATTTCCTTTGAAGAAGCGGTAGAAACCTGTGGCTCAATTAGAGTTTGTTTGACTTGAGTAATATGTTATATGTTTATTATCTCGTCTTAATCAGCATATACGTTCACACACGGAGAGTAAATAAATAATGCACAAAATAGTTAAGTATGTGGAAAAGTGCCATATATGCCTAATATAATTATATTTACTAAAACATGCCTTAAGGCAGACGTGGGCAAACTACGGCCTGGGTGCCACACACGGCCTTTTGGGCTTATTAATCCGGCCTGCTGAACGTGACCAAATTATATTAAAATAGCTAATGGTAAACCTTGTTCAAAGTTTTTCTGCTGTGCTTATTTAACTGATATTTAATAAATGAATTATTAATTTAATTAATGCATTTGGAAAACAATTTGTACAGTGAGCCTTGCCTATTCATGCTTTGCTAGATGTTACAGGCTAAATCTCTAATGTAATATATACACATATATCCGGGCCTGGCCCCTCTGTCAAATTTTAGAACCCATTCTGGCCCATGTGTCAAAAAGTTTGCTCACCCCTGCCTTAAGGAGTGTATTAAATTATAATATTTAAAGTTCCAAATCGTTGAAAAACTTTAATTAACTAACTACTAAAAGTGACTTTGGAAGTGGGAATGAGAAAGTCTGTTCTGCTTCAGATCTCTCTCCCAGGTGAACAAGACAGGAACATAACATGTGAGCCTCTGCTGGTTAGAGGCAGTGAAAAATTAGCCTGGGACTCTGGTCCCCGTGTGCGCTGGAGAGGGCTAATTGAACAAACCAGTCTTGAGTAATGTGTTGTATATTGGTGTAATCCCGATGATGAATGGATTTTGAGGTTAACATCAACAGTGAGCCAAATTTCTGTGCCAATTTTAAGTATTGTTCTTTCTCTTTCTCCACTACATAATGTTTTTTGTTTTAACCTTTGACTGCAATGTGTGATGAACTCTGATTTATTGCACCTAATATATACATTCTTAAATAAAAAACAAACAAAGTGAAAATCAGCAGAAATATGGACATGTACTTTGTATCTCGACCAAGTTCAATCCATGGTGAGGTCCCAGGTGTGGTTTGAGGTAGTATAAACAGGGGTTCCCTGTGTGAGGGTATCATAGTCTTCCTCATCAGCTGAGTCACACTCCCTTCCCCCACTGCACATAATTGCGGCCTTTTGCAGCCAGCCGTGTGTGTGTTGGGGGAACAGCTGTCTGCGGGGCAGGGCAACAGCTGAGGATAAGGGGGGCATACGAAGAGACAGCTGTCGCCACTCCATTACTACAGATGACAAAACTGCCCAGTTAAACCAGGGCTTTCCCCTCTCTGTGTCCACACATTCACTTTCCATTACTCATAAGGTCCAGTCTGTAACCTTCACCAAAATACTACAGTTCTTCATATTTATATACAATTAGTACATGTGCTTGTAATAATCATGATATTGTAATGTATAACTTGACTATAAATCACATGGTTTAAGTAATCCATCCTCACTGTGCTGGAACATGGTATGTTTAATTAATTAACACACAGAAGTGCTTAAATATACAAATATGAAACCTTTACAAACCTTTGCTTCAGTTTGATTAATTTAACTAATTCTATACCTAGTTAAAGTAATTACAATGTCAGAATGAATTACCATATTAGCAATTAACTGCGCCTATTTTGGTGTAATCATTATTCAAGTTTAAAGGGCCGTATGTCTGGGGTTCAAAAGCATTAATAACAGAAATACATTATAAAAGCAATAAAGTATTTGTAGTAAGTAAATTATGAGATACAATACCTGGTCGTCCAGTTGTGGTGCCCGTCGCAGTCACGACTGTTCCTGCTGATGCTGTGCCTGCTGGGGCCGTAAGAGGTGAAGGAGAGCCCACGGGTGTAGAAGGGTTTGAAGGGAAACTACTGCTAGTGTGATCAGGCGAGTAAATCTGTGAAAGTATCAAATAAAAAAAATAAAAACTAATGCTATACAATTATTGTGACAAGACACACATTTAAACAAGAGAAATCAAATTGGTTGATTCAATCTGGGCCGTAAACAGGAAACCTAAATCCAAATAAATTTGAACAAAAATATATAATTACAATCTAAGAATAATACTGCGTAACCTTAGATAAAGACATTCCTATTTTAATTAAGAGGCTCCCTGAATATTATGCTGAATGTATGACTGGACATGTACCAAATAAAGCTACTGCTGAAGGCAAGGTGGGTCTGAGGGCCCACCCCCAGGGAGTTTTTAAAGAAAATTATGTAATTTCATATAATCTGGTGGTATTTTGGAACCAAAATTTCAATTTTCACCAGGCCTTCCAGTAATAAAATAATGGGACATAGCCTTGAATTATCATTAATTATTTACAATATTAATAACAGGCCATTATTTAACAGCTACACTTATGACATGGTATTATGGTTTAATAATTTGTTTCTGTCATGCCTTTGCTCAAATCAAAAACTAATGGAACCCTGGCCCTTTGAGGTCCCCCTGCTCTCCAGCTCAGACACCGTACTGGCTTTGACCTGCAGCACTCTGGACGGTGACGCTCACAATAGGCTTGAGCATAAAACTTTTGGGTTTTCTGTAGCTAGAATTCAACAGAAATATTGAGAGAAATGTATTGCGCCTTGCAATAAAACTTTAAATGTTTTATTGTTGCTGTTAAATACCAGGTGTAGGTCTATAATTTCTACCACTGTGTTTGTTTAAAAGCTCATAAGTCTGTGATTATGAGTTAAATTGTTAAAGAAAATGTTTTAAAAGTGACGAAAATTTGTGTGCTGGAAATTTGTGTGCTTTATGTGTTCCTAACTGTTCCTGGATTCTGATTTCTCATTACATGTTATTAATGAAAAGGACAGTCTTTTGTGCCTTGTTTCTAGCGGCTGATGCTGTGTGCGTGTGGTGCTTCCTCTCCACACACACGCACACACTTACACTCTCCTCTATCAGAACACACAAACAAAACTCATGGATCACATACGTATGAAAATTACCCACTTGCACCAACAAACATGTTCTGCAAGTGGGTCATTAGTAGAAGCAGGTTTAGGAAAAAAAAACAGAAGTCCGGACCTCAGGGACTGCGTACAACCATGGATTCAGTTATGATTTTCTTTAGTATTTAAATAATAATACAAACTTTTGTGTCCATGTAGTAAACCATGGTTTTGTGCCAGTACATCCCTCATGAGGTTAGGCTAAGGTCAGTTGAGTTTTCGTATGACAAGTCAATCACAAGGGACAGGGGAGATTATGTCTTCAGAACTTCCACAGGGATTTGTATAAACAATTGTAGGATTAAAGCACAATTGCATCCCTGTTTTATCTTTTTAATAAGAGGATATTGTGGCGTAATAGAACAAGTCTCAGAGAACGAAGGGCATTAGTGGCTAATTAACAGAAAAAACACCGAACGACAGATCTATAAAGATTTCTACTTCAGGTTCAGATCAAATTGAGTTCACAGAAGATGTTTTGAGTCTGTAGGGATGATAGAACACACTCATTATTAATAATCTCCTTATTTAATCTTGATCTCTGGGCTTTAGCTTTTCAATCAACTTGGAGTATCAGGCCAGAGGCTTCACTGAAGTGTGTCACTGAGTACAGCGGAGACAGCAACCGCAGTCTTAAGCGCAAGTTGCTCTACATGTTTATTTTTAACATAAAACATACTCATGTATTTTATCATTTGTATAACTCTTATATAAAATAAAAATATTATCAGAGCTGACCAAAACACAGCTTTTGAGACAGGCGAGTGCATTCATGACCATGACTTTTGTGCCAACAATATAAGATCAACTTTCCTTTTCCAACAGTGGATAGTAACGGTAAATTCAAAATGAAACATGAGTCATTTTGCTGGAATAAATGAAACCCCGCCTCCCCATCAGTTACGCTCCCTCAGGCGGCATGGGGCCAATAAGCACAGCCAATTTAAAAGGGCGGAGAACAAAAGCCCCAAAAAGGGTGGCCCATGGAGTTGAGCCCCACTGCTCCCTGTCCCATCTACACACCCCCACCTCTGTCCAGCCATGTCCATTTCAGCTCAGCTTTGTAATGGTAATGATATTGAGTCGGCAAATATATATATATATATATATATATATATATATATATATATATATATATATATATATATATTTTTATTTTTTTTTTAATTGTCATTACCGCCACAAGACTATATTTTTCAATGCATATTATTGTGTAAATGTAAAAAGGTTCCACGGCAAAGATTTTTTTATTTCAATCAACTAGACAAAAGTCATATTTTAATATTACTTATACACAAAAACCTCTTGCTCTATAGCATTTAACGTACAGCTCCTTTTCTTGAATACTACTTACTTTAAGCCTGTAATTATTCAGGCTTAAGTCTAAAAACAATTACTAACATGCCCTTCACGTTTTTTAATCAGTATTCAAAACAGTACTTAACAGTACTTAAAAGCTTGATAGCTGAGGTCACCCTTGATGGAGATGATAACTGACCTATATTATATTTTTGGAAAACATAAAATCATTTGTGCAAGCATATTAGTCTATTGTTCGGAACATTTTATAGGATATCTTGCTACTAATATTTCTTGTGACTTACTGAGGCCAGCGCTTTTCCCAATGCATCTCCTGTTTGTGAGCTTCCACTGGCGTTCCCCCGATTTGCAGCAGCTATGAAAATACAGACCAAGGTTTAGACAAATGAAGAGCTGTCATGGTACAAAAGCAGCTGTTCAACTGAATACGTTAACTGAGTTTGTGTGTCTAAGTCTGTCAAACGTAGGTACAAAAACTAAGTACCTATGACTGCATCTGCTGTGTTGACAGACGGCGTGTGTGCTGTAGTGACGAATGGTGAAGTGCTGGTGTTGCTTCTGTGAAAACTGGACATAGGAGGAAGACTGGAGTTGATGTCCGGAGAGACAGAGTGTGCAGGGTAATTCTGAAAAAAGTAAAACATATTAAGAAAAGACCAGAAATTTAGCAGACCATGAAGAAACAGTTACAAAGAGAGATAGAGAAAGAAAACGGGTGGCAGCATCTGCACACTCTTTGTGATGCTGGTTCAGACACGGGCCATGTTAAGAGATAAGAGATAAAATAAGCTTTTTTTTGTTCCACAATGAGGAAATTCCAATGTTGCAATGTAATGGACTGCAGTAGAATTCTAACCAATGTAACTTGTTAGTATATTAAAAATACTTTGAGTATTAAGTAAGATAAAATAGTGCAAATAACAAAATACAACACTGTCTAAGTACAGTAAAAATATACAACTATTATATACAATAAGTGGCTACGACTATGATTTTTCAAATGCATTAAACACAAACTTAAGACTGATATTTTAATTACAGTATAATAATCCAAACTTCAAAGGCTGTAAAAAATAGTGTCCAGTAGATATATAGCAATTTTATGTGTGGTTGTATTAGGTTCATACCAATCGCTCATGGGAGTGTAGGCTGCTGTAGTTTCCTGACTGTGGCATGTGAGATGAAGATCCGGTGAGCATTCCTCCGTACCCTGTCTGACTGATGCCATTGGATGAACTCCACGGATCGGATGAACTGTGGGTGCCATCTGATAACAAAAAATGGTAGTAATTTTAAGACATTATACTTCACTTGCTATACTTCTTTACATCTTTAGTATGTAGTAATTAAAACTGATTATGATGAGGTAGGGCTGGGTGATTTGGTGATAAAAATCAAATCGTGATCTGGTCCCTGTGCTATTTTGGTCATGTTGTCATATCATGATTCACAAATTTTCTCTTGAACGCTTCCTTGCTCAAACACTGCCACTTTATCACACCCACATCTCTTACTGAACAGCTTCTTCAGTGAGTGACAGCTGGTTTTAACAATAGACTGTATATATAAATGGACATAGCTAACCTGCTAGCCACCACGTTCCAAATAGGAAGTGATCATGCTGTCAGGCTCGTCATTTTTAAAATGTTTGTATTAACCTACTCTACATGATCTCGGTGTTTTTATTTCCATATTTTTTCCATAAATCAAGATATGAACATTAATAACAGACAAATCAAGCGCTTTCATTCCCCGAGGTTGCTCCAGCTAGCGTTAGCACAGCTGTGCAGGTGGGAAGGGGTGCTACCTTCACTCCTGATTGAGTCTTTTGTTGCTATGATACTCAAAATTCCAAATATGGAACTTGGCTCCAAATTTGTCCCTATAACTGCTAGCCTCGAAGAGCTTCATTTGGGTGGAGTTGAACACTATAGGTGACGTCACACTTCCGTAGTCCACTTCTTTATACAGTCTATGGCTTTAACCAATCACAATGAACTGTGAACTTTCAGAAGAAGCAGATGACTTTTTTAAACCTCTTAAAATGCCCCAAAAAAACCCACAGCAACAACAAGAGTGTACATGAATCGTGATGAAAATCAAAATCATGACCTTTCTACAGATACCCCACTTTTTTCTACATCACCCCTATGATGAGTTCAATACATAAACATGGAATATTCTTGACAGCAAAAAATCCCCCAAACAAACTCACCAAAGAAAGTGCTTGCGAACATACTGCTTGTGGGTTTGGGGGAGTTGTATGAAGGAGAATCTCTGCTGAACTCTTCTGAGCTTGGAGATGGTGCATACACCTGTGAGGAGAACCTTAGTTTTAATACAAACAGTAAAAATATGACATAATCAAACCAAGCTTCTGACTACAACTTGAAAATACAACAGATGCAGCCCATTAGATATTTGAAATATTATACAATATAGTTTGTCGCAAAGTTCAACATGACCAAATTAAAAGATACAAACAACCACATGGTAAAAAACCATGCACAAACACACTTTAATGACTCACAAGCAATCAAGCTCATGAAGGGAGGAGTGGATTATCAGGGGTATTTGCATTTCAGATCAACTCAACCTCTAATGGAAGTATAATGATACCCGCTTACTTGCACAGACTAAATGCCTTGCAAATTACAGCATTCCCAGAGAGGCAGAAATCAAATAAATGGGACAAAAACAGCCTGCTTTGCTGCTTTAAATGTGTACCTGTGCGATGGTGGCTGAGTGAAAGGAGAGGCACAAAGAGCATGCTGTTGTACAGCTGTGTGAGTGCCAAGCGGAGCGGGAGGATCAAAGGCAGCGCAGGCCAAACAACACTGATGTGGTTTCTGACTTCATCGACTCCAGATGGAGAGAGCAGAGGACTAGAGACAGGAGACCAACAAACTCCTTCACGCAGACAGCACTATAATGTTAATGAGAACCAGCCAGGACCTGCCCACTAGATTACACCTGTGTACTTCCAAAACTTCATTCATAAAAAGTCAAATCCACAGATCACTAGATGTCCCAAAATATTGGCGCAAAGCTACAAAACAGTTGTCGATAATTTCACACTTCAAAACATAATAAAAACCTTCTTGGCAGTTGCAGTCTCATTCACTCACAAGTGGATGTCATAAAGGTTGTTTACTACTTTTTCTCAGTTTATGACATTGCGTGGATGGAAAATATGCAGCTGACAAAAAGTATATAAACATTAATCGGAAGTTGCCTCATATTATATTAACACTAAACAAAGAGATGAGGGTTGTCGGCTGGGTGTGTCTGACTGTGTAATTAAAGTACAGTAGGAGGGGCACACCTCTCAGGGGTCTTGGACTTACACATGTGACCAGGGAGGATTGTAGTGATCTCAGGTTAGGAGCCAGCCCTTTGTCTCTGCCGTGTTAAACGATCAATGGGCAGCATATGGCAGTGGATGAAGCTAATTGTCCTTTTTACCAAAGGCTAACCAGTCAAAGCATTAATAAACCACCCCAAACACTGGGTGCTTCGTTCCACAGGCTTGTCATCAGGGGGGTTTCTTTTACATAAACATTAATTACAGCCTGTCACTCAAAGAAAGCACTGCAACAAAAAAGAATATGTTATGGTTACTATTAAAGTTTAATTTTAAAATAAGCCATAAACTTGGTACAAAAAGTTATTTTCCATTTCACACACCAACAGCAGAATTGATTTACTGATGGCCACTATAACACAACATATACAATATATTATAAAGTATCCTTTCATGTAGAGACAGTGCCTGTGAGTCACTCAGTCAGATCAAAGCCTGTACTTTACGTTGAGATATCCTTTCAATGCTTTTCAACCTCACTCTGCTTTTACTGACAGCTAAACATTTTCCACACACCTTTCCCTCTGTTAAGACTTGATACCTGCCTTTGAAGTCTATCCCACATCAATCAAAACATCTAATGTAAAACACTAGACGTTGACCCGCTCCAACATGGAGATGTCTAATGGTGTCAGCAAAGAAAAGTAAAATTACAAAAGTGAGAAAAGATCCGGCAAAGGGCCAGCTAGTTCAAAGAGACATACTTAAACACTATCCTAAAGCCATGTCCTGTTTATGAGATTGTTGCCATTGCTTGGAATCAAGCTGAATCTGTCTCAGGGGCATTTTGTTTCTATTCCAATTCTAGCGGGGCTTGGCGTGAGAGCTGCAAAGAATGCCTTTTTAAACCAGACCTGCGTCTGCTTTGAAGACTGTTGCACAACACAGCACGAGATGAGCCACAGCTTTAAAATACAAAATAAGTTAAGTGTAAAACTATGCATATAGCTAAAGAAAACTACATTTTGAATACATTTGTGTTTGTGTCCCAAAAAAACAAAAAAACAAAACAAAAAAAAACTGGAAAAAAGAAAAGGCAATAGGCAAAATTAAATAATGGCATTAAATTCAAATGTACAGTCCATACAGGACAAAGTAAAGCCCAACACAACCGGTTCAGTCAACAGGTACTACACGTGCTATATTATGAGATAATAAGGATTACCTGCTGGAGGGACCTGTTGCACTGCAGAAGAACATGCATCATAAACACATTGCATATGATGCACATAAACACTGTCAATCTGTTTGTAGATCAGGTGTTTTTAAATAATACACAGCTTCATGCCACCATGGCTTTCACGTTTTGTTTTTTTTTGTTTTGTTTATTAAAGACAACAGAAATAAAGATCATTGAGTTCTGCATTGGTTCCGTGCCACCAGCCAATGGCCTACTGTGAATTCTTCCAGTGCTCCAGATGGTGAGCCTGCCATGCCTCCCTGCATTTTACCAAATTAATATGAATCAAATTGTTGCAAAAATGAGCTCCATCCTTTATTTTTCTGAAAGAAAATCAGAAAGGACTTTATGCTTTTGATCACAGAGCTTAACCACTCTGTACACATGCTATCAATTTTCTCTCCATCACCAAATGTAACACAAGCCGTTAATACTTAATATCAGGGAGATCAAAGTCAGCTTTGGTGCAGTTGAAGTTGACTGTACATGCAGTAATGGAATGGGAAAGAAAAACCTATTTCAATTTACGCTAACATTTTAACAATCACAATGCCATTAAAAATGCAGCTACTTAGAAACAGGTGCGTTTGACTCCTTCACTGTTCGAAACAATTTTGGTATAAAAGACAAATAAAAACAACATTATGAAATATTAACAAAAGTGAACCAGATACTCATATTAGTGTGCCCAAACTTGTAAACTTTGTGTACACTTACACTTACACTACACTTTTTGAAACTCAACAAAAATCAAAGAGGTCATTACAGAGCAGTTCAGAAATCACATTAGGCTCCCTGTGGCGTCAAGAATGCCAATGTGATTAAAAACAGATGTAATAACAGCAACACTGGTGCTTGGAGCTCAATCTGCAAACAGGAAAGTCTAACCTCAACAGGCAGGCTCTTTCCCCTAATCATTCCCAGACTCCCACTTGTTATTATTTCAACCAGTCTCTGAGCTCGAGAAACCAGCCAGTAAAAATAAATTCAAGGCTGCATGAAAACTTTCTGCCCTGCTCTTTACTTTCTGTGTATGGGAAAAGGTTGGAAAAAAGGCATGAGTTCTTATGCGTTACCTAAAATACTAAATTGTTTAAAGACAGATGTGGTGTGAAATCCCAGACTATTGCAGTTGTCCTGGGACATGACTTTAACTGAGGCAATGGAAACTCGGATCAAGCCAGCAACTCACATGCTTTGAAAAATACTTCTAAAATGTAACTTTAAAAAAAAGACAAATTAGATGTAAATAAAATGTCTGCAAGCCAGCAACCACAAACATTTACTTGCAAATCTTTCTTTCAGAGAGATTACTCACCGATTTCCCGTTGTAGTAATACATTAAAGAGTTACTGCCCATTCCAGGGACAGGATAGGCGCAATACATCGTAGCTTTTTAGGTTTAATAATGGTATACCAAAGTAGTGTTCTAGTTTTTCTCCGGACATATATCCAAAGCGCTCAAAGGGGACTAATAATTCTTTCAGTACTGGCCTCCACACACGACCCACTCAGAGGAAACTTATGCAAAGCAGGACCGTACCATTCCCCACTATGTGAAGGGGTGTCAGGCAGAAGGGAGTGGCTAGTGTGGTACATGCCACTCTTAAGCCTGCAAGTGCTGAGGCAAATAGGAAAAGGACGAGGGGGAAGGGAGGCAACAGGGAGGTGGGTTTAGAAAGATAAAGGCAAGAGGGCTGGACAGAAAACAAATGTGCAAGCGGATTTAGAAAAAGACAAGAAATGTTTACATCTGAGCATCAAAACGTTGATTTTCTACAGAAGTAACCCAAATGATGACATTGGAACTTCATTAGTTCAAATGCAGTGAAATGAGAGCGTGAATAAAAGCAATGAGCCAGCTCCCTTCATAATCCTGTTTTAATCTTTTTGTTTGTGAGATGACTGGATACGGCTACAGGCAGTGAGGTGAAATATTGCACTGGAATGAGCACAACCATCTGGCAATGTATTTTACCTGTTTTCTCGCACTAATTAGGAGTCAAAAGGCAGCAAAAGTGATCACCTAACATGGCAATGAAGAAACAGTAAAAATCCACATAATGAGTAAAAAATACGCTTACAGCCTATTGATGAAATGTAAAATATGCAGTGTTTGGCAGAATAGGACCTGAACTTGAAGAGCGCCAGTAAATACGGAGTTGTAAAGCATGCAACAGCTGCAAAGGAGGTGGCTCGTGACGTCTGAACAGGAAAATAATGCTCCATTTCCTAAACCCTGGGGGCCTCAGACTGGGGGAGCACTGGGGGGAAGCAAAACATTTAACAGCCATTTTACCACGCTTTACTGTCACTGCAAGCCACACAGATCCTCGTTACCTTTATCATGTGGAAATAGAGGAGGAGGGGGCACAGATATGAGAAAAAGCAGGATAGATATAGTATAGCGAGAGACCAGTCGGCACAGTGCGACTGGAGCCTTTCATGTTTGCCACTCCAAGCTTCCTGGACTTAACACAGGTCTGCGGACTCATTGAGAACATTATTGTTATAGAAAGATGAAAGCACCCACTTCCCTAAGAAAACTAGGCCTTTATTATGCCTCTCCCTTCAGTGCTGTTATTATTTATCCCTCCTTTCTTCTCAGAGGCTCTTTTAAACTCTTCCAAAACACTGGCTCTACATGCTGTTACCGCTTTATATCTGGCTCCGTTTCAAGTTGATGCTTTAAGCAAAAATGGTCATGATAGAAGCGTTTGAAGCGCCCAAAACAAGTCCAGACATGGAGCGCAGACTCATGAGAAAAGCACATAAAAGGCAAAGGGACATTATTGAGAGAGTGGCAGCACATGTTATTTGTAAATATGTTTGTAATAGATGGATGTGAGAATGCTCATGCAATCTAAAGAAAACAGCAGTTATAGTTGCAGATTTTGAAGCTAGCGATCATGACACCACCTTGATATTATGTAAATGAGTGTGGTCCCGGGAGGTGAGCTGAGCTCCACCCACCTGTTCACACTGGCCTCTAATGACACTGGAGTCCTCACAAGGTGCTTTTCTGCGGATTTGTTTGGGTTGAAAAACACAGAGCAAATCCATGGGCTGAGGTCACCCCCATCGCATGCATGGATTTAGCCATGATGTCATCAGACAGGAAGATTGTTTCCTGTAAGAAGCTCTGCTTCTAATTAGAGGAAGGGGTGAGAGGGGCGACACTGACCACCCTTCAAAACGCCATGGTGCTCTTTTTTGTTAATATTTTATACTTAACTCAAGTTTAAGTTGAAAATATACTTTCTGTCTTTCTGTCTTTAATCCTTTTGCATGAATGCAAATAAATAATACCACACATAATTAATGTAAAGACAAATGTTCTTCATTTTAAGCAATAAAACAAAATAAAATCACATATTGACATTTATATATCAGATATAATATTGCCAGTATAAAATGACTTTCTTCACATATGATTAGCGCTCACAGTTTTAAATGTCCTTTAAAAAATAAACACTGCTTTAGTTATTGTTGACAGGCCATGCTCTAGAGGCTGTAGCAATCCCAAATCAAGGTTTGCATTAATGTGGTAAACTCACGCAAGCCCAACATGAATAATTTACAACAGCCCTGAATGTGAGTAATGACTTTAATCTGTGCATTATTTTGTGTCCTTTAACTCTTCGTGTTCCTCGCAGATGAAAGCGGACAGGCCTCTGGTAGTTTGTCTAGTGTGTTATCTCAGTTGTGTGTATCAGCAGTAAATTTCAACAACCCAACACAGATAAACATGAAGGCTGAGGTCTCAGGGGTACCACCGACTGTTTAGGATCATCCCGTAAAACAAGGGTGTCTATCTAATCAGACCAATCTGAAAAAGAGCCTCTCTGGGGAGTATCTGAGGTCAGGGCACGGCAAAAAACTGAAACCATTCACACAAGTCAAAAACCCCTAGACTCTAGATGCAAAAACATGATTTAAGGATGTATATGAGATAGTTAGAATTATATTATTTAATTTAAGACTTTGTCTGCATATGGCCATCTTGTGCTGTGCGATGTAACAGCATGTAACAGATTATCTACAGTACACCATTTGAAACCTCTCCCACACACAAGACGCCTGACTCATACATTTAGTCATTCTTACAAATTTCAGAGTAACACAGCGCTCAGATGGCCATTAACACTTTTTTTTTTTGCACAACACTAATACTAAAATAAAAATGTGAGAAAAATACTTAGTAATAATTCTTTAACGTCTGTAATATTAGCATACATCTAGAGGTGGGAGATATGCAGAATTAGAATATCAAGTATATTAACTATAAGCCAAGCTAATATAAATTATGCCAAAAAAGACAGAAATGTCTAGGGTATACAATTATAATACTTAGTTAATTTTATGGTGCATTTACATTTTTGTTCAAATATCATATAACTATTGTTTTTGAGACAATTAAAAAAAAATAAAAAAATACTGAGATACTAATTTTTGTCAATATCGCCTTTTTAAAAGTATGTATGTACACACACACACCCACACACTTCAAAAAACTGTTCTATTCAAAATTTTAAAAAACCCTGTTCCACATTTTCTGCCGTTGCAAAATGCCCTAAAAAGAGCTTAGAAGATGTAGGGAATTTAACCATATACCATATATACCACTGCACCTGAGCCGCCCCTCCACTAACAGTTATAAGCTTTCATACAGTAAAACGATGTGTGGTCTTTGTGGCTTGTTGAAGACAGGAAGAAAGAGAGATTATTTATCTTTTGAATGTCATGCAACAGACAGGCACTGCGAGGAATATTTCTGTATCTTGTAATTCAGACCCTACAGCAGCCTGTTTCTTACAACTCACACAGTTCAAATTTGACTGAAACAAGGGTGCTTGAGTGATCTGTCAAACACAAATGTCAATCTTTTTTGTCATCCACACTGAGGGGTTTCGTTTGGAAAACTCCCCGAGGCTAAGCTGAATCTCTGCACTTTCTTTTCTCTCATCCGCGGGCTAAAGTCAGTGAGGAAGCGTCGCGTCAAGGCACACTGCCTTGACAAGGGTTTGTGGGGAAAAAACGCTATTTACACAACAAACATGCACACACAGACACACACTCACACACCGTGCCCTTGCAGCTTCCCATAAATATCCCACATCTCCCCCATGAGCAGGAGGAGCCTCTCACCCAGCATCCTGCAGCGCTTGACCGGGCAGCAACAGGCTCAGCCCACCCTCACTATGCCAAAGCATTATAACCTTATGACACATTTCCTCAGAACATTTTACCTTCTAGTAATAGGCTATCCCAAATGGCATAATAATTAAAGAGATTAACAGTCATCACAAAAATCCAGCAGTGTGTTGAAGTCGAAATTTAGCAGAGCACAGAAAAAAGTATGTACGTGGCAAAGTGAGGAGGTGTCTGTATGTAAGATGTAAAAGCCATATAAACATTTTAATGTTTGCAATCACCAGCTGGCCTGTCTAGATAGCCTTCACATCCGACGCACGGCAGTGTCAAAACCTCAATGCACAGAGGATGTGCTCTCGTAAATATTTTGATTCAACTCCATCATGTAGTGTACACACAGCATGCTTGGACTTGCAACTTACATTGGCCATCTGATTTAAAACTCTTAAATTTATTTTTAGACTGTTGAGCCAGAATACAAACTTGGGGGAAAAAGAGGATTTAAAAAATAAATAAATAAATAAATAAGAAAATTCCCAGCAGTGTACATAATGATAGGAAGCACTGTGTAGATATTTTTAAAATGAAGCATCTATTTGAGTCTCTGGTGAGGCTCCAGCGCCTGCTTACACAAGCAAAAGCTTTCAGTGGCATCTGCAGCTGCATTCATGCTTTACAGGTACACTCCAGGCCTGGGGTACAGCTGCCTCCAGCACAGCTCAGTCCAGGTGCATGGACCTCTCAGCACTTCCCATCACCGCCACACCAGCACCAGTGTCAGAGCCGGCAATATAAACACCAGCTTTGGTGATAATCGCTAGGAGATATGCTGCAATCACACACCTAACAACTGCACACTTAAGGTCCACACGTAGCTTTTTAGACATCGCAATAGTTCATGGAAAACTGCCTCACCTCTGGCCTCTTTTCGTCTTATTATAACATCTTTACACCATCAAAAACCTGCCAGACAACCTCCCACTCCCACACAGCCCACCTATCAAAAAGCTGGTTCAATGTTTTCCTTTTTCTTTCAGCAGGTTAAGAAGAGACCTACAGCCCTTTTTTCCAACGCTGCCATCTCTATTCGTTCAAATGGGATCAAAGACTAACTGGGATAATTCCTACGAGCTCCAAGCTTTATCTTGTGAGTAGCACTGAGTGACAAGAAGAATCTGTATTTTATCCCAGGCTCTGTCACTGTTTTTCCCATCTTGCATTGTAGCGCCTGATTGTACTCTTATGAGTCACAGAGCTGCACCTGCGCCCATGTGTTAAGTACTGACAAATAAAAGCCCAGCGTCCATTTACACAACAAAGAGATGTAACCTGCGAGGCAGTCATTCTTGTGCCCCCCTCGGTTGTCTGACAAGACCTCAAATATATCACTTACTTAAGAAAAAGGCAGCACGCCATCTTTCCAGAGACTGCTTTCTCCGTCGCACGCGCTGACAAACTTCCTTTCAAACACAAATCCAGAAACAAAACACATGCCAGCCTTTTATGTTATGCAGCCTGTTCCATATTTGATTTCAGAGAAACAGTGGCAAAGGTGACAATCATCAAAGCTCTGAAAGGCAAATCCAGTTCCACACTTTCTCACAACACCCAGGAAAACCTTTTACTGTTTAAAAGAAGAAAATCTCCAATTTTTAGCAAACCAGTTGCTTATGATAAGGAACAAAAACACACTATTGTGTTAATATTCAAAGAATTTAAGTCACGGCTTAAGGACCTTTTGCAGATCCACAAGGGTTTGAACAATGAACATCTGACTTAGTGATTTATGCATATTAATGGACTTGAACACCCCCTGTCTAAGCAAATGCAAGCTGAGCTCCACACTTCCCTGCATCCTAATGCTCACCGCTCCTGTGGGATCATTACCAATAGAAATTTCAGATATTCTGCGCTATTAATCTCTGTCTGTCCTCGTGTTCGCCTTCGTAATGACTAATTAAACATCAAAAGAGCAGAGCTGGGGATGGGCTCTGACAGCCCCTCTCTCTCCCAGGAGAGGCCAGGCTGTGACAGGGCAGCGCTGAAAATCAATCACATGGAGGTGCACACAATGAGCAGCACACAGCCCTAACCTACAGAGACAACCCTGTGCTAACATTTACCAACAAGCGTGTAAACAACAAACATAAAACGCTACTACTTTGTTCAGTGAATTCACAGGGAGCAGAGGAGCCATAGATAAGTAAACAACAAAATAGTGACTTCTAATCCAAGAAGTGAAATGCTAGTGTCAAGAGCCCCCTTTGTGTGTAAGTCAAAGGGAAGTGTTTGTGTGTGTCTGCTTAACCAGGCTCACTGTGAAATCTGTTTATGTGAGAGTAGATGATCTTCCACTCACAGATGAAGGCAGGCCAGGAGGGACCTTGCGAACCTTTTTTGTTTGCAGAGGATCTGTGGAAAGAATATGTGTTTAAAGAAGGTAAAAGTAACAACCATAGCTGCATTGCAAATTATTTACCACTATTTCCAAAACACAATACAACATAAGCCTAAACACATAATTTCGACATAACACTATTAATACTGTCAACTTTTGATTTTAATTATTTGCAGATGTTTTCAATGTAAAATCAGGAACATAAAATGGGCATTGGGGGCATCTAGGGTAAATGGATCGCAACTAGGAGCCATTATGCAGTGACAATAAAAGCTAAAACAGATTTACTATTGTGTGTGAGGTGAGTTTAAACATAAGTTTGCTTATTTGTGAGCTGATCTAAACTGTACTGGTCGGACGTTTTGTCCTTGTCAGAGAAGTACAGACACAGCACTTACCGATGGGAGGGGCGTCTTGTAGAGAGCGTCTTCTGGGATTGTGTCCAGTGAAGGAGTAGAACGGAGCTGCTGACTTTCCAGAAGCAGCCACTGAACCAGGACCCACCTCAGGCCTCAGCGACGACTGAAACAATATAGTAAATAATAAATCAAATATATTGCTGCTCTAATATAATTAATATATGAGGAGAGGGCTTGTACTTAACAGTTTGTAAATCAGTGTTTTCAAATACAAATCTATTTTAGAGCAAGAAAATTCCTTCTTGATAATATTCACTCAATTTTACCTTTACCGATATTACCTGTTGAACGTTGCAACTAAATATTTTTGAACATTTTAAAAACAGAGATCCTTCTTTTTGCAACTGAACCCTTTATATGCATAACCAGAATTAAATATTTATTTCATATGACCTCCATGAATATACTAGCTAGAAAATAAACATGATCCTATGACCTGATTAGCAGGTTTAGGAGATAATTTTCTATTACAGTGAAGCAGTCAAGTTTTGCATTTTCCTTTATACTGATAGCCAATACTGTGGTTAAAAGTAAACCAGCGGTGTTCACAACCCTGCCCCTTCACGATAATTAATCAACTGTAACTTCATTTATTAATTACTAATTTATACATAATAATTGCCAGTACCTCATTTATTAAGAGTTTTTCATTACTGCTTCCTTAACCACATAAGAGATGCTTGTGTGTCTTGATAATACATCCTTCAAAGTGTCCTCAGTCACCGTTCGCATTTGACCTCTATAACCCCCACAACTGGGTTAAGAGGCCAATTAAGAGCTTGGGCTAATTACACTAATCGTTTGCAGGCATTACAGAGCGGGAGTCATGTGCCGTTCACCTGAGCTGAGGCCTGTGATGGAGTGGCCTCACGTGCCCCTTTAAATCCCTTTAGGCTCTGACACAGTGACACACTGACATCTGAGCCTTCACCTGAGCTTCAAATGTAAACTGATCAAATACAATAATGCTTAATACAGATTAGAGCATCATAGTGATAGGTGATGGTGGGCTTCTTTTATCATACTAATCTCTCACCTAATTACCTCAACTTCTTAAACAATAGCCTGAATGACCATGAAAGCATCCAAGACATGACAGCACAGGACTATCTAAACGAGTGATTATGCGATAACTGGTGACCTAAATTTTGTTTATTTTTGTTTATGTACCTCAAATGTCAAAGGAACACCATTTGAATAAAAACACCGAGTTGAATGAATTTCATCAAAAAGACCATTTCAATAAAACTGTATTTATAAAATTATACTGACAAAATCATTTTAGGTATAATTCATCATTGAGCTTACCTGGCAGCCAGTAACTCCAGGATCCCTCCCAAAACCGATAAATGAGCCCCTGTCTGATTTACCTGGAAGAAAAAGAAATACAGCAAAATAAGAGAGGAGGAATGTGCCGCTGTGTATTCATTACACATGAACTCATGATTCAACAAATGCACTAGTTGCTTCAATGTCAATGTCATAAAACCATTTACAACCATTTAAATCACACATGCAATCATGCAAATTAATAATGTAAAATATGGCTGTCAACCTCCTCACTGGCAGCCATCAGGGACCACAGAAAACTTGAGCTCACAACATACATGAATCAAAACAATCACAATACCCCAACTCAGCACTTTGACTTGCCGCAAAAACAAACATACAAACAAATGAGAGCTCTTGGCGGAAAGTGATGAATAACTTTAACAGCCCCATGCATTATTTTTGTCAGACTTCCAAATATTACAGGCTCAGACACCAGCAGCAGGACTAAATTGTGTTGACTCTAGGGACAAGGTAAATATGTTTGTTGTGAGTTAAAAAGTTGCCGAGCGTGGATGTTTTGCTACACGATGACTGATCTGAACTGTGCTTTTGGAGCGCAGGTGAAGACATCTGAGAGCATTCACTTGTGCTTATCCCAGCACTGCTGCAGGAGACAGAGCACACACCTCCCGAGACTAAGGAGCTATGTGGAAATCTGGAAAGATGGTTTAACTGGCAAAGCCGCTTGTCTTCCAACAATAATATGATACGCTTCTGAGCCATCGCTCTTGCAAAAGGAAAATAGGATTAACTTGTCGGTTACCACCAACGTTCTCTAACATAGGGGGATGATGAAATATAGCCTCAGTCGGCACATTTTAATTTTCATTTCTTTATTTCCTTTTAAAACTGATTGGGTATGAAAATAATGATTCTAAATGCCTCAGATAAAAGGCCGGTCAAGTGCAGAGTTAAATATTTAGGCACAGCATGTGTTTTGACACACACACCGTGTCTGACATGAATAATTTATAAATCACTGTTAGTGTACTGAAGCAGACACATTTGTTTGAATATAACCTCTAAAGCCTAAAATACATGAGAAGGTTACTGTATGATAGCAATGGTTTGGCCCTATTTTACAATAAAAACATTATAACAAATTAAAGACAAAACTGGAGAGGCCTGACAAAGTAGCTAAAGCATAACAAAAACAAAACAAGAAAATACATTTCAAAAGCAGCATTTGACCTAAGCAATGTGCAGATCATCGATATGGGTTTATGGTGAGTCAGTTTTAGATAATAGATAATAATGTGAGCAGTATAAAAAAAAACATGTGTAATTAAAATGACAATAATTAGATTAATGCTGACCACCACAAAATCAACAGTAATCCTACAGTCACTAAAATTTACAGTAATTAGATTAATGAGCCAGAATTCTGTTCACAGCCTCTGCGGCTGTTAAAATTTTCATAGAATGCATATTATGATGTTGAAGTAAAGTAGAACAAAGTCATATATCAAGGACAACATACTGCTGGCTTGGCCAGTTCCAAAACCAGGAGCCTAAATTAGCTGAATAAAATATTCTCTTATCATACAAGCAGTCAGACAATATTGTGTCTTATACACAAATACTGTTTGCAAGAAAATGGGTCACTGTAATAATATGCTCCCAAAAAGGAATGGAAGTTGCTAACTCTTGTGTAAAAATTTCAAAGACTACACCATAAATCAGAGTAAAGAATAATTACAAGCATATTGCATGTACTGTTTGTGTCCTTTAAAAGTTTCATGTACAGTCTTTACTAAAAGATGAGTTGCAGTCAGACATAGAATTATTTTTCCTGAATCTGATCTCAGTATTGATTTAATTTGTAGACATCAAGAACTCTTTTGTACCTCAATAGTTTCTTCTATGTAGCTCTAAAACTTTTGTTTTTCATATGATGAAGGGAGATAATGCTGGATTCACTATAAGAAAAATAAACCAATATTCAATTCACTGGTGAAGTTTGACAATGATTTTCTTTTTTTGGTACCTAGATGTTAGATGTCTCTGTAGTTAAAGCAAAAACACAATGTTCTATGTGACTAGGCTCACCATGACCCATGCTGTCTAATTACCTCCATACAATTTGCATATGCACTGTGTCGTCCTGCAGTATTTTCTTTATAGGAGGAAAAATCCATCACTTCTGGTGTAAATATTCTGCAAGCTGCTCATTAGCATAGCACTCAGAGCCCTGATGCTCAACAATTAATGTGATCCATTTGACTGTAGAGAGAGCCTTTATGTATCCTGGCACTGCATTAACGCAACAAACACATCAAAAATAAAATGTAGACGCTATTTATGCGCAAGCAATTATTTAGTGGTGACAAAATGATTTAGTCATCCTGTCATTAACCCTGGGGCAAACTGTGCAAATTTCCAGCCTTAAATTGTCAAAACAGAAATAATGCAGCAATAGCTATGGTTTATGGTGTGTTTTAGGGTGTTATTCCTGTGCTGTCAACACTATAATCTTGTCAAATATGTTGTCTTACACAAATACACTCTTTTGATAAACTGTTTATATTACTGCTCCAACAACTGCTGTACAATCCAATTTGATGAGTCCCTCGCCAAGAGACTATGAGCAAAGATACGATATGACAAGGCCAAATGGAATCATGACGAGTAACAGACAGACTGCACTATAAGAGGAAGAAGTCACAAAATTATTATTTTACACTGGATCATATTCTGTAAATGTATAAATGAAAACATCAGCCAGGACTCAATGTTTTTCAGAAACCAAACAATTAATATGAACTGTACATGATCAATTAGCATCAGTTTGTTTGAAGTTACGTTTTTTGGACAAACATAACTTCAACCAAACCAGCCTGCATTTTCAAAAATTAAATAAGTAATTAATGGTATTTCAATTGTTTCAGTAATTGAAAAAGGTGTTGTATTGATTAATTAAGATTGGTAAATGGTCATCGTCACATTTTTATGTAGAACTTTTCCACCTTCAAGGCGCTCAAAGTGTTTTACATCAAGGAACCACTCACTCATTCACACACACATTCATACACCATTGTACACAGATACTGGGGGTAAGGGAAGTTAAATGTCTTACCCAGGGACACAACAACAGTAACACTATTTAAAAAAAAATAATAATAGAAAATATCATTATTATTTATGAAATAGCATTAATTGTTATGCTGTACATTAAAGCAAAGAAAGGTCAGATCCATAGTAAAAGCCAAAAGTAAAATCTGTCAAATGGACAAAAGTTCTGGGACAGAACTGAAGAAGCAGCTTGGATGAGCAGTGAAACGTCTTCACTCCTACAACTTTTTGTCCAGTTGACAGATTTTACTTTTGGCTTCACTATACTATATACCTAGAAAGTGTATAATTTGTTTTTAGTATTAAAACATTCGATGTTCATATCATATTGAAGCAGTTTGTTATTGAGTACACTGCTGCAGTACAACCAAGCATAGTGGCACTGTATTGAAAGTTTTATTTTGATAATGTGAGGAGTAGTGACCTCAGCCTCCCCAGGGATCAATTCAAAACCTCAGCCACAAAAACAGCCAATTAGCAAGTGTGCCTGGCTGCCTGTGAAACACATTCCAAGGGCCACTCTTTCCATTCGCCATTTGCTTTGCCTTAAAACAAACCATGTGAAAGCACCTATGTGGAAGGTGCTTTGAAGCTATTATCAAAGTTAACATTTTAAAACATTAAACTTCAGATTAAGGAGCACTAAAGACACTGTAGCCTGTTGCTCTGAGTGCAGTTAAAATCATGACATATCCTCCAGATATCAAGGAAAGTCTCCTGTCTTGCCTTCAAAATTATTTTATGTCTACATAACCTTGTTGCAAGTGACATTATTCAAAACAGCAAGAGCAAATGTTAATGAGTTCTTATTTGCATATTTATTTTTTCTTTGTTGAAATGTCACTGATTATTACATAGTATGATGATGAATGCATCAGCTCATGGAGGCTGATGTGTAATTAGCCATTAGGTGGAATGAATAGATCAATTAAAGGAGAGAAACTAGGATTTAGAAAATCAAAGCAGGGGAATGACTAAATATTACACAAGGAAACATCAAGTCTTACTAATCACATAAAGGTGTCTGCATTTACGGCTAGATCAAAGCTATCCCTCATAATACAACATTCTGCTTAACCTCAAAGTACAAAGAGCTAAACACGCCATCATTTCACAAAATAATGATTATTCTTTTTAAAATATATTGTGGTGTCACAGAGAAGATCTACTGACTGAAATTGGTCCCATCAAGGATAAACAGACAGACTGTGATTTTTTTTACTCCCAAAAAAAAAAAAAAAAAAAAAAGAGATGGCATGGGGAAAATGTTTTCACTTGGCCTTTGCCTTTTTCCAGGCCTAACTATTCTTCTGCCAGTGCTTGTTATTCAGAAATGAAGAAAAAAATGCATTACTGTGGACCAGATGGGAACATTCCACATGACCAAACCAATCAATCACCTTGGTGGGACGCAGGTGTGACACAGCCGTGCAGCAACACACCATTTCACAGTCTATCAGGCACAAACACATGGTCACCAATCAATGGCACCCTGAGGACCCATGAGGAGGGGTGCTTCTCCCCTGCCTCAGTGGTTCACGGCTGATGACTTCATAATCACACTTCTATTCTCTCTGAGGAGAGCGTGATGCTCTCCCTAATAACATCTCCCACCATGTGAACACCAACAGTGTAATAGACGCTAGTTTGGTCACACGTATCAAACCTTCACACAGACTCACAATCCTCCTTATCAGGCCGGAGCGAGCTTAAGCAACAGTTGCCTTTCGGGTTAAAATCAAAACAGTGTGTATCATCAAGGTATGAACGCATGTTTGGCCGGAGATGCCAAACAACTTTTGAACAGTAAAATACAATGCAAGAGGTGAAGGACAAGGAAGAATACACATACGGTTTAGGAATGCTAATCCTACTCCAACCAATGCTGGCATATTTCCCTACACTGAAAACCCCTGCAAACATCGGGCAGCACTTCTTTTAAAGACAGGTCTGCACTGAATAAAACCGAAGCAGCAAAAAGGAGTAAATCAAGTTAATACGTTGTCTCTGCGCAAGAGGTGTGCTTTAGCAGTGTCAAACAACATTTAAGTTTGTTTGAGCGTTATAAGTTCATAAATTATGAGAAAGTCCCACCCCCAGATTCTTGGCAGTAAGCACCTCAAAGAGCCATAGTTCTCTCCACACTTCCCACACTTCACACTGTCAGGGCTGTGCAAGAGCAGCACAAAATGTCAGCCATTGTCAAGTGGGAGTATCGACAAACAAATGTTAGTGTTTTACAAACTGATCAGACCCACAGCATTCAAATCACTGGAGCCACATAACTGAGCGCTGCCGTGTGTTGCTCTCCTCATTCAGGATCCAGGGAACGGAGGAAATCCCAGTTTCATTTTAGGACACATTTTAAGAACGGTGGTGTACTTGTCATATAGCACAAACTGTTTGTTCAAATATGTATTAACATTTACATTTTTATAATAATTCCAATATTTCATCAAGAGGCATGCCTACTATACAAGTTCTCTAGAGTTTTATATAGAGTTCATGTTATTGTTAGTGTTATGTTAAGCAATGATAAAGATAAAGAAAGCAGCTGGCAGTGGCAGCGACAAAGCAACATAAATTATTCAACTAAAAGTAATTGTTCTGAATGAATGATTTCCCTTTTAACATTACAGCATCTATTTAATAATCTGGAACATTTTTCTTGGCACCGAAAGTAAGCAACACAAGGAGAAAAATACATAACTGAAATGGGAAGGGGGGAGGGTGTATAAATGCACAATGGTTTAATTAAACTTAACATTATAAAATACAAAGATATAAATAGTTACAGGGTACATTTGGATAGCACACTGTTATGTGCATGAATACTGAAAAAACTGCTATTTCAAAAGATATGAGAGGCATTTCCTTAAAAAAAAAAAAAAAAAAAGTCTCACATGAAGACACCTTTTCACGGATTATAAATTTAATCACGGCTCTCGCTGGCCCCTGCAGCTGCTTCCTAGAGACTGGTTATGTCATCAGACTTTGGCCAGTGCCCAGCTCCTCCATCGTCTTCAGAGGGGCAGCCCTCCAGGCCTCCTGAGACTACAGCTGATCCTCTGCAGCTGGGCAGCCTCTCCACTCACACACCAGGGGCACCACAGAGCGCCATGGGGTTGGGGGGCTGAGCTGGAGCTACCACATGGTTAAAGAGCGGTGGGCGGCACATGATCAAGAAAAGAGATTTGCACCCTTTCTGCTAGTCTTTAGCTCTTCACGCTCCACTGACCTCAGTAATAGATAAGCACACCCTGCAGCTCTGCATAATGACTAAATCAACTAAACTGTACCTTACCTCGATGCAGCGTCTTCCTCTGAACTCTCTATCTTTGTCCAGAACAGGTGCCGTGGGCAACTGAACAAGAGTAATTTGCAAATATTTGATATATTGAAATTTCCTCATCACATATCATAATATTAAAGTGGACTCCACATCATAATAAACTGTTGAATACACACTTAATGTTTCAATACTTTTCTAACAATGTGCTCAAATAAATACTAATAAATGGGAGAAAATGCTGATTTTATATTTATGTTTTGTTTTTTTTTGCCTTCAAATAGCACCTTTTTACATCAGGCAGTACTATTCATAAATGCCACATATCTGATGCCATTGTGTGCCCCTGGTCCTGCCTTAGATGTTGGCTGCAGTATATTTTTAGTGACATAATTGCTTTGTATGGTGAGATTCCTCTCAGTCCACTAGATGTGCACATGTGTGCGAGGCACCTGTGACCCGCGCAGCAGAGGAGCACACCTGAACAGCACCTGGCCACAGCCTGCTCTCCCAGAGGACAGAGCATTAGCACATGACACCTGCTCCAGTAAAAACACACAGGGGATGGCAAGAAGCGCCGGGTGGGATTTGACACTTTATGAAAAGCCTGTTTGGGAAGATGTGCAAGTAAAAGCAAAAAAAGATGATAGGCTGTCTATATATGGTCAGCATTTTTTTTTTTTCTGTATGTGGCAACAACAATAATTTATGTTTTTTATGTTTCATTATCTGAATTTACTTGCACTGTGCACATTCACACACATTTACAAGAAATAAGGATTAGGAGTAATTTGGCCTAAAAATGTAATCATTTGTGTGTATATGTGTGTGTATATATATATATATATATATATATATATATATATATATATATATATATATATATATATATATATAAAATCTTTCAAATAAAAACAATACATGCAAACAACTGAAAAACACAACAAAAATACATATATAATTTGCGCTTAAACTGTTGGAAGGGTAAGTGTTTAAATGAAGAAGGGGGTCAAACCTCTTCAGAAAGGAATCACTAATAGCTGTTCTGGAGGTGGAGGACAATGATAACACAGCATTGAAGCCTGTGAGACGTGCCCTGTCAGATTCATTATAGTCACATGGAGGTACAGATGAGCTGATGCAACGAGCATGTGTCTGAGTGTGTGTGTTATGATAGAATTAAGCTGATTACTTTTAATAGGAACCTAATACTTCATGAGTAATGACTGCAAAGGCACATGGAGAAAACATGAACTCAACAGTTTATCATTAGCTATATAGTTATTTAAGCAAGAACCAAGAAAAAACAAGGTACTGTGTTCGATGCAAACTTATAAGGCGTGTGATACAGAGGGTAAGAAACTTGGCTTTGAACAGCTGGATGGCATCTCACCTCAAGTGTACATTTGTGTAAAGTAAATATTTTCAGTATAGGAATGGGAAATATGTTAATTACTTATGGTCTAAGGTTACATCCCCAAAACAGAGCACTTTTACACTCTGTAAAAATAAACTTGGCCCATTAAGTAACTAATGACAAAGCCAAACATTAAGTAGCCTACACACACTGAGATTCAATCACTACACAATGTAATGATAAGAGAGAGCACAGTGCAGCTTTTTCAGCTGTACCTCAGAACTCGGGGTAATTGCCCAGATTGCTCGAAATCAACCTCCCCCACTGACTTTCCCTCATCTAGCTGACACCACCAGAAAAAAACTCAGCAGGTAATGAGATCTAACCATCCCTTGTCGAGGCATGAACTGTTCACTATCATCAAGGCTAAACAAGGAAAGAATTAAACCTATTTTCAGGAAAAAGGATGTCATACATTACAGCAGCATCACGGTCCTCTGATGAGCCCAACAATCTCAAACAGACCACCTATCTGTGAAGATATCACATGTTGGCTGTATCTGTGTTGTATTGTCAATCGAACTACCCCATGTAATAACTTGTGCATCTCTAGATGTAAATTTTTTTATTGTACTTGGGGAAAATCATCTCCACACTAACCACAAACAGCGATAGCTTACCACAGTGAGCATTAAAATGTACAAGATACAAAATATCACCACAACTAACTAAATCTTAATCAGATTTTGTTGACACAATTAATCCATGACGGGAAAGGGGGTGTTTGTCTATAGTAAAATGTAACAATCATGTGCCTCCTACCTCTGTGGCATGCACTGGGTGACGTGCACATTATTAAGAGGATTGTGGACAACCTTGGACACATGAGAGCCAATCAGACGAGCCCCAAACACATACAGTGAACTGTCCCATGGGGAGCAGTGAGCTGTCAGGCCTTCCTGGCATTCAACAACACCATTTTTCATTTGTAGGTCCGTAGACAACAGCCCTCTCCAGAGAAAAGGATATGACCTGTGTATGCGTTCAGCGGAAATGGTCTAATTTGTTTGTGTTCTTATACCAGTTTAAAAATGCACTGTGCACAAGCCAAGACAATGCAATTCTACTACTCTTCAACTAACATTTTAACACTGATACCAGGTTAATACAGAACATTATAACACTTTAACACATAATATAGATATTGTTTTACTAATAAAAGTATGTTTTCAATATAACCTGCTAAAGGACAGTATTCACATAAGCTTCCTAGCCATTAAGGTTATGAACTGGGAACTTCCCAAAAGGAACAACACATTGAATAAGAGGCAGGAAGTTCACTGAAGGTGGACAAATCTGAAACTCTAACTGAGGATGTTGTTAAGGTCGTTCTCTGGAGCTAGTCCTGCACTTAATATTAAAATACGTCACAGCATCACTTTGGCTTACTCAGCATCTTTTTTGTTAGAGGGCATTGGTAAGAAAGATCTTATGGGTGGGACAAGTATGTTTCTGAAAATATTCAGGTGCTTGCCTCTAACAAAAGTACTCAGCAACATTTTGTTCTTTTTAAACATGATATATGAGCTCACACCCTTGTAAAGGCTATATGCTGCTTTTATTTTCAGACCACGTACAAAGTCAATATACTGTATACATTAAAAGACATGTAGGTACTCAAGAGAAAACTGCATTTCATTCAAATAGCTAGTATCACTTTCCTTATCAACTCACCTCATGGTCATTATTACATAGTGTCTATGAATTTAACTACAGAGAAAGGTTTTAAACTTAAAAAAGAAAGAAAGAATAAATCAAACAATAAACTACTCCTTTCAATAGCAAAATATTTTAACAAATTCAGTTTCAAGTATATGTAAATAATAATAAAGTAATAATAAAATAAAAATGTAATATATCTTGTGTCAGATTTTCTACTTTCTTCTTACTTTAATGTTGCTATAGGCAGTCTAAAAAGCCAGGGGACAGCTTCTCCCTATGACAGAAAGCTGTAGTGATGGCCATGACTTCTCGCCCCGAGCAGGGTCATCGCAGGAGGCAGAGGGGGAAAGGGGAGGGGTATTAGGAATATATGGAGACAGCAGGAGACAGCGCTCCCAGATGCATATGCCTTAACCCCAGTAGACTATTTTTTCCCTGACTGTCTTCCCAGCACCACAGGGCATGTGTGGGGTGAGCTGGTGTGAATCACTTACCCATTATGCTGGAGCTCATAAAAGGTGTTGGGGACAATCCTTCATGGGGCACTAATCGACTGTCACTCAAATGATCGCCGTAATGAGGGCTGTCAGTGAAACCCTGGGGGAAGAGATCAGAATATTAAGCACATTACTGGACAACTCCTAATTGAGTGCTTTGGTATACTGCTAATTACTACAGACGAAAGCACCACTGGGCGGCTTTGTCAAATAACTGGCCCAATGTACTGTGAAGATAAAAAAAAAAATAAGACAGGTAAATTAATGTCCATGAAACAAACACATAACAGTGATCATAAAATTTTGTATCTTTTCATTTGAAAATTACTTAATTATCATGTTTAGCATTATTTATTAATGTGTGCTTGTTGATTTATTTCTGCTTTGTTTGTTTTATATTTATATACATTTATACAGGAGTGTTGTTTCCTGTACAGTGACAAATATGTCTAATTTCCCTTAAAGATCATTATTTCAATCGAATATCTGATACTGTGATCTATGTCTATTTTTTGTTTTTACCCAGTTCTAGCATATTTAAAAAATAATATCACAGATTTTTTTTAAATTAATGCCAACTAATAACTTTATTTTTTGTTCATGCAGAAAAACAAAATACAGCAGAATTCAGACAGAAGCAATGGAAGCCCCAGAAACAGAGGAGGATGCCCACATCATTTCCAGTTACCTGCAGCTTAAAAAATTGCCTTTTCTCCTGCAGCTTACCAGGGCCTTTTTATGACGGTTATCAGCTGGAGGGGCTTAGGTCTAAATATCGGTCACAGTATGGTTTTGGAAAACTCAGGGTCCCATGTAATAAAAGATACTCTGTTACAGTGCTAATCCCAAGCCCTGTGAAAATCCCCCTGTGCTCCAGTAAAATACATTTTCGTAAACTACATTAACTTTCACCAGTGGGACCAAACAGCAAAGGGGCTCCTGTAAAGCTACTGACTCATGCCCTATACATTCAGTTTAAAGTGAAAAGTAAATCTTGTTATCCATCTTTTCTGTTTGTTTGATTAATTTCAAAGACAGTCTTGTGCAGCACTGAGGAAAGCCTGAGAGGTTCACTATTGTGTCTCTCTCAGACTGCATAATAAGGTAATATAAATAATGAGTAATAATATAGTACTCATTATGATTATTTTATCATCAGTGATAATCTCTTCAAATCTCTTCAAATTTGACTTCAAGGAATCAATGTAGGTGGTAGTCTGTCTTGGTTGTAAAAGTATCAATGGATACGGCTTCCAGCGCTTAAACTGGCCTACATCTGTGTGGGATCCTAACACACACTGTCACTGGGCCACAGGCCTGAAGAGCACTAGTGGCTAAATAAGTGACAGCTAACACAGGCAGCATGTGGCCAAGAGCGCATGGCTCAGCCTCCATCAGTCGACAAACTGTTTAAAGCTAGCATTTCCTTCATATACCCATCCCAGGTGAACCAGTGACTGCATGTGTTGGCCTGGGACATGATGATTTGACCATGATGGATGCACTTGAGGTCGAGAATCAAGTCGGGGCAAGGCACTAGGGAAGTGGGGGTGTGCCTGTCAGACCACCAGCCTACAGCTACAGCTGCCCAGGATACAGACTCTGGCTGAAAGCCAAGGTCAGCGCGACGGGCTTGGGACTCTTCACAGCCCACTGATCACAAACTTACAGCTCACCGGCTCAAACAAGCTCAGGGAGAACTCCAGTCTCTTTGTAGCTGACAAGAGCTAGTGCTTAAGCACTGATGTATTACTGTTCCTAGTTGTCAGGCAGTATATGTACAAATAAATTGTGGTCATACATGTATTCTTTTAATTGTGTCCCGCAAAATACAGGTTTATGCATGAAGTTGAAAATGAAACAATTCATGTGAAAATTTCTATGTATATAACACTCCACTAATATCTATATAACATAAATATTCCATAAACATATTTCTAAAACGCCTGTGTTCTCCCCACCTGAGTGTAAGGGACTGTACAAACCAGTCCATGTGTGTGCAGCTGTGTCTGAGTGGCATGTGCGCGTTTGTGTGCACGCCTTATGGAGGTGCAAACAGCTGTCTGCTGGCTGATGCTGTGCCTTGCAATGTCAGAAACATTCATTTATATGCACCTGGAGCAAAGATATCTCAAGCGTCTCTGTCTTATAATTCAAATCAAGCTGCCTGTGTTACCGTAGCCTGTAGATGTTCATTCGGGAAGGGCACCAAGAAATAAACAAGGTAACGCAGCCCGAGTGGCTCTGACATTTAACTGAATTCTAATGGAAAGTGACAGGAGAGTGACATTAAATGAAATTCATACAGGGCATCGAGAACAACTGACGTGTGAGGCGCAAACACACAGGGCAGTGCTGTTCACACTTGCTCGCACTCACAGTGAAATGATCCCAGCTAAACAAACAACTGAGTTTAAACAGGCACTCACAGACCTGCGCCAAAATCAGTGCATTTTACAAAGGGAAGTTGTTATGAGAGAACATTGATTGCAGTGATAAATTATAATGTAATAAGCATTCATGCAAAAGGTTTGAACAGTAACATAGAATAAAATAATACAATATAATAATAAAATGTATAAGGTGGATATAAATATGAATACAATATATTTATACAGAAATACATTCTACATATGTTTAAAATAATTTGTTATCACTTTTTGATGGCCTATGAAAATTGTGAAAAGTTCTTATAAACTCATAGCAGAAAATAATAAGGATACTAGCAATTTGTTAGGCAAGTGAAGAATAACTTTGGACCGCTGGAAAATGTAAAAAATTAACTAGTTCGGACTACACTGGTACAGTGCCTTTAATAAAAAGGCAGTATGATAATCAAAAAATTAACAGTGCTTTCTGTCTCAGAATAGTGGCTCTCTTAGAGGATAGAGTGCATGACTGATAACAGGTGAGTGTAAAACACTGTGCTTTGATGATATGAGTGTTAAATGGTATGTTGTGGAGCAGAAAGGCCATTCGCTGGCGTTAAGTTGAGGGTCGTCTTACCCGGGAGGACTCGTACGTGGGACTGGACTCGCCACCTGGGGCCCAGGACGCTTGGTTGGTCCGTTCTTCTAGACCTGTCAAAAAAAGACAAGTACAACTCACTCAGTCAGGAGCACTTCTCAAAGCATGCCCACCCTCTCCCATACAAACACATGGCATTGTATTCTAGAAAAACTGCTGCTTAGTTATGAACTTGATGTTGAAACAACCAGGACATCCCCAGAGGGTTGTGCATGTGCACGCTAATGTGGGTGGAGGGAGGAGATAGTGTTTTCCTTTTCAGAAGTTGACCTCAGCCTTTAACAACACATTCAAATCGATGCAATGCCAGATACACCTTCATCTATCTTGTATCTGTATGCATATCTGTAATTTAACTAAAACAAAGTTTTGTATTTTTCTATTTTTGACTGCACTATCCATATCTTTTTCATTGTTGTTGAGATAGCTTGGAACAATAAACAATATTTCCATGATCTGGCAATGATTTATTACAAACAGCTGAGGAACAAAAATGTATAAAACTAATTCTCCCTCTATTTTTCAAAAGTCAAAGTGAAATACAAAAACCAATAACCTTAACCCAACAACAGAGACAGACCATCTGGCATATGCAATTTTCTCAATCTAATTTATCCCATACAGTGTATAAAATGTTTGATGCTTCAATTCTTCAAGTTATAGTCATAGCCACTAAGCAAACAAAATTGCAGGGGCATTAACATGTCCCAAGTTATTGATTGTACCAGTTCTGATCTAATTCAAGAAAAGCAATAGCTTTTCTACAATTTAGATTATATAGAAACAACAGATTTATAATACACAACTGTTGTTTTAAGCATAGATTAACTACAGTTATACACACAATAAGGTTTCATTTTGAAGTAATAAAGTTGTTTGGTTTGTAAAGTTGTTTTTAAGTGGATGGAAAAGTCATTAGACTATATATTGTTGATTTCTTGCAAGGTCAAATTATGTTGTGAAGCCTTTGATCAAACTGTACTCTTAAGCCTACAGTCAGTTAAAGAGTAAACTCATGCTTCACTGAACAACAGGAGTGCCTGTGCTTGTTTTGGTTCAGTTCTAAAATAACAAGCTCATTTCCTCTTCTTAAATGTTGTGACTTAGGTTTACTGAAATGTTTGGATTTCTGTATGTTAGTATTAGCTGCCCGTTGCTCAAATTTAAATTTAGCCAACACTATATAAGACCATTACACAGTGAATGTAACAATAGTGAGACTGTTTATTCTATGGGCCAGTGGCTGTCATCTCGTCTGATTACCATCTCCTATCGGGGCTCAAGGGCCCTCTCTCTTCTTCGAGCGCAGGCAGCAGCACAACAAGATTACTCACTGACACAGAGAGCTAAACAAAACACACAAATGCACTGGCTCTAATGCACGGCTAATGAAAAAAGAACAAAGCTCCTCTGTGGAAATCCTGTATTCCTACACACATCGTTTATAAGCAATTCAAAGCAAAAGCTAATCTAACTCTGTGACTCTGCATCAAATGATTAGGATAAAGATAACTGTATGGTACTATTCTTACCAAGCACGCAAGTGTTGGCTGATAAAAGCAAAATTGCAAAATAGTATCATAGAATAGTATAAGCTTTTGTTAATTTAAAAACATTGATTCAATAATAGTAACAGTTTGAATGAAACATTTACAGCATCCTCACTTTTGTCCTGGTTAGCTCAAGGTTAATGTAACAGGTCCCATTATGCATACAAACAACAATTATGGGGGGAAAAAGGCAGGAATTGTGTTATAAAAGTATTACGACAAGGTTTGTCAATAATAAATAAACTAGTATCTAATCTACTAACTCACTTGAACTTCATTGATGTTGTTCAAAAAGAAATATATACTTATACTTATGCAATATAATATAAAGCAAACATGATGTAAAAAAAATGATAATATGGGTGTGATGAAGAAAACAGAGGTTCTCTGTATCAATTTCGTTTTCTTTTTTTTGTGTTCTTTCTTCTGTTATGTTGGAATCTTTTTTGTATCAAAATTGACTTTTTAAATGTTCTCAAAATGTTAATGCAAAAACATAACAAAATACTATGTTCTAACTGGTTTATGCCTACATTTGTTAAGTTTGGATGCCACTGACAAGCTTCACTCCAGATAGAACAAAACAAAACACTACATGGCACTAAATGAAAATCCTCTATTTAGCAGCGCTCGTTCAGTGGCGGCTTCACTGAAGAGTCAATGGCCTCATCAAACCTGCATCATCAACACAGCTGGAGAGAAGCCGTGATGAATCTCGGTCAGAGGCACTTTGGCTATTTTTTCCCATCCCTCTTCCTCTGGCACACATCTGAAGGGTCTTGCCAGTCCCACTCCGGCTCAATTATCGAGCTGTGCCCAGCTGAGATGCAATAATCCAAACTCTCATTCCCGGCAATTTCCACACTTGTGTCTGCACAGTCACTTGCCTTATGTTCACTATCACTTATGGAGGTGCCTCTTCCCCACCTCGAAGATTAGAGACACAGGACCACATGCAGCAGGACGAGTCGGGGGGATTAGGAGACACACTTCTGTGCTTGACTCAATAATGGGTTTACTCCTAGATCATTTTATTCTGCTACTTTTGTATGATTAAAATAATTTAACCACAATAATAGGAAGTGTCTAGTTTGGTTTTATAGGACAGGACATTGAAAACCATCATCAGTTGCTAAAGTAAGGATGGTAAATCAATGGCATTCAAAGTATTAAAAATAATTCTTTTGCACACCCATTATTCAAATCTGTGATGTTACTTTTTTTTTAAATAATTGGCTAGTTCATTTGAGTGGATATCTCACTATGCTGAGTCTCTTTCCACAGCGCTGTATCCAGATCAAGGTAGGCAAGGGCAAAATAGGCCACAGAGCTTCTGTGAGTCTCTCTCTTCATTGTTGGCAATGCCATTTATGCGTTGCACATCAGGCGTGTGTTGGACATCAGGCTGGTGGCACCACCACTGCATATTCTACAGTGGAATGCATTTTTTTTATCGTGACCAAGAGGTTTTTTATGGATACCTGCTCTAAACAGCTGTGGAGAGGAGCAAGCTCAACTAGCCTTTGTCAGTGCTTGCTACAATTTCAGCATACACCACAATGGTACTACTATACTTATGAAGTATCTATATGGGTTGTATTCTATAATATGTGAACCAAAGCGTGGTGAACATGAGCCAAGACATCTAAGTGAGCAAGAGGCTCCCAATCATAGCATCAGAAGTAATATTTGTGTATTAATTGATAAGAATGGGGACAGTGGTGACATCTTACTTACAAAAATGAGAGATGTTAACCACACATAAAAACTGAAGGTCTACCAACTTACTAACTTGTGCGTTCAGGTTACCCTTATTTATTATTAGGATCTCTGTGTTCTCACATAACAAGATGATTCAATAGAACAGCAAATGAGCATGTAACTCTCCTGCCTCACAGTGATAATGCTAATGTGTTCATTTGAGTCTTTTAAAAAGCAGCTGAAGACACTCGTGCTTACAAAGACTTTTGGTTGACTACTGACTGTCCTATGACTCTATTTGACTTATTGTTGTTTCCTTGCTTACTTACTTACGTGGCCGAAGGGACCTACACTTTTTTGTTTCTTGTGCCACCTTTCATCAACTGCTGAACTTAAACAGTTGAGTCCAATCACATTCACAACCAGGCTTAAATAACTAATCATAATGACTGTAAAAAATAAAATAAACAAAACAATATGGATCACATCTGCGCCCCAGATTAAATTTCATGGTTCACTGACAGTGGAGCGTTTACATTGGCTTTGTTAGTCACACGTGAATATTTTGTTAACTAAGCCAAAGATAGATACATTAACTACATTTTGGTGAGTTCTTGATGAAATGTTAAGCTGCACGATTATATAGAAATACTGTGGGGGAGAAAGACCAACAGGGGAAGGGTATGAGCAACTTCTTTTTATTATAGAGCAAATGCAACAGTGCAAATACTCTCACATGCAAATGCATCTTTTTAAATATGAAGACCAAAACATTAAAAACTACACTATCAAAACTGGAGACTTAATTAGATGTACTTCTGCCTAATATTTAGCCCTGCACTTGTTCACTTGATTAATGAGGTTATTGAGTCCGGGTCCACAGCGGTTATATATTAGTGATGATCAATAAGAAACCTCAAGCCAAGCCAAAGAAAAAATTTTTTATTGCAACACCAAATCATACAATGCATACACTAATGTCGATTAAAACTATATATAGTCTCCACACCAGATTTCAGACTGGATCCTGCACTGAAAGCTCCAAATACATTAACTAGGAGTACGACCTATTCTAACATTGCATCTCGACGCTAATGTGTTGTTGGTCTTGTTGTTCAGTTTCCACTCAGAGTCTTTGGTTTCACAGCCAACTAAAGACAACAGTGCTTTGTGAATGAACACAAAACATGCTTTCATAAAACCAACATAATGCTTGATTGTTGACTTACTTTAACAGCACACCAGACAATAGAAGTTTTGCATTAATGTCCATTTATAGCTATAGGAAGTGATCCCAACACAGACAGCCTAAACACAACAAAACCAACATCAAAACATACATGTAAATCTTGTCAAAAGGTCAGTCAAAAACAAATACAGAACACCAACAGCAAAGACCCTCTAAAACAAGCCTGAACAAACCGCTACTCAAGGAACTGGGTCATCAAGCGGAGCAACAAAAGAAATTTGAATAAATTACTGAAAATATCCACTAAATTGTCTTTCATGAAATCTCACTATAAAACACCTATACTGCTTCAACAGAGGCCTATATGAAACATCTGAAATTGCCAAGAATGTTGTTATAAACTTTTTGAATGATTGTTTGTCAAGAAGACCCTCACTAAACAATTGTTTTAATGGACATTGTGACAGATATGTGAAGTATGTACTGTCCATCCTATTCATTACCAAAGTGATAACTGGATCAATACAAGCTGTCAATTCACAGAGACCATTCCTGCACCAAGTCATTACTACAGCTCTGCACTACAATCCCAGGTGAGCACAAGTTTTGAGAGTCAGGTGTGAACGACTTCCCACAAAAAGATGGGAACAAAGATCAGTTGACGCTCTACATAAGCAACTTTAAGTGTGTGTGCATTTACAGATCGACAAAACCAAATTAAAGACAGACCTGTATGTTTTTAGACATGGGACAACAAGTTCCTACCTGATGTACTGAACTGGCTGCTTCCAAGTGTTGTAGGCCTGTTTTTCCCTCCATTTACAGGTGGTGAGAACATCTGTAATCAAAAGTAAATGTACGAGCCAATAATCAGAATCTTTTAAGAGCCTAAAACTGTTTGCACTCAAGTTTTCATTTAAATAGTAGCCTAGAATAGACTAAACAATGCATTAATAGCCTCTGTTCCAATACTGATAGGATTTGCACAAGGTTACATTCATAAATTGCTAATTGGAGGTCACATTGCAAAAAATAACATGTGAACTCTCTAAAAACTAAAACATGAATATTACTAATAACAATATAATTCAATCAAATGTTTATGCCTTGGAGTTAATAACAAATACATAACTATTACATTTTTTTAAATAATGCATCAATAAAATACAGGATCTTATTACCTGTCCAGTAATATCATATGCACTGGAAGAATACTTGGTGAGTTCATGAATTGCCCCTTTACCCATCACCACAGAGAAGTGTGAAGAGCGCCCTACCGCACTGAAGTCCAGCAGGTCACTTAACTCCTTGTCTGTTCCGAGAGCGGCAATCCGCTGCTGAGGATTCATTGTGTCCGTCTAGAAACCTGAAAAACACCGCTATTTGGTCACAAATGAAAAGGTCCATTCCGCGTGTACCACAAGATACGACTGTCATGAGCATTTGTTATGAATGAAGAATGCAGGATAATGTGTAAAGTATACTTGGCATTGGTGTTTTATGTTTTAGGTGACAGCACTTCTGCATGACGTTTAATTAAATGGTACATACAAATCTTGTTTTCTTTTTATTTATGCGCTAATTGCGTCGATTAATCAGCAGATAAGACGTGTTTTATAGAGAGAGCCGCATCAGCGCGTATTGCGGTAACAATGTCCTCATGATCAGCACTGACTGTATCAGTAGCACATGGTTTAAGTCTCTTAAGAACGTGTTGTTAACCAGCATAATGCCACTGATTTGAGTGCCAAATCTTGTCAGAATAAAGATGCTGGGGTCCCTGTTAGCGAGGTTAGCTCCTAGCACTAGCCGCAGTTCAGTCTCTTTTCAGGCTTTAAAGGCTGCAGCCTTTTAGCGGAGATACGGGCATGCCGTGCAACATCGACTGCAAGCGATACAACACAAAACTACACACTGTATTCATGAAAGAAAACACAAAAATGCAATACAAACAAAAACTGATCGACAATTTATAGAGTCCAGTGATGGATCCCCCAACTCCTAACTTCTTTCACTGGTCTGAAAGCTTTTTGCAAACTCCCACAGATTTTTACCTTAGTCCGATACACAAAATCCAACTAGGGTGATCTGGTGATGCTTCTCTTTCTTGAATAAGGCTCAAATCAGGAAAATGTGGATTTACGTGGTTATATCAAGGAAATTATCCTCTATATATCAATAACGAGTTCCCCTTAGGCAGACATTTTTGCTTTGCGAAAGCCTCAGCACCACGATGACAGTGGTTATTGTATCCCTCCGCTGAGACGGTGACATGAAAGTCCCACACGCAGACTGGGCTGTGCAGACTGTGCAGACTGGGATGTGCACACGGGGATGTGCACACGGGGATGTGCGGAGACTGTGCACAGCGGGATGCTGCGGGAGCCTACAGTGCACACGCGCGCGCACTGTCCGGGGCACAGCCGTGACCACTACACCTGCTGCACGTGCTCTCAGGAGTGAGCATCAGCGCTTTGGGGAGCAAAGATAAAACACATTTGTCAAGGCCATAAAGAACTACGTTTTTTGGTAATTCACAGTCTGTATAGGTAGCTACAGGTAAGAAATGCAAGATAACTTCATAATTGTCGCCGATCTGCTGGCATGGTTCTTAACCTTGAGTCCAGTACAAAAACATGTTTTTGATTCTTCGGGGACCAAACTGATCTGAAGGCTTTATCACAAAAAAAAAAAAAAAAAAAAACAAAAATCCTGAATCCTGCATAATACAATAGTGAAAAATCCTATGCGATAGTGCAATGCATAGTGTAAAATTGACATTTAAACCTCTAACAAAACAGTGTGTGGAAACAAATAAGACTCCCGGAGACTATGTCCACAGGTGTGTTTGGGTCCCCATCATCTGTCACAATATAAACACGTAGGCTACTGCAAAGGCATGTTTAGGCTTTAATAAGACTAATAAATCGTACACCCAACAGAGAACGCAGGCAGGCCGCTGTTTGCGATAAAAATAAACAAAGCGATAGACATCATAGCGGGAACATGCAGCGCAATAAGCTTCTGAAGGAACTACTTTTTCCTCCGCAGCGTTCAAAGCCAAACTATACGTTGGACCCTTGGACCAGACTACCAGCGTATCTGAATGAAAATAAGTTTGTCTCTACAATAAGCTAAATAAATGTTATAATAATAAATAAAAGTTTTCTAACGGGCAGAATTGTCCATTGTGGCCTAAAGAAGTTTGTTCTAGTTAAAAAGTCTCTGCTAAGTCTAGGGCTTGGCCAATAAGACTAACTATTATTGTTATTATTATTATTATTATTATTATTATTATTATTATTGGTATTATTATTATTGGTATTATTATTGTTATTGTTATCATCATCATCATTATCACTATTATTAATTTAATCTGAATGGTCAATTTCACTTTATATGAATTCTTAAAATCCTCACTTACGATCAAAATATTCTGCCAAATCAAATTTTTAATTGACAGATTTTTCTCGTATCGGGGACGCGTTTGCTGCGGCACATCTGTTAGTTTTGTTAAATCCAGACTGCCACCTGTTGGACAAACGCACGTCACCGCGAACAGATGCACAATAGGGACAAAAAGCTATAGGCTGTACGGGCTATTGGCCACTTCCAACATAGGTCAGTATATAGTCTATCAACATGTCGATTTTCACATATATATTTTTGGTGTAGTGGTATCATTTTTGTACCATTCATCTGTTTTGGGCGTCTCTATCCAGATGAGCTCGTGCACTTAGACTAAGAGCCCCAAACTGTCATGCAAGCAACTTCTTTAAAGAAATCGTTTGATGTCAATTTAAAATTTAATAAACATGACCTAACTGTGTCCCCAGATACAAGGTAAACATGTTCAAATCAATTACAACTTTTACTCATAACAATTGTAATTCTGATTTATTCTTAATTATAAAAACATTGGCCATGATGTCCCATTTATTTGGTATTTTTTTTGGAATGAGCGTCAAATATGTCTCTCATTTGGGTTTCCTGTTTCAATACTGAAATCCTGTTGGTTTAAATTTAAAAGGACTCTGTCTGACCTGAATCCTCACTTTTTAAACTCCAGCACCTGTAGTCAATGAATCAGTGCTAGTGCAGCCTCTGCAGCTCAGTGAGTGGGTTCTGGAAGTTCTGAGCTTTCACATGAGGCATGGGCTGTCCATATACTGAGAATGAGAAAAAACTCTGATGTGTCCTATCTGCAGGTTCAGGCTCTGGCAACACAGGGTAGTACCTTTTATAAAACAGTAAGAGTGCAGGCTACATACAGAGGTCATATGTGAATCATTTTGTTGTGAATCTTGAGTTTGTAAAAAAGATTTTAAATATTCAAACACATTCAACATAACACAAGTAAAATATCTTCATAGCCTGTGTTTTTGTTATAACATACCTTTTCTGTTATTTTTTACTCATGAGGCTGTATGTCTTTTTTTTTACTAACGATATAAACTGAAACGGTTGAAAAAGATACATGTTTTAAACCAATACTTACTAATACTGACAATTATTAACACGATTGGAGAACACACTCCTCATCTGTCTTGACTCCTTATTATTATTATTATTAGTAGTAGTAGTAGTAGTAGTAGTAGTAGTAGTAGTAGTAGTAGTAGTAGTAGTAGTAGTAGTATAAGCCGAAAGCACCAACATCCTATAATGTTAACTCTGACACACATTCATTATGACGATAAAATAAAACCCAGAAATTAAGTGTCTAGTTAACCTTTTCACAAATACCTAATAGTTCAAAAACGCAGAAACTCCATCAGACATCAAAACACTAACCTGCCCCCCCCCCCCCCCTCTGCTGCTCTCTGTAGTTGTGGCCTCGACTACCTGATTTACTCCTATTGCAAATAGTAAAAAGCTTTAGGCCTACACAGAGGGAAAATATTTATATGTTTTGTTTGGCATTATGCAGTTTGGACATTTAATTTGGCCAGGCCAGTCAGTGACACTAGGCGCAGTTTTGCTCCCCTGACCTCTGACCTGTAGATTTCCGGAGTAACCCAACATCGCTCCTCACTCCAGTGTCGCTGTTTTGTGTCTTTGAGCCCGTTTTCCACGTTGATGTCTCTGCGCTCGTGTCCGCTCCGTTATTAAAATATCTTCGTGTGGTTGAGTACTTTAGTGGAGAGTTGTGGCCGACCCGCTCCTTGATTTGCTTCTTACTGATGTCTCCGTGACTGTGCTCGTTTGCGCTCCGCTATCAGGCACTATATGCACCGCGGTGAAGTTGGTTTCACGTTGGATATTCACTTCCGCAACAACAGCGGGAGCTTGCACTGACTGTGCCCCGCTCTCTCTCGCGCGGTGCGGGAAGCCGTGTTCTAAAGTGCCGCTAGGTACGCAGGTTAGGGACCGTCAATAAATTACTGTTGTAGAGAATGGGGTTTAATAAAAAAAAAATCCCTGATCAAACAGAATTATGTAAAAAACCAAAAGTATGCATTTTTTCAAGGACAGGTGACCTACAAACCACAAACCAAGTTATTAAAGTAGTCCTCAGGTATCACACACACCTTTTGGTTTCCAGAATTAACATTTTGTGGAATTTTTAGGTTTTTTTCCCCCTTGAATATCATTTTTTTTTCCAAGAGCTTCTAAGGCAGGTGACCTAGAAAACCCAAGCCACATTACTATAGTAGTCCTAAGTTGGTATCACGGACACCTTTTGGTTTCCAGAATGAACCCTTTGTGAGCTTTTCAGGATTTTTTTTTTCTTTAAAAAATTTTGATTTTTTTCACTAGCTTCTAAGTAAGGTGACCTAGGAACCCAAACCATGTTATTATAGTTGTCCTAATGCCCAGGTTCATGCACACCTTTTTGTTTCCAGAATTAACCCTTTGTGGGATATGGCACCTGGAGAGGGGTAATCAGCCTCCTTGATCTGAACCTGAGTGGTGTTCCATCCATAGCAAACACAGCATCAAGTACAAGGGTGTCCATCAGTGCATGTGGGGCTGAAGGTTTATGGTGGAGGTGAGGAGGAGGCTGGAAAAAGGGGGGCATTGAGTCCCAGTAGACCATGTTCTGTGCCTCCATTGTCGATGCAGCCACTCGTAGTGTTGGTTGTAAGGTCTTCGGTGCCTGTCTCCACCGAATTCAGTGGTAGACACTTAAAAAAAGGAATGTCATCAGGCTAAAGGAGTCCTATCAAACCTTGTAGGCTTGTAGACCTCCCGAGGCAATAACGGGTATCAGTAGGCCAAGTGTGCAGCAGCTTGTGCAGTTGCAGAAGCAAAAACTTCAGGCTGGTAGGAGTTTGTGGAAGCCATGGAGGAGGATTATCACTTCAAGAAGGGGAGAAGTGTTAACTTTTCTGTGGATTACTTTGCAACTCAGGATGTGTTCGGAGGGTTGAAGAATAAGTATCTGCTCAATCCCACCGTGACGTCTGGACTGGTAGATCGAGGCAGTCCCCCTGTTTGGGGGGAACCAAAAGATGTGCCTGGGGAGTATGACTACTATAATAACTTGGCTTGGTGTTCCTAGCCATGGCGTGGAGTGGACATCAACATTTAATCAATAACAATAACACCACTTTTATACAAACTGCTATTGTTCACTACTTCTGTACTATTCTTAGCTATGTAATTTTTACTATGCATCTAGAAACCATATGAGTGACATGGCAGCTCTACACAGGTAATATACTACACATAGCTACATTCATGAAGAGATGCAAACAGCGACTGTGCAGTGATCAGACAGGTGCATGTAGCTAGAGTAAGTCCTCATGTGTCACAAACATCACCTTAAACTCAGCCCTGACCTTTCAGAGATGCAAATCAAAACCACGTCTTGTCTGAAGAAGCAGAGCAGGTCCAGATCATCCACATTTTCCTCCACACATGTTTAATAGTCCCGTTATTCCATTAACTGTTGCTTCATAAACAAACGGGCTCCTCTCCAGCCGCTGTCAATCCACTGCCCCGTCTCTATCCTCCATTTCACACAAACTAGCCCTGAAACGACCTCACTATTTGATTGACTGACTAACAACTGATCACTAGAAGGGATAAGCTAAAAGCGAGTTATTCCAGGCACGTGTTGAAAGTTGGCGCTGCTTTTGTAGCTTCCTGCTGCGCATGCGCACTTATGGAGCTATATAATGGGTTAGTTCAGCGCTGCTTAGACGTTTTTTGTTTGGGTTTTTTTTTTTTTTTTTTTTTTTTTTATCAAACGCCATTTACTACAACAGTCATTTATTGACGGTCCCTAACTTGTGTACCTCGCGGCACTTCAGAACAGGGATCCCCGCTCGCGCACAGGGGAAGCTCCCGCTGTTGTTGCGGAGGCGAAACTAACCAACTTGAAACTAACTTCATCGTGGTACTATATTCAGTTTACTTTTATAGTATTTTCAGATTAGTATCTGGCGCTACTGTAGATCCTTGTTTGTAGCAATGTCGCCGTGTGGTTGTGTCCTTCAGTGGAGAGTTGTCATCGGCCGGTCCGCTCCTTGCTGTGCGTTCATGCACACACGGTATGTGCTTACTGCCTGATAGACAAATATTCATTCATTTACGCTCTCACAAGTTAAATGTAGGTTCATATTTTACCTGGACCATGACACTGGTGTGGTCACTGCCGTTTTTCCATTTACTGTTGCCTGAGACTATGTCTTTATGTTTGACGGACATAACATAACAATAATTGAACTAAACAACTGTGTTGGAACTACTAACATTTGAATGAACTGATTATGTTCCTCATTCTATTGTGTTGAACCAATAGAAAGAAAATGATTTTGTAGCCATTTAAGTTTCTAAACTGAAAGAAACGGTTCAGTTATACAAACAAACAAACGAAGATAAAATAAATATAATGAAACCCTCAGGTGTCTCACCAACTTGTCCGTGCGCCTTAAAATGACTCTCCAGGTGCAATTTCTGGAGTGCTGTTGTTGGGAAATGTTGTATTATAGTTGGGTTTTTGTTTTTGTTTGTTAGTTTTTTTGTATGTGAACCATTTTTATGAGCCTTTACATTGCCACATTTGTAATGTAGCTTAAATAAAATATGAAGTCAATAAGCTATAGGCTAAAATTAGATTTCGTTATTAAAATGTTGTAAAATGTAATATTATTATTGTTATGAATTTGATGAACAATCTGATCCTGATTCTTATCAGGATGGTTGGTTTTACTCAAAATATACCTTGCACTTTATGTTTAACATGCCCAGGAGCTTGATAGCTCCCTTCCATCAGATTGTTGGCAAATGGAAAAAAAAAAAAATCTATTGGCGTTTTAAGGGGGGGTTAAGCTGTCTAGAGCCTATCTAGAGATACTGGAGGTTAGAGGTTATTAGGGTCAAAATGGGAGGAAGAGTTCAGGCAACTTTATTTTTTTATTTTTTGTCCGATTTAATATAATGAGCTGTTCTTCTTTAGCTTTAATTTGAGAGTTTTCATGTCCAAAGCACCTAGTCCCGGAAGTGCGATTCACACCAGGCGGAAGTAAACACAGAGCGGGTCTTCTGATTGGTTCGGGCAGATGAGAGTTTTCCGCCACGGCCAGTACGGAGTCATTTCTCTCTTCCCCAGACCTAAGCTGCTGCTTTTAGTCCTGGGCTTGTTTTGCAAAGACTGTCCCATTGCCCTGTCTCTTGGGAGATTTGAGTAAATCGGGTTGGATAATATCACCGATTTGTCGGTTAGTTTAATAGATATTAGTTGGCTGCATCCTTCTTTTGTCCGGTCCCTCCTCCTCCTTGCTAGCACCATAAGCTAATGTAGTTTTCGCTTTGGGGCAGAAAAACGTCAAACGATTTAATTTGTTATATTGGTGTATATATGACTCTGTTGAGTATCATTATTGTAAGATAAACAGTGTGTGGGCAGAGATCATATAAATTACACATCAGACAGTAATGTTATGCTAAGCTAGCTAGCAGGAAACCTATTCTTACGCAAAAGCTGTGTATGCTTGCTACACATGGCTAAAAATAGTACCTACGATACAAGGGAATATTTATGCCATTTAGAAGCTGTTGTTTCAGTGATTGTTTTGTGTTCTACTTTAACTCATACTTTTGTCAATTTTGTGGTTCCACTTGTTTTTTTTTTGTTTTTATAGAAGCTTTTATTTGCTGCAGGTTCATAATGTCTGAGCTTGAAATGGAGTGTGTGGAGGAGGAGCTGGAGCCATGGCAGAAGTCCTTCCCGCAGATAAATCTGACTGAAGAAGATGATGATGAACCCATATTTGTAGGAGTAGTGTGTATGTATTAAAACACTTCAGCCTCTAGAAAATTATTTCACTGATCTGGCAGTTTAAGTGAAAATAATGTCTTGATTTGACAGCTGAAGACCAAAGGGAGAGAGATTCTAAACCAATGATCATACAATGGAAATCTGAAGAAAAAACAGTTATTAGACAGTCCAATCCTCAACCTTCCACTGGTCCGTCATCATTGCTGCCTATCAGTGTAGTAGGACCCCCCTCAGTACCTGCTGTGCCAGCTATTTCACCGCAGCCCATTATTGTCAATAACCAGGTAAAAAAAAAGTCACTTTAAAACAACATATCTTTATCTTTGTGGGCGTGTTGCATTATATATAACAATATGTACCATATTTTTCAGGGCTTTATAGTAACTCCACAAATTGCAAACAGTAATTTTGTCACCTCCCTTGGGACTCCTGGCACTTCATTTACATTTGTATCAGGTAATCCATTTTGTCTTAAAAACAAACAATAGCACATTTTTAGACCATTATCTCTGCTGCTGTGGTAGCATTCACACAGTAACCTGAACATTTGTGGTTCAGTGTGTGTGGGTGTGGCTGTGTGGTGTCTGTGCACAGGAATAAAATTGTGGGGACAGAAATCAGTATACAGAGTCACCTTTGTGCGTACCTAAAATCAAGTCAAGTAAATCTTTCAGTATTAGATCAATGTTGAGATATGCGTTAATTTTAGCCAATGTTAGGCACATAATTAACTACGGTTAAGGTCTCGGTCTTCCTTAGAATCACTCAGGTGACGTGTCACCTCCCAAAAGTTGTTCGTGTTGCTTTGAGGTTAGGCAATTAATAATTATAGTTGAGATCAAGATCAGTCTCCAGAAAATGTATGTAACTCAATGTAATGTCCCAACAAAGCACTGAATCCGAACATCTATGTGAGTCACACTGATGACTTTACGGCGACTTGCCTTCCTCTCCAGGAAATGAATGCAAGTTACTCTAATGTTGCCAAAAACATAGAAAGTCAACATGCATGTGTATAAGTATATTCATGGTTTTTTTTTTTTTGGTTTTTTTTCAGCCCAACCACAAGCATTTCAACAAATTTCCCCAACTTTGATACACGGTGTAGTCCATAGGCCTACAGGCCAACAAATTAGCAATAACATTGTGACGCTGTCAAATGTCCAGGGTCCAACTGTCAACAGACCCACTCAGATGCAAGTCAAGCAGGCCAACAGATCTTTGCCACTAATGAGTAGGTTACTTACTGATGGCGCCATTGTAACCACAAACATAGAAATAATTCTTAAATTCTCCATTTGTTTTTTGATTTTAGTTTTGAAACCGTTGTTCTTTATAATGTTTTCAAAATTTTTATTCAAAGGATCTCCAATGTCAAGCGATGTTACAGAAAATGGGTTGTCTAAACATACATGCACACACTGCAAAAGTATCTTTTTCGATGAAAATGGACTTAAAAGTCATATGAGGGTAAGTTAATTATGAAGCAAATTATTTGAAGTTTAAGCAACTCATTAATCAAGGTTTTCAGGACAATTGTCGCAATACATTTCATCTGTATATTTGATATTTTCCTGTTTCAGAATTGTAAACCAACAGTTATTGATGAAGGTGTAGCACTTGCACTGCAGCAGTTTGGTGATGGTAAGCGCATAATGCTGGTTGGAGAGTTCTACTACGGCAAATTTGAAGGAGATGGCTATACACCAGAGACTGAAAGGGCAGTCACCTTCAAGTGCCAAAGCTGCTTGAAAGTGCTCAAGAATAACATTAGGTATGTCCTTCAACAATATGGAGTAGATTATTCATTCTTATTCATATTATTACTATTCTTATTATTATTATTATGTAGTTGCAAGCAATGCCTACTCATTGGTGTGACAGTAGTGTCATTATTCAGTATTTATTAATATGAAAAGCCTTATTTGTATAGCTTTGTCAAACAAATTTACACAGTGCTTGATGTAACATACTGCAGCAAGGAAAGCAGACTACATTTCTAATAACTAACAGCCACTTTTGTGCCACTTTTGCACTCATTGTGCCTAGTGAGGAGATTCCTCCCATTTTTCCTTTGTTACTCATAAGCTGCCATGTTTGTTTTGACAAACAGCTCGTGCATTTCTGATTGGTTAATCCTCACCCGCATTGGTACTTTGGTAGGACCCGATCCCAGACTACACGTCTTTGAATAGTATTGGAAAAGAGCTTAGTCTTTGACAGCCAATTATACTGAAGAGTCAGTAAGTCCAAATGTATGTTGTATTACTATAATTTTCACTGCTGCATATTGGTACTACCGGAGTGGTGCCAGTTGAAACCAGACGTTTACATACAACATATAAATAAGACATTGTTTTTTTTCCTCACTGTCTGACATGAACTCAGACTAAAATTTCCTCCATCCATCCATCCATCCATTTTCTTCCGATTATCCGAAGCCGGGTCCCGGAGCCAGCAGTCTAAGCAGGGACTCCCAGACTTCCCTCACCCCAGACACGTCCTCCAGCTCCTCCGGTGGGACCCCAAGGCATTCCCAAGCCAGTCGAGAGACATAGTCCCTCCAGCTTGTCGTGGCTCTTTCCCGGAACCTCTTCTGGTGGGACATGTCCGGAAAACCTATCTAAGGAGGTGTCCAGGAGGCATCCGGAACAGATGCCTGAGCCACCTCTGCTGGTTCCTCTTGACGTTTCCTGTTTTCAGTAAATTAGGATTACAAAAATTATTTGTATTTTTTAAGACAATTTCTTAATTACTTTCTTCAAATTCAGAAGTTTACATACAGTAAGATTACTATGCATTTAAACAATTTGGGAAAACCCAGATGATGATGATAGGTTTATTGACAACATTTGAGTTAGAGACACAACTGTGGACATATTTGAAGGCACACCTGAAACACACTGCTTCTTTGTGTAACATAATGGGAAAGTCAAAAGAAATCAGCCACGATATCAGGAAGAGAATTGTGGACTTGCACAAGTCTGGTTCATCCTTTCATCTGTTCAAACAATTATATGCAAATATAAACACCATGGGAACATCCAGCCCTCATACTACTCAAGAAGGAGATTGGTTCTGTGTCCCAGAGATGAAGGGAATAAACGGTCAGAAATGTGCACATCACCCAAGAACAAAAGCAAAAGACCTTGTGAAGATGCTGGCTGAAGCTGGTAAGAGTTTACCATTATCCACAGAGAAACGAGTACTGTACCGACATGGCTGAAAGGCCACTCTGCCAGGAAAAATTCATTACTCCAAAAGAAACTTAAAAAACGACAGGTTACAGTTTGCAAATGCACATGAGGACAAATACCTTAATTTTTGGAGACATGTCCTGTGGTCTGACGAAACAAAAATTTTACTGTTTGGCCATAATGTGCATTGTAAAATTTGCACGAAAGAAGGGGGAAGCTTGCAAGCCAGAGAACACCATCCCAAGACTGAAATACAGGGGTGGCAACAACATGTGGGGTTGTTTTGTTGCATGACAGACTGCTGCACTTGACAAAATAGATGCCATCATGAGGAAAGAACATTATGTAGAAATACTGAAGAACACCTCAAGATATCAGCCAGGAAGTTAAAGCTTGGGCGCAAATGGGTCTTCCAAATGGACAATGACCCGAGCATATTGCCAAGCTCATGGAAGGATATCCAAAACATTTGACCAAAGTCATACAGTTTAAAGGCAATGGTAGCAAATACTAATGAAATGTATGTAAACTTCTAACTCTGAAAAAAGTAATGAAACATTGTCTAAAAAAGTCCTTCTCTCATTATTCTGGCATTCATCAAATGCAAAATAATTTTGGTAGTCCTAAATCACCTAAAACAGGAAGGGTTTAGTAAAATTTCGTGTCAGACAGTGAGAAAAAAAGCGTATGTGTCTTTTTATACACTGTATGTAAACATCTGGTTTCAACTGTACATTTTAATGTCTCGTTAGAAACAACACATTTTCTTGCAATCAAGTTTTCCGCCTGTTTGTGTCTTTTTAATTAGACTTACCAGTTCGATATTAATGGGAAATGTATTTAGGCTTTTCAAACAAAAGCTGTCATTCAGTAATTCAAATTCATTCATTCATTCACATTCTAGGGCTGAAAATGAAGCATGTGGGGTGCCAATAAAAGCATGTCTTCCTTCTTACTGCTGTTTTCTTCGAAGATAAATGATGGCATCATACCATTTTCTCTCAGGGGCCTAAAGATGAAAAATGACTGCTAGTTTAGGTGGCGTAAGAACTGCTCCTTTGATTAAATAACTTTGCTTCAGCGCGTTGCAAAAAAAGCATCTGTAAGCTGCTTTTAATGGGGAAACACATTTGTACCACAACCACACTCTCACTGCCGAGGTCATGGTTCATCCACATAAAAATTTCTATTAGGGGAGCTGAGGTAGCACAATGTACAAGCTGAAAAATGGGCCATGCCTCATCAGGGCACCAATGGCAGGTACCTGTGGAGGTGCTTAATGCAACCGCAGAGCACTACATCATTAGGCAAAACCAAAATCTATTTGTAATTGCAGATATTATAACAGCCATTATACATGCTTAGAAAGTGAGGTGCAAAAATGAATGAATTTATCTTTTAAAGCCTGTTGGGAATTAGCCTGAAATTGCTGTATGTATGTGGTCATGAATACATACTTTCATTCACTGTTGATGGTAAATAACAGTAGTTTGAATTTAAATTTAAGTTTAATTTATTCTGCTCATAATGTAGATTAAGATCATATGTGTTGTACATTGTTTTGTAGTTAACCTTGACCTGTGAAAGAAAAAAAAGGTTTGAATTAATTAGCCCAATTGTTGTGTTGCCCTACTACATTGATGGCACAATAACAACAATTTAAAAGTGCAATTGTGTTCTTGATGTACTAATTAAACAAATGCAGAGCATAACATTTTTATTTATATTTTGGTAACTAAATTATCATGGTTTACTTGGTAGGCTAACTATTTTGCGCCTATAATTTCATGATGCCGTACTTTACTTTTGAGGTTGTGTCCCACTGCAAACATATGCTTTCTTTTAGTGGTTAAATTGCATCTGTGTGCGTTCATCTCTTGTAGGTTTATGAACCATATGAAGCACCACCTGGAGCTAGAAAAGCAAAACAGTGAAAGCTTTGAAAGCCATACAACCTGTCATCATTGCTACAGACAGTACTTGACTCCGTTCCAGCTACAGTGCCACATTGAGAGTGCTCACAGCTCAATCGACTCTACAAGTACAAGAACTTATTTTTCCCAGTTATCCGCATGGCTTTTAGAAGGCACTATAATTCAGAATTGTTTTTGTTTTATTTTCAGCCAATTGCAAGATTTGTGAGTTGGCCTTTGAGTCAGAACAGGTTCTCCTGGACCACATGAAAAATAATCACAAACCAGGGGAAATGCCTTATGTATGCCAGGTTGGTCATCTACTTCTCATTTTCTGTTGTCATGTAAAGGCAGTTACTGAATATTTCTAACATCCTGTTCCATAGGTGTGCAATTTTAGGTCATCCTTCTTCTCAGATGTGGAAACGCATTTCAGAGATGCACATGCAAATACAAAGGACCTTCTCTGTCCCTTTTGTCTCAAAGTTGTTAAAAGCGGCCACATTTATATGCAACACTATATGAAGCATCAGGTATGTAACTGTAAAAAGAGGTTAAAAGGATGCAACCCAGAGCACTGTGTGTTATTGGTCCAATTTTAGTCACTTTTCTGCGGGTACTTTACACAATACCAAAGTTTACAATGGCCTGCTTTTCATTTGCCCATTAGACACATTTAACGATTGCAGTTCTAACAATAGATTTTATTTATAGTGCTATATTTATAATGAAGCATTGTGTGGTTAGCCTTTAGTGACATAATACTCTTTTCTTTTGTTAATAGAAAAAAGGAATTTTTCGTTGTGGAAAATGCAGACTTAATTTTCTTTCATTTAAAGAAAAAGTAGAACATCGTACTCAAGTTCACAAGACATTTAGAAAGCCAGAAGCTCTGGAAGGTCTTCCTCCTGGAACAAAGGTATAAAATATGTGTTTATAAAATGTATATAAAATGTGTGTGTGTACATACATACATATACACACACACACACACACACACATACACCTCATGTTTCTATCTATTTTGTCACACATATATATTATATATATTTTAGCTGCTGTGTTTAGAGATGTAAGAGATGTGCTTTCTTGTGGGTTAGGTGACAATTCGAGCATCGTTAACTGGAAAACCCTCTCTAACACCGAGCTGGCATACTCCATTTGGCTTAATTGTTACGTCAGATACGCCACAAACCACCAAACCAACAAAGTCCCCTAATGTTCAGAAGTCACAGTTGGGAAACTCTGGACCTGGTAAATCAAATGCATCTAAAAAAAAACAAAAACGTGGAACCTCCAAACATAACTTGGCACTTAAGAATTTCAGGTGGGTGAAAGAGCAATTCATTGTCTATATTATATTATATTACTGTAATTGAAATGTTATGCAAGCTTCTAGAGGGATGCTACTTGGCCATTAACAAATTCATTGTTTATTTTACCATATTGGATGCCTCCCTAAATAATGTGCAATTTTTTTTAGACCGAGTGGAAAACGATACATATGCATTGAATGCAATGGCAGTATTTTGGACTTCTTTTCACATTTTCCAATGTTATTACATTGTGGTGCTTGCAAATACAAGACAAATTGCAAGAAATCTATTGGAAATCACATGATAAGGTAACTTCTTCTACTACTAATGTTTCTCTATATAACATTGTTTTAACCATTGTTTTAAATTAAGACTGACCATTTGTCCTTTTTTCAAGATTTCACAGTACAATTAGCAAGAGTCGATTTTCAAAAGAAAATGGAAAATATTCTTCCTCATTAAAGTAAGTAATTTTTCATTATTTACAATGTTATAATTGTTAAAGCACAGTTTGGGAAAATAATGCTGTTTTTTTAAATTTACAGATTAACTCTTCTCTGTCTCAAATGTGATCTTATGGATACATCTGGTGGAAACCGAATGACCAAACATTTAACAAAGAGGCCTAATCACAGATGCAAAGTTATTCAAGACAAAGGTAGTTTTTCCCTTGTCCACAGTTGGTGTTTACTAGTTATGTCTGTATTTCTGCTACTAATATATGATTCTTGTTTGGGCAGATATCACTACCAATGATCAAGAGTAAGTAAAACACTTACCCAACTTTCAAATTGTATTGTGATGAATGACATGGCAGTAGTTAGTAGTTGTCATGTTTTTTTAATCATTTTTTATAAGAATAACAGTATTTTCCAGTCTTCCCATTGAACAAGCTGAGGACTTGAAATCAACAATGACGGAGATGCCCGACGACCAGGACGAGACTCTTTCTATCACAGGTGTCACAACTGCTAATTACACTAACATTGATCAGCTACAACCTTCAGTGAAATCAACCTCGACAGACTGTGAACAGGAAAATGGACTTTCAGAAATTATTACCGAAGATTCATAAAAGCCACTTCTTCTAGAGGCATCCAATGAAGTACCTGAAGTACTTTCAGATTAAAGTGAAACAATGACTTATTGAGACACTTTTAAGCAGGCAGATAACATGATTATGATAGGGGTTTGGTTTGATGTTACTGTACCTGTTGGTATTATTACATTCATATTCATCATTACAATTTTTTATTTAAGCAATCACCTTTATAATCTTTACAAAATATTCAATTCTTCCAAACAATTAATCACTCTTTCTTTGATTCCTATTCTAGTTTACATGTTTTTTATTGTTGTTTTTAAATATAGATAGATATATATTTTACATTTAATGTTATCTATTTCAGTAGCAATTCATGTTTATGTTAACTATTTAAATGGTGTACATTGAAAGCTGTAACTTTAAAAATGAAGCATGGTGGAAGTGTTTTCTTACTCCAATAAACGACTGAAATGAATCATCATTAGCATCCTGCGTTTATATTGGATTTTAGCAATACAGCATTTGTCATTGCAACACAATGCCAAATCGTCAGTGTCTTTGAGTCAAAAGTTTCTTTTGACAAACCCATTTTTTTCATGAACTTTTTGTTTTATCTTTGTTGAAATACATTGTATATGTGAGAATGTTTTTTTCTTTCTCGCCACAATTTATGTGTGAGGTTTTAGAGTACAAAAAGTATAAGTTGTAAATATTAACTTAAAGAGCAGAAACAGGAACTGGCGTCATTGACATCTTGTCTTTTCTTTTTTTTTTTATTGGCTACTCACGGTTTCCCATGGCAACTCGACGCCTCAGAACTACAGACGTGTTGTTAGACGTCTCTTTGGGTCAAACTCAGGATTCCTTTGACAAACCCGAAGTTTTCAGTTTGTAAAAAATAATTTGAGACACTGCATAGAGGGATATTATTGCAGAAATGGTCAGTAAAATCTAATCTAATTGTTAGGTTCGCCGGAACGAACTTTTGGCTAACCGCTATGCTAGCGTTAACGAATATCAGCGTTAAGTTACTGTGTTTGTCAGAGTTTGCTCTCTTTTTGATTTTGACTGTGTTTTCAGAGTCGCAACGCAGCTTGGTTTTACAACGAGCAGCGGCTTATAAATTTGCAGCAACAAGAGCAGCAACGACAGGAGGCGGCAATGCGTGTGGACAAAGACCGCAGACTGCAGGCGAGTCTGCGGGACGAGGAGAGCTTTGAGAGGCGAAGGCACCTGCGTCAGGTGCAGCAGGAGCACAAGGAAAGACAAATGGAAAGCGCCATTTTAAAGGTAAAGTTAACTTCTTTAGTGTTTGTCTGAAATAGAGAAATGACTAACGAACTTCTAATGTAGACAGATGAAGAGAAAATAAATAGACAAATCCAGGCACAACAGGAGGAAAGAATTGCAAAAGAGCTTGCACGCATCAACTATGAAAAGCAAAGAGAAAAAAAAATTCGCCAGCATATTAAAGAGAACAGGTATTCTTACCGGACACAGCTTTGTTATGCTTAGTAGCAGTACTGAACAAGTGTTATTCTTGTTTCTTACATTTAGCACGGAGCTCAAGGAACTTGAGTCAAAATTAAGGTCTGCATACCTGAACAAGGAGAGAGCTGCACAAATAGCTGAGCAAGAAGCCATGAGATATGAGACAATGGTAAGCCCCCTATTCTGTTTATCATAAGTTTTGGAGCGACTTAAGGCATAATATCAAGTGAATACCCTGTATTGTTTGTACATAATACATCGTAATTGTTTTTCTTCATATTCTACTTTTCTTAAGCGATCTGAAGCAGACTTTGCACGTAAGATGAAAAGGGAAGAAGAGCAGGCTAGTCTTGAGGAGCAAAAGCTGCAAAAGAGAAGGCAGGAGGAGCTGCTGCGTTATCAACAAGATTTGGATGAGCAGCTCTTGGAACGAGAGCACAAGAAACAAAAGGCTTATGAGGAGTTTCTCAAAGAAAAGCTTTTGGTTGACGAGATTATTAGGAAGATTTATGAGGAGGATCAGATGTAAGTATTTAAATATATACAAATGTGACAGCATTGACCTTGCAGTCATTATACTGGTTAACCAAGGAAACCTCCAGTAACTTATAATTGAGTTAAGATTCAAACCCAACTTTTATCATCTGTTTTTATTTCAAAGTTAAATGGCTTTATTGACATAATTTTAACATGCACTCTTCTGTCATTTCACCAAGAGGGTCTGATCATGGCATACAGTTTTTGTTTTGTTTTTTTTAATCCAACACTGAAATGAGACATAATACAACCTTAAAACTTTGACATGTATAGCCACACAAAAGTATTGTTGGTGGTGAAAGATCACCTCACAGTACTAAAACTACACAGTTTGGAAATCAGAGGTCAAGTTAGGAATGATTGTGATTGATAAAAATGTACTCATTATAAGACGCCACATGAATACACTAATATTAATGGCCCTTCTCTGACCTACACAGAGGAGGTCCATACACTTAAAAGCTATTTTCTCTTTGTAGGGCTGTATAGCAATAACAAGAGGGTATCAGCATTGCCAATCTGAAGTAGCCAAAATATTTGCATTTGTTTTTCGTCATTTGTAAAATCCAAAAGGTCATTAAAAATGTAGAAGTTACATGCAACCTAAAAGACACATTTTCAAACAAATTTATAGGGAAAGACAGCTGAAGTTGGAGAAGGTCAAAGCCACTCAACAGCACATTGAAGAGTTCAAGAGACAGCAGGCTGAATGGAGACGCATGGAGCAGGAGCAGATGGACGAAGAGAACAGGCGAATTCTGGAGTATGCAAGGCGCCAGCAGCAGAAGGAGGCAAACCAAAAGGCCATGAATAAAGAACGGGAAGAAGCAAAGGAGAAACTTCACAAACTAGTACACAAGTTTTTATGTTCCTAAAAGTTACTCAAATAACACTGTGAACACTTTTTGGGACTGATCTTTTTTTTTTTTAGTTGTCTGAGAAGATAGATGAAGAACGACAGCAACGAGAAGACATGGAGCGAGTGCGTCAAGAGCTTTACTTGGAGGAGCAGGAAGAGGCTAACAGACTGAGAGATATTGTAAGTTATTTTATAAAAGTTAAATGTGGGAAAGGTATTCTTATTCTGATTCTGCTATATTTGTTTCTCACAGGAGGAAATGGAAAAGAAGATTCGTCAGCGGTTGATGATGCAGAAGACTTGTCAGCAGCAAATGGCTTTCAAAGAAATGCAAAGGCAGGCAGAGAGAGAAGAAGAAGAAGCTTTCAGAAAAATGATGCTGGCCAAGTTCGCAGAAGATGATCGAATAGAGCAGATGAATGCTCAGAAACGACGTATGAAGCAGCTAGAACATAAACGTGAGGTGGAGAAACTCATAGACGAACGCAGACGGCAGCATGAGGCCGATAAGGTACAGTACAACAGAAAGATGCAGACAAATTTTGTATTGATTGCTGTTACACAAAACACTTAAGTGTCAATGCATAAATAAGAAGAGAAACTATTAATGCTTAAATAAGAGGAGAAACTAAGACATTCTGTTTTGTCTTTTTTAGGAGCTTGCAGCAAAAGAAAAGGCCCTTGAGGAGGAGAGGGAGGCATTGCGCATGAAAATCATTGAAGAAGAGAGACAAAAACTCCTTAAACAACATGCAAAACAACTACTTGGTTACCTACCTAAGGTATTAACAACTTAATTATTTTATGTTATTGCAACAATAGTAATAATTTGTCATTTCCAGGGCTTGCTTCGTGTGGATGACCTACAGCATTTAGATGAAGACTTCAGAAAAAACTTTCAAAGGGAGCAGGCTGATATCTTTTCTGAAGATGGATGGGAGCATCATGACTAACGCCTTATTGCCACTAGGGGGCAGTTAAAGGCTACAGTAAACAGATACAAAAGACCTTTATCCACTGTCATAGAGTCTTAAAGAAAATATTTTATTATTTATCATAAACCTCTTTAATATTTGTCAAAAACTGCAGTTCAATGAAACTTGATAGATGTAATCCAGATTTAATACAGCAACTTTACTCATAATGACACAAAATAAACATTTATTAAATATACTATGTCTCTCCCCAATCAAGTGCTTTCAAGAATTCTTCTTCCGTGAAGGATAAAAGCTTGGCAGCCTCAAAATGCATCTATTTCGGAGGGAAAAGGGGAAATTGTATAAATGTTAACTGGTTTCTGGTTGCAGTAAAGAAACTTACCTTCTGTCGTTTGAGAATATCAATTAGTTTGATCTGTTTCTTGAAGCCCACAATGAGTTCTGCTTTCTGTTTTTTTAGGTTTTTGTTTTCTGCAAGTAGGCTTACTTTGCTTTGGTGTTCTTCATCAATTTTGTCCTATTCAAAGAACATAAAGTAACAATAAAATATGCAAGGCTATTAAGTTTGTGGTTACAATCAATAACATTGTATGGGTGTTGTGAACATTTTTAAAAGAATTGTCTATAACCACTTGGTACCGGCATTCACCAAGCACCTTTGTAATTGAGATATACGTTCGATTTTATTACCGTCAACTATGTTTTAATTTACTGGTTTCATGTTTGGGTGTACCTGGATTTACTTAAATTTGATATTTTGAATACCAAAGCATTATATTATTTTATTTTTGGACAAAGCACTCTTTAGTGGTCAATACAGTATAGAGTAAAAATATAAAGGTTTTGACTCCATATAAATACTCAGTTTACCTTGCTCATCTGTTTCATCTTGCTGAGTTCGCACTTAAGTTTTTGTGTTTCCTCCGTAGCTCTATTGAGGCGAATCTCCACAGTGTTATGGAGAGCTGCAGCCTGTTTGCTGGATCTATGAAGATTTTCCATTTCCTATAAGCACATTTGGTGTATTTAGCACAATATATACATGCACCTTTATTGTGTCTTTTTAACTAGAGTACAAACCTTATTCAACTCAGCTACATGCAATTGCAGTCCTTCACACTTTTTTGCAGATGTCTCAACCAAAGCTTTGTGCTTCTCAATTTGTGTCTGCAGGATACTTTCTGACTTCTGTAGCCTAGCCCTGTCCTCCTCAAGCTCTTTAATTTTGGCATTGAGTCTAATATTTTCATCATCCTTCCAGAAAAGAACAATTATAGTTATAGTCATAGTTTTATCAACTTGAACACTATTGGTTTATAAAAATAGGATTTTGTTTTTTTGTATATGGTGCTGTGTGTACCTTCTTATAATATTCACTGGTTAGATGATCCAATTCTTCTTGCATAATCCGTAGTTTTGCCTTCAACACTCGTATTTGAGTATCTGAAATACACAGATAACACATAATCATGACATAAAACTTAAATGTACGGCACATGGTGTATGTGCAGTTACGGATGTAACAATGAAAAAAGTCAAACTGAAAAATCTTTAGTAATAAACATACCAGATGCCACTGTATCTCCAGGAAAAGGTATATCTGCCTTCACACTGTGTTCTTCATCCATCTTTTCTTCCATGTTTTGCATTGTCTTTGATAAAAATGAATCAGCTGCTTCTTCCAAAGCAACCAAATAGTTTACAGATGACATCTCAGGGCTTCTATAATAAAATCATTTTAAAAATATATGTGTGAATGTATTTTAATTTTGAGTGAAATTACTTACTTTGTTTTATCTTTGGATTGTTTTCCAGTATGAATGGCTTTTAGAATGGTCTGTTGCTTAGTTTTCACCTCCAAAGAAAAATACACACTCAAAAAAGAGGGAAGATGCATTCAAAAAGAAAAAACATACGTTTACTAAAGTTACCTTAACATAAGGCTTCTGACTACTGTCTTGTAATGGTGCCACTATTCTGTAACAGTGCAGTGAAATACAAAATTACTAAATTATTAGTTATCATTTTGATGTCAGTCTTTTTTTCTTTATTACCTGGCATCATCGTCATCATCCTCAAGGTCTCTGAGCTGGAGAGTAGACAAGGGCTTTGACAAAACTTCATTTTGTTCTTTCTAAAAATTACAAAAGGTTGTCAGTTGATATCTGCCTTTACCTTAAAGTAAATCACAGCAACTCTTACCATAAGAAGCTCGGTCTGTCTGACTAAATCTGCAGTTTTAGCTTCTAGTTCTGCATTTAAAATTCTTCAAAATAATTTTAATAGAACATTTAGATAGAACAGAGCATTAGAAAACATGACATGATATTTCTGTCTGTGTGATTATGTCTTACTTGTAATGCTCTTCCTTTGCAAGCAGATCATCATCGGGTGTGGTGGTTGATCCAGTGGTAGATCTCGCTTCAAGTATTTTCATTCTCTCTGACTTTTTCCCAAATGATTTCTTGGCCTAATGCAAATAATTATACATAGTCAAAGTCTATATTTAACTGTAGCGCTAATTGTGTAATAGTATACACCTCTCAGCCCATGGCTAGTTTAAGTTACCTTTAACGTTATAGGCCTACCTTCCACCCTCTTAATGTTTTGAGAGGCAGGCTAGCTTATATTTTTGAAAAATACTTTTAAGTAATGCACAAGTCAATCTATGTCAAAGAAACACAAATTTAAGGACAGACCTGCGAAATAGAAGCTGTGGTCGTCTTTCTTTGTGAACTTCTTTCAGCCATGGCAGAACAGAACCATGAGCGGAACAAAGACGCGCGAGTGGTTGCTTAGCAACGGCTAACCATTAAGTTGTAATACGGAAGTCGGTTATTGGCTTAAAGAAAATTGACAAAAATGTTTTGGTGGAAATATGGTAAAGTATCGGTATTTAAATAGTCAACAACCCTACTTTAATGAGGTAATAAGTGGTTTTTCACCGAAGTTTTCCCAAAACCTGTACTCGGTCATACATCCATAAGTCATAAGCATATATTTACAATAAAAATGGGCCCAGTAAGTCGATGGACAGGCTGAAACGCAGCGCGATGGCGTGTTGTTTTTAATTCTAAGGCGGCTTGTTTGCGCATGCGTGTATTCAGCAGCTACTACACTACACCACAGCCATGCACATGCAGCAAATCTTACACCGTGAGCCACCGACCACACCGGAGCGCACAATGGGCGTTTTCATAGTAACAGACTCTGAGCTATAAAACTCATCCTGGATTTTTCTTTTTTTTTGCATATACTTGATGCGTGTTTATATTTTATTGCATAGAATTTTGCTTGCTTGAACTTGGACTAACTAAGCAATGCTGAAGGTTGAGAGGACAACAACAGGGCGCGTTTCTGTCCCGTTAGCATCGCCGCGTCCTTCGGCACATGTTTTTTAACCCTGTTCGCCAGTGTCCAGTGCCGTTGCGCTTACCCCGCCCGACTCCAAGGCCCGTTGTGATGTCCGAGACCTACGAGACGGACTCTCAGCTGCTGCAGGTGGGGAGGGGGGCGGCTGGTACCCCCAGCATCGTCCCGGGACTGCTTCCAGGGCTGCAGAGCGCCGAAGCCAGTGCTCTGCAAATCAGGATCAAGAACTCCATCTGGTGAGACAGATGAGCCGTATTATAACTATATTACTGTTACTATTACTATTACTATTATTATTACTATTACTATTGTTATTATTATTATTATTATTAGTAGTAGTAGTAGTAGTAGTAGTAGTAGTATTAGTTGTTGTTGTTTATTAGCCCTACATAAGAACAGAAAAAAACAACAACACGTTTTTCAATTTGATTTGTTAGAACAACACTGTATATTTCAAGTGAATGATAGGCCTGCAAGAACGTAGAATCTACAAATCTCTCCAGAATGCCATTTGAAATAATTAACATCTCATTGGCTTTAAATGTAAAAGCATTGGTCTCAGGTGTATTTCAGTGTACCTTCCAAACCTGCCTCACAAGCAGCTTAATAAAGTCCTAGGCAATCCTTGTCCCCTGGTAACAGTGAATTAAAGAGAACTGTTCTTGCCATGGCTTAGCCTAGAGTCCTCTCCTGATTCCCAGCCACTGTGCTACTGAGTATAACCCACCAGCCTTCTGTCTCATAGTCAACAAACGTCTGACCTGTTTGCAGATTAGCAATTAGACCTGAAGACGTTATTCAAGGATATGGGCTTTGTAACTGTTGCAGTGTAATTTTAAATAAGCTTAACCCGTTTATGATCCATCCAGTTTGTACACAGTTAATACCAGGTTATAAGCAACATTGACACTGTTTTCAAGACAATGTCAACTCTATGCCTGGCTCATTTTTTACATATGACAACATGTGTTCTTGATGGTGGTTACATGACCTGAGAGATGTTAGAGGGAGGGTCAGCTCATGCCAAACATTCCCCTGCTTTATAAATAAATACACTTTAGACACAAGTGATCATGTTTCACTCACATACTAATTTGTTCTTTATATTTTGCAGCAAATCTGTACAGTCCAAAGTGGAAATTATTCTGGTAAGTGCCAAGTTATCACCTTGATGGTAGTTTATGATTATTGATTGTTTAACCAAATTGCAAAAAGGAAATCTATATGTTGCCTCTGATTATTGCAAGTAAAAGTTGCAATAATCATAATGTTTGTGTTTTGTAAGGTTTTGTAAGACCAACATATCTCTCTGTATTGTCTCTGTCAGCACTTTCTTCAGATCTGTTTCTCTACAGCATACAAAGTGTATAGAGAGACTGTAACATTATTACCGTTTTAGTCTGCATAGTGTGTTCAAGGTGAATTACGTTAAAAGCTGAAATTGTACGTAGGAAATGACATAGTAACATATAAGCTTTGACAGGCCAAGAACACTGAAAGCATTGCCAAAAAGGCCAAAGATGTCCATTGAATTATTTAAAAGGTTTTTGTATGATTACATTTGAAATGCAGCCAAGGACCTAATTAATTTTCCTGTTCAAAAAATGACAGCAGCTATTAATAAGAATTATGTGTTTTACTCCCACTCCTCGTGACTAAGAAGCTAAATGCATGTTATCTCTAGCTCTTGCTAACCTATGTCTCCCTAACAATGAAGAAACCAAATTAGAAAGGATGAAGAGAATATGATTTATTCTTAGCAAATTGAAAGGGTGAATATTTATGAATGAAAGCATGTGCTGGCAGTGTGTAGATGCATCTGTATAACCCAATGCTGAGCTGTCCTCGCTGAAGGGTTAATAGCAGATCCCTGGAGTTCACCTTACACACAGCGCCTTGCACATTGAGAGCACGTCTGGCCCTGAGTATCTGTCTGCAGTCACTACGTGCCTTTGGGCAGCTAACAATCACATAGCTATCAATGCAATATGTTTGTCAGTCCATCATGTAATGTAATGATATGTATAATGATCTCAAAGACAAAATAAAAATCTTGTCTTTTCAATATATGTCTTGGTTAGAAAAGTATTATCTTGCAATGATTTTTAGACATCCTCTACTGCACTGTTTCCTTACAAACTAAAACAGCTTTGTCGCCACATTTAGTGCAGTCTCTTTCTCCATATGCTGCATCAAAGTGTTCAAACAGCTCAACCTATTTCCTTTTGTCAGGTTGGCCTGAACAAAATATTGACCTCTGCTGAAGCTTTAGGGCTGATAATGAAAATTAATTTAGTAACAGAAACAATAGCAGAAATATTGGCCTTCTCTACTCAATATAGTTGTCTGATCACTCAGTTGGATTATACACAATCTAATCAATCTGGCAAAAAACAAAATTACATGATGTAAGCAGCACTGTCATGACTATATATTGAACTTGCAGCCCTTTAGAATAAATCTACAAAAGAATCAGCCTATAATTGATTTACCGGCCTCTGAGTTATATTGTTATTAAATCCTTCTATAATCCACAAAATTATTTTAATAATGTAAAATAACTGTCCGCAGTTGACTGATTTTGATGGAAAAAAGGAATGTAATCACCCAGCTGCGCTAATATGTAACAGTTTATCAAAATTTGATAAATAATAACGTTAGGAATTGCCTGACCATCCCTGTCAGATGGCAGTTTAGTCTTTTTGTTCTAGGCCTTAATTTTTACCCATGTCATTTGCATTTGTAAATTGTAATTTTAGTTCTTTTTGGCCCCTCTTTAATAGCAAGATGTTGAGAAGTTCTCAGATATTGAAAAACTCTACCTCTACCTCAAGCTGCCTTCTGGTCCCTGCAACACCTCAGAGAAATGGTAATTATCTTGCATTAACCCCTTCACAAGTTGAGTTCTTGTATATAATGATTGAAATCTTTATATAACCGTATCTTTTCGCAGTGACCAGGCTGCCCTTTCTTCAAGTCGCACACAGCAGACACATGCATTCAACTGGATTCGTAATCATTTGGAGGAGTTTCCAGAGACTTCTCTTCCAAAGCAAGAAGTCTATGACGAGTACAAGTACGTAAAAACAATAGGTGTAAAAGAGATATGTCCGGGCATAGTTTGACCAAGCTATAATCCATGCAGTACCTGATAAAACTTTTAACACATCTTCCCATGACTTTTGATTGAGCATGAACGATGTAGTTGGATTTTTTCAAGTCATGTCTTTTAGTCCACTGTTTGAAAACCAAATGGAAACAGTCTTATTGAGTACCATTTGATCTAGTGAAAGTATTAAAACCCTGACATGATATAATAATAATGATAATGATAATTTAGTTCATTTGATTGAACTAGTTGAGCATATATAGCTAAAGAGAAACACACTAAGCAACATATTTTGTAAAATGCGTCAGTACTACAGCCCCCTTTATGTTTGACTTTCTTCTGTTGGTGCAGTCAGCTGTAATGCCAGTAAAAATAGATGCTGCAGGCTTGGGAATTATAGTGCAGCAAGTGTTGGTAATATTAGAATGGAAAGTCTGAGAGAGCAATTGAAATGCCCCTAATGACTTATGCAACAACTTAATACTGGAAATTAAACAAAGGGGGCAAAAACTTAAAAAAGAGAAAAAAAGGTTACCTAATTATTTACTACTTTATTTTGTAACATTATAAATTCTGACCTAAAAATGTGAGTAATTAAAAAATAAGTTATTCACACTTTAACAGCTCATAAAAATATGCCAATAGTCTGACAATAAATGGCTTACAGCAACATTTGTTCACATATCACAACTTTTTTTTTTTTACTTTAATGATGAGTTTTACATTTTCCAGCTCTAAATCATGTTAAACACATGTATGTTTCCTAATGTATCCATTTATTTCTCCATTTATTTTTTCAGGAGTTTCTGTGACAACCTCAATTACCACCCTTTGAGTGCTGCAGACTTTGGGAAAATGATGAAAAATGTCTTTCCAAATATGAAAGCTCGTCGACTTGGCATGAGAGGAAAATCAAAATATCCTTCAGTCAAATTTACTTGAATGAACTGTAATAGTCAGGCTATGTCTCTGGTCTCCACCATCTGCTGTTGCAGCTCATAAGCTGCTCTCTAAATATAGATGTGAAATGAAATAAAGTCCTCTCTACTTTGGACGCAGTATCATGGAGCCTCAGAGGGGACTCAATGTGACTATGACCTCTGTTTTTACTTAAGAGTGTGAAATGCATTATACGTTACTAAAAAGTTACAAAAGTTAATTGTCAATACATTGTACAAACAGAAAGCTTTATCATCAATATTTACCTTGACAGAATTTTACATATTGCTACAGTGGTCTAAGGAAGAGACCAGTTGTTCATGTCCCATCTTTACCAAGTCTAGATTTAAACAAACCCGGAGAAGGGGTGAGAATTTGACTTTAGGTACATTTTTTTGTTTGATAATGAATTATTGTTAATGCATTTTGTTTCCAATTCTGTTTCAAACTACAGTGTGACATACTTGACTCTCCTGCACACATGAGTGGCATAAAAGAAGAAATGCGCTTTGCAGCTTGTGATCTTGTCTGTGAATGGGCCCAAAAAGTGTTAAAACGTCAGTTTGATGCAGTGGAAGACTTGGCTCGTTTCCTTGTCAGCAGTCACTACATAAGCAACAAGTCTTTGGCAGCCCTTACTATAATGACTGAAACTGCAACAGGTAAGGCGGCTGATCAATATAGACTAGACTAAAGGACTAATAGTGTCATCTGGTGGTAGACACATATTACTGCATGATCTAATTTTTCGTCCACAACTCTTGTCAACAGAGAGGAGGACTCCTCAGTCTCTCTCAGCTTTTGTTCCAGCTGCAGACATGAACACGTTTCAATCTCAAGTTACAACACTGTCGCCCCCTTCTGTTGATGCAAAGCAGCAGCTTCAAAGGAAGATACAGAGAAAGCAACAAGAATTGAAACTGCACTCACCAACTCCCGGAGAGGACCCAAACCAACAAGAGACCATTCTGTGTAATGATCCTACCACTCTTTCACCTCAGCCACCTGTAGGCATAATGGTAGCAACTGTTCCAAGCCCCATTATGGTGAGAAAGAAACAAACATTTGTAACCCAATGGAACTCAACAGTGACCGCCTGCTCCAGTTCGGGACTTAAAGCTCAAAAAACACATTTAAAATGCAAGATTCAGCAAAATGCTTTAATAACTTAACTTAACTTATTATAACGTTTCAGAAATTATTTTAAATGAAATTATAGGTCTTGTGGCCATTAGTTGCCACAAAGCTTTCAAACTTTTAATGGAATTTTTCTATAGTCTATAGGAAAAATGAATGAGAAATATAGTTCCGAACAGGCCACTGTTAAGCTCCATATTTATACTACATAAAAATTCTCTGTCAGATGTGTCAGACTTTGATTTATTATCTTTTTTTGTATCTCCTAGACTCAAACGTGTAGGCCATTAATTTCCCCAAGCCCAGCTGCTCCAAAGGAGAGCAAAGTACTTCCACTTAATTTCCACATGGTAAACCAGTCGATTTCAACTGTAAAGCAGAGTCTCAAATCCTCCCAAAATGTTGCCTTCAGTTCAGCAGGGTCAGGACGACAGCGATATCCACAAATTCTTCCAAAACCATTATCTACATCTACTATTTCTCTCCGCTCACCTTCAACAATGATCCTCGCACACAGCCCAATCAAAACTGTGATGACGACCTGCCACGTTAGTCCTGTTAGTTTAGTCAACATGACATCAATATCTCTGGCACCTAACAGTTATACTACTACCACCTCTCTCACCAGTGCTACTTTCAGGCCAGCATCGGCGGGTATCAGCAGCCCTGCAGAAGAATGCAGACCTAGTCAAAAAACTATGAGAAGTGCTTCCACTGTCCCCATTCTGGGACCTGTGACAATGCAACAACAGGCTGCAGATAGCAATAACATTGACGTTGAAATGGAAGTTGAAGCCATTCATGAAAGCAGCCAAAGGTGTTTTGCTTATCCATCTGGAGAGGCTAAACAGCGTGCTGCCAGTGTACCTATACCACAAACAAAGAAGCTTTTTGGAGTAGATGAAATGGCATTCAGTAACTGCCACGAGAAGCCTTCTTTAAGCACTGTCACTGTGGCAAACCTCACCAAAAGTAAAAATAATCTTGATCTTGCAACATTTTCTTCTCACAATACAAGCCCTTCTTCCTCAATGAAGATCAGCATTACACAATTACCTGGAGGAAGCAGGAATATGTCATTTGTAAAAGGAAATGTTATATCACCAAAGAACATAAGGAAACGACCAGGCATCAGCCCAGACAGCTGTAACATATCTCCAAGCAAGCGGTTCTTTGTGCCAAAGCACATGATCGAGGGGTCTACTGATCCTGAAAGTGGTATAAGAGCTACGCTGACTAACAGACATGAAATCCCCACTCGCCCGGAAAGCGCTCCAGTGAGCAGGGAAGTTGAGATAAAAATGAATTCCACTATGACTTCCCAGAGTTACACCCATGCTTCCTCTTTAAGAGGCAATAGCTTTTACTCTTTAGCTAAAACAGAGGGTTCAATGCAAAGAAAAAATTCCCTTGTTATGGAAGGTATCACTTCACCCAATCATGCATCGCTACAGCAACATCAAATACATAATGTAAGCCAGCCAGCAAGCAACATTTCGTTTTCAAATTCAAGCGAGAGCATTGATGGTCCTCAAACAATCTATCCTTTGCAAACACACACTGCTACTGAAAATGTGCACTTTTTTAACCAAGATATTTCAACAAATTCTGTCACCATGCAACCAGATATTGACTATTTTTCCTTTGATGATGATGTGACACAGGATAGTATTGTGGAGGAGTTAGTGCAGATGGAGGAGCAGATGAAACTTAACCTCAAAGACTTTGAAAATTGCCATTCTCTACAATGCCAACAACCTGGGATCCAAGACAACATGACTGCCACTTATCAGACCATGAATCCTTGTTACCAAGCCACAAGTAATCATTGCAACCCCATTCAAACTCAGACACCCACACCTACACCCACTCCCACGGCAGAAATGATTGGAGGAGCCCAAGTCCTACCTGGGGATAGTCCCTGTTCACGCATGGCCTCGACAACACCTGTGGACAGTGCCCTTGGGAGTAGCCGTCACACCCCTGTGGGAACTCCACTCTCAAACTGCAGCAGCACTGTCCCGCCCAGTCCAGTTGAGTGCAGGAATCCTTTTGCATTTACTCCTATCAACTCCAACAACACTGCTTTTCATGATAACATCAATGTTATGAGCAGCCCCGTAAAGCCCATGCAGAGACCAATGGCTACACACCCAGACAAGACTAGACTGGAGTGGATGAATAATAGCTACAACAACAGCAGTAGTAGTATAACAAAGTCAAATAGTGGAATGGGCATTGTACCTAGCTATCAAGGATTAATAGACAGCCACTTTCAAAAACCTCATGCTTTTGCTGTTCCACATGCAAGGCACCAGGAAAACACTTTTGGCCGTTTGACCCCTATTTCTCCAGTGCAGCAGCAGGTAGCAAGCATGGCAAATATGAGCAAACAGGAGGGCTTTGCTGTGCCTGCTCCTCTTGATAATAAAGCCAACGCCCACTCAACATCTTTTCGATGTAGGAGTGTAAGTCCTGCTGTACATCAAAGAAACTTAAGTGTCAATATTGGAAATAGTGCCATTTCGAACACCCCGCGTTCAGTCCTGTCTCCCTTTAACTCACCTATAACTCCGGAAGTATTTAATTTATTTTCCAACAATCAGTCAAATATTGCAGTCAGTTGCATGGCACAAAGAAGTCGTTCTGTGCCACTCAATGTCATGATGCAAACTCAGGAAATGCCACCACAAGGCCAGCCATCCAGCACCAAACACCTGGGCACTGTGCTCCTGAACAAGCTGGAGAGGTCTCATGATGAGACTATGCGAGGTCTTGGAATGAATAATTTACCATCCAGCTACAGTGCCTGCATGAACCTCAGCCAGATACTTGAATCTGACCCGAACATCTCCTGCAGTGACCACCACCTCTTGTCATCAGACTCCTCCCAAAACACAGTTAACGAATCGCCAATTTTTGACAGCAATAAAAGCAATATACAGTTAACAAGGGCTCAGTCTCAGCAGCAGATACCAGCAACAATAATGCAGGACAATTTCAGCTGCACTGTCACAGATCTGGTCCCACAAAACCACATTACTGCCAGCAGTGTCAAGCAGGACTTAAACACAGGAGCAAACTTCCCCCATGAACTTAGAATGACATCGGATCTCTCCAGCAGCATCAACGACCTTGAAACAAACCTTCTATTTGACCCAAATCATCAACAAGAGCAGTATTTAAGTGAAACTCCAGATGGACTAGTCAATACCGCAGTGTATCAGCAGATCAGCAGTGACACAGCTCACTCTGGTGGACTGGAGTGGTTTGAGAGTAAAGACCATTCAGCTGTTGGTCTGATGGGTTGAACGTAATTAGTTTTGATCATTTTTTGTTAATTAGTATTTATAGTTGTTTGTAATTTGTATTGCATCACATTTTAAAAGTGTACCAGCCTAAGCTTAAATTTGTGTCAATCTGTATAAAATGCTGGTCATTTTATCAGTGTAGATCTTGTAAAGCTATGCATTTAAAACAACAGTACATAATTTGTTTTTTTTATGGCCAGTAGGTAAAAAGAAAGACTCAGAATAGCATTTAAATCAACCCATATGTTGGGTATCTGCACTTTTAAAACCATGTAAGTTAAATTTTGAAGTTTCTTATGCAATGAATTGTATGCAAGTTTAAATTCCAAATCTATGTCACTTGTTAAATGCATCAGATTTAGACAACGAATATGTTCAAAATGTAGTGTTTGTCAATAGCAAAATACCCTGCCTTGCCTGACAATCCTTATTGTCCCTTTTTAAAATGCAATCTGCACTGTGGATTTAGACCAAAATGATGTCCTAGAGATAATTAATATGGTAATAATAAAATAATCATGTTAATGTAGTTGAACCCTGCGAACCAAAGAATAATGTACAAACGTGCATTTGCACTGTCATTGCCAAATACTGTTGGAATTGGAATGGTACAGCTAATGAGTCATAACATGTTACTTTTAAATTTAAATGTTGACTCACTTTGTTTGATTTGTACTCTCTTCTAGTGAAAGCCATAACACATGTTAGCTTTAGTGCTTATACTACCTTTATTACATAAACTTGGATTTGTTTTAGGCCTAGCCTACTGCTTTTACAGTAAGCCACTGTAGCCTATTTGTACAGACAAAAATATATTTATTTTTATGTTATAAATCATATTTTCAAAATAATGTTTGACAATAATCAGTATTTACAATAACAATTGGCACTATGGTTGGTTGGTTAAAAGTAGAGCAATGGCTAGATGTTTCTGGTGTTTATGCAAATTTATGCAATGAATAGGCTAAAGTCTTCCTGATTATTCTGCATTTTCTTCCGAACTGTTTGTGTGAAATGTTATGTTTCCCTTCATGTTAGTAATTCAGCAAAACAACATGGGCTAGGCCTTCTGTAATCTCATTTGTAGCCTGGTATTTTGTTGCTATGATCTGTAAAGATTTAATTAAGGGTCTTGGTTTCATGTGTTTTTAAAGCAAATAAAGTGTTTTTTTTCTTTAAAGAAAGCTATGTTACTTAGTTTTAATTTTTTGTATTTGGTATTATTTAAAGTAACTGTAAGATTTTTAAAAAAGAAAAAAAGAAAAGCTTAAACAGTTCCACTTACATTGTACAAAGATGTTTAAAGACAAACAACGTTCATATGTCAATATGGCTTTTTTGTTTAAGCTTTTGGAAATAGTGGAAAGGTAGAACTCAAATTGCTTGATTAAAACAAGAAAAAAACATAGATGTACAGGAAAATTTACTTTGGTGAATATAAAATTAGCCAAATATAATAATTAAATGAATTGCCTTTTTTTTTAAATTTGTCTCCAAGTTGTTATCATGTACATATGCTCAAATTTTAGTATGTTACTTTTAAATTTTAATGTAGACTCTTTTGATTTGTATTCTCTTTCCAAAAAGCTTTTGTCATTCCAAAAAGTTTTTGTAATAATGCATTTTCAAAAAGATGACTTATCGTTTCGGGGTATTCTTTACAAAAAGTGCAGTTAGGGTCAATTGTTTTAATATATTTTCGCATAAATTCATTAGTAAGGTAAATTCTATGTATTAGTTTAAAGGAGACATCTCTCATCTTATTATTTATCACAAGCGTTTGGTTCAAAGTTCATCCTTTTTGCCAAATAGTATCAGGGACAAATTTTCTCCAGTAAAAACTGCAAAGGGCACAGAGATAACATCTTGTTGTAACAGAGCACGTATTTTTCGATTATTCTTACAGACAGGAGTAAAACTGATTCTGACTACGGTGGTGTTAGTTACAGTCAGTGAGCACATATTTTTATCAATGACAGTATTTTGAAATAGTTTCAATATTTCTTTGGTCACAACATAAAAAACAATAGCATATTCTCGAGGAGTTACAGCAGGTTGTATTTCAAATTAAATTCATTCACCTCAGTAAATGTCCATGGCTGTCAAAGAGCTGACCCTCCAGGAGGATGATTAGGATAAAATAATGTTAGGATAAAATAATGATTTGTTTTTGTATAATACTATTACAAATAAAAAAATATGAGGAGAGAAATTATGTTTGTATGTAGTGCCCATGCCAAAAGAGTCTGCCTGTGAAATGCTGAGACTTTTACTGGGATTTTGTCCACATTATAATTGCAAAGGAGTAGAAAGACCACCCAAATTTGAAAAGATGTAGTGAGGAAATATATTCCAGATGGAGGCTGGATTTTTAAAATTGTATTTAATCCAATTTAGTTTAAATATATTATATAGGGTTGTAAAATCGAGAAAATTCAGTCCTCCTTTTTCATAGGAGTTCATAAAGACTGATTTTCGTAAATAATGTATATGATTTTTCCATATAAAATTATATACAATTTGGTCACTTGATGTCTGATTGTCCATATACAGGGATATAGTGCGGAACAAGTGAGTCGAGAAATTTCTCCTTAGATATTAATACTCTGCCTTTTAAACTTAAGCCTCTTTGCAGCCATAAATAAAACAGTTTTTTAGTCTTATCAGTGAATGGACTTAAGTTTATTAAAGTTCTATCCATTTCATTTTTAGAAATATTAATGCCCAAGTATGTTATACTGACTTTAACTGGAATTTCACAAATGGATCCTAAAGCCCAATTTTTGACTGGGAGAAGCTCACACTTTTTTATGTTAAGATGAAGTCCTGAAGCATTAAAGAACATTTGTATTAGGCTTAGAGCACGAGAAATTTGGCTACTGTCTCTCAAAAAAGAGAGGTGTCATCGGCTAACTAAAAGCCGAATGCAAAAATACCTTTTAATTGGTTCATAGATATGTAATCGGCGAGGGTTTGGGTGGCTAATAGAAATAGGTGTGGCGAAATTGGACAACCCTGTCATATTCCTCTATGAATATAGAAACATGGAGAAGTACCATGTTTTAGTTTAACTGAGCAATTGGCATTGTTGTATAATAATTTTATTGCATTGCAGAAAAAAGGTCCAAAACTGGATTTATGAAGGCAGCTGAAAATAAAATTGTGATTAATGGAATCGAAGGCTTTGTAAAAGAAGAGAATGAAACTTTCATCGGGTTTAAGATAAAAAGAATCAAAAATATCAACCACAAGCTGAATGTTATTTGAGATGTGTCTATTTTGCATGAACCCAAACTGTGTTTCTCAAGTGATAAATTCCAACACAGATTTTAATCGTCCAGTAAAAATGCAAGCAAAATTTTGCAGTCATTATTCAGTAGACAAATAGGATGCCAATTATCAGTATTAAGAATGTCTTTTTTAGGTTTTGGTATCAGGATGATCAGCCCTTGGTTTAATGTTGGAGGATGTGTGCCTTAGTCAAGGCTTTCTAAAAATACTTTTAACAAGGGAGCAATTTGGTCACTAAATTGTTTATCGAAACCTCCTGTTGGTCCATCTGGGCCTGGAGATTTATTATTTTTCAGTTTACTTATAGAAGTGAGGATCTCATGAGCAGAAACAAGAATCACAGAAATCATGTTCAGAAAGTTGTTGGAGAATCAATATTATTTAAGAATGGCTCAGGAATTTTGGATGTATCATTGGGAGCATACAGCTTACTGTAAAAAGAACTAACAAATGTTGCAATTTTTGAGGGGTCAGAAGTTACTTGGCCATCGATGTTTAATTGCTGTAGGATGTTTGATTTGGCACGATGCTTTTCTAATTGAAAAAAAAATAGGAAGAGTTACTTTTACCCTCTTCTAACCACTTTAGTCGAGATTTTACGAAAACACCTTCAGCTCGTTTTTATAAAGATCATTAAATTTATTTTGGAAATAAGCTAAACTAATTTTATTTTCTTCTGAGAGATCTTTTGGATTTATTGTGGACAATGTCATAATGTCCTGGATAATTTTATCCTCTTCTGCCCTCTTGTATTTATTTAAATCAGAACAAAATTTTCATAAGTATGTTGCAATTTCATATTTGAAAAATTCTCAGTTTTTATTATAACAATTTTTAATGCTTTATTAAATTAGTAAGAGACAGTTTCCGAATTTTTTTGCTGCCCAGCCTCCAGTCTAAGTAAAAAAAATATTTAGAATGCAGTAGGCTTTCTTGTTTTTGGATTTACTTTGAGGTAATTTAATGGAATTGCTGGTAGTGGATCGCTTTATGATCAGTGAGCGGAGTGGGGAGAATATTAACATCTTCTCTATCTGGACAATCAGACGCCAGCCAGTAGTCTATTCGTGAGTCCTTGGAACCATTGTTACTTCATGTAAGGAAATACATTATCTCCCCACTGAGTCCTCCAAAAGTCAGAGTCATCACATGTAGAATGGGATTCTTGGAAGAAAGAGTCTGTATTGAATTTCTTAGCACACAGAAACAATGCTTTTCGTTTTGTGGTATTGTTTAATCCCCTGACATTCAAAGAAGCTCACACGAGTTTGTTCTGTGGGCTCCAGGTTTCAGTCACGTGCACATGTTCAACCAGGAAGTACAATTATAAACTTCATTACCAATGTTGTCAGACTTGAGGAATCTAGATAAAAGTTTTAGTATAATCGTAAATAATCGTAACTTTGTTTGACTACAACTGCATTTTAGTTAAACAAATGATTGTCCAGCTCTGCCATATGCACTTAAAGTTAACAGCCCGGTAGTCTTGCTCTTATTATTTATCTTTTATCTGTGCAATAGCCCTCATATATACAGCCAAGCAGAACTGAAACATACAGGAATGGGAGGTGGAGGAAGTAGGAAGCCAAGCCATGTCAGGAGGAGGAGAACTAAGAGGATGGTTAGAGAAGAGGCGGTCACTGCCCGCCACCACCAGCGTAAACAACGCAAAAGGATACAAGTCGCCAAGTCCACCGCAAGAGAAGTCAGATCTGCGGACAAACGTCTTCATTTAGCCCGAAGAGAAGGAGACCAGCCAGGGTATTATGGCTACCCTTTCTCCGCAGATCCGAGGACTTCCTACAGATGAGGTAAAGTATCGGCTGTGGACGGTAGATTTGTCAGAAGACTCATGTGATCACGACGTTAGCAACAGGCGCCTAGTTGAGCTAACCGCACAAAACTTAACGTCCAACCATAACGACAGTGCCATTTCTGTACATCGGCTAAAATGTCTTATCTCGTCTCCAAAATACTCACGTTTAAGCTAATTTGCCATTGTCTTTAAGTCTGTAGCTTGCCTCTATAGTTAGATAAAGCCCACTTTAAGACATGGAGACGTACAAGTTTGCTCGATGGTAACGCCTTTGCCAGCAGCTGGTTCCCTCATAATTGCGCAATTAATTGAAAGTTAAAGATTTGACGCTAAATACAATACGGTAAATCATCATGTGACACTTCATACGCCATAACAACAGTGATTCAGAAATGACTAATTTGTAACAACTGTAATAACTGTTTTTATGACTGCTGTGTTATTTCAGGATGACACCAGAATCCTCAAAGTCAAAGTCATTGCTGGAATTGGCTTGGCAAAAAAAGACATACTGGGAGCCAGGTAAGATATTCAATGTGCAGATTACTTCAGAACACATACATAACATGAAGGATGCATTTGCACAATACTGTAATGTTTTTTCAGAATTTCTCATAATCACCTAGTCACTTGGTATATTTTGCTTGTCAAATTTATTTTTCTTTTCTTTTTGCTCCTCATGTAAGACGTTTGTACATTTAAAAGGCTATTAAATTAGTCCTGATTAGGTCTACTATTTTTAAAAGTTAGTTTTCTGATCTAATCAGGCCTCGTAGTGCATCACAAATGACTATTACTATATTTGTATCTGATATGTCGTGTGAGGCACTACATTAGATACAACATCATGTGAATGATGTGAGTGATCCATTACACATTCAAACTAATTCAGATACACAGATGAATATCACACGTGCATAAAGGCAGTGACTATTAAAGTCAATGTTTTAAAGAAAGACTTAATGAAAAGACCATGACATTGATATTACAGTACTTATTAATCTGATATCTCACTTTTTTAACACTTCTTCAGTGATCCCTACACAAGATTGTCTCTGTATGATCCAGTAAATGGAGAAATAACAAGTCTTCAAACTAAAACAATTAAAAAGGTGAATAAAACACAGACAAGCTACTTCATTATTACATTTAATTATTTTACTTACCAGTAAATACTTTTTTTCTCCAAAGACCCTAGATCCAAAGTGGAATGAAGAATTCTTTTTCAGAGTAAGTGAATTAATTTCAAACTTTTAAAAAAAATTTGTTTTACATGACTTGAGTGTCAGTTTGTCACCGTAGTTTTGTTGTATTTTGATACAGGTTGATCCCAATAAGCATCGCCTTCTACTGGAAGTATTTGATGAGAATCGTCTGGTAGGTTTTATTATACAAATTTGCTATATTAATCTTATGTCTTACCTTTCAATTTACAATAGTAACATTTTTGGGTTGAATAATGGCACCACTTTCTTCTGTTTACTTATGCTGACAGAGAAGACATTGAACTTTGTGCCCATTTTTGTTTTATGTAGATAGGCCCTGTAATTGCAGAGCGATTACCTATAAACCAGGTCAACACATCTGTAATCTGACAATTAAACAGCAAATTCTGACCTGGCTTACAGCTCAGTTTCTAGAATGACATTTTGTGGCTAAGAGAGGCCAGATAGCAGTCGTAGCCAGTATACTGTTGATGTTGTTTATAAGGTTTGCTGTTGCATGTCATTTCTTTTCTTACAGTATTGACATGAATTTGACAAAAGATCAATTGATTATCAACTGTTGTGAGATTTTTATTCAATGCTATACTTTCAATTGTACAAAAATAAGATGAGTGTATTTATATAAGAGAGTATTACATTTATATACACTGCACTCCACTGCTTCTTAATAATGGTTTAAGTTAGACTTTTAATGAATATAATCCTACCATATGCTACTAATAACAAACTCTTTTTGGATTTAGTACTCATGTTTACACAGTGAAATTTGCATCTAGTCATTACAAGGTTAATGGCATGCCTACCCTTATTTTGCCATGGCATTCACAGTATTATTGGTAAACTGAGCACGTTAGTATGTAAAGCTGTAAATGCGGGTAAATCTGGCTTTAGACTGATACATGGTTATGTGCTGACCAAAGATTACAGTCTCCGGGTTTACATTGTGAAACAGTTGCATGTGGTTACAGTTAGCTCCAAGGTCTGGGCCTGTTAGCATGATAGCATGGTGCTTACAACTTAAGGGTTACTCCACACAATTGAGAATTATTTGGTAAAGTTATACCTCTAGTATCTGTTGTTCTGCTGACCCATTTCTTGCTAGACAATCTTTTGATTTTTTTGATACCCTCATGAATGTTATAGCATTATATGCTATATTACTGATGAGTGAGCTGACAACTCACTCCAAAAACAAAACCGTTCAAGCCTTTTACTGGTCGTAACAGATGTGTATGTAGTGACATCTCCAACTGTGTAGTAATTTAGAATGAGTAACAGATAGGAATATTTGTTTGCCTGCTTTAAATATTTCAGCTACTTCCTGTAGCCTCCATGTGATGGTTTGACATGTAAACCAGGTAAATAAAAGCTCCTGTCTGACAAAAAGAATCACAAATTCTAAATTTAAAACTGAAGACAGTATGAACCTTTACCAAACTGTGTAGTAATTAATTTTTGGTGCTCTGTTTTGTTTTTTTTCTCTGGATGATTTGGTTTGATCACTAAATTACTATTATACTTCTATCATATTATTAGTTATATGCTTCTAGAGTATGAAATTACGTCAGACTTAACAGTCACATGATTAAACAAATGGGTGTGACAGCGCAGAACTGCCATATCATGGTCCAGATACAGAAAGAGGTGTGTACACCTAGAGTGTATTTTCTAGTAAGACATTAATGCTTGTTAGCTAATGTTAGCTGTCTGGGTATCTTTTATTTCATTTATCTGGTTATTGAATAATACGATTATAATTTTTACTCATTCTATGTTTTTTGGTCTTGCTCAAAAATAGGCAGATCAAACTTTTAAGACTGTCTTTGATAAATGCTGTGTCAACATTTATGTAGTGGCAATCAGAGCAGGACAAACTGTTACAACAGGTGTCATGTAACTGGTGTCATGACAGTGAGGAGTTGCCATACTGTTTTTTCTTCTTATATTTTTGTTGCCGTCCAAGATTTTGCTATTAATTTAAATACTTTTTGGACTCTTAGATTTGAACTATAGCCAGAGTACTCTTCACTCTTATTCCCTGTAATTTAATAGTACGTAAAAATATGTTTTGGGGAGGGACAGAGCAGTAGAAACATAAGAAGCAGAGCTGCAGCTGCAGGAAGTTGTCATGAGCACACTTTAGCTTTGGTCTTAGAGGCTGTTTAGAGGGTAACCATCTTGTTTTTTGTTTATGTAGTCAGTAAACAGGAGCCCTCTTGGTTAAGACATCTGCCTGACAGGACCAGCTGACTTGGCTATCTGAACCCTTAAGAAGTTGCTCAACAGTAAAGTCTTTGTTCACTCGTATTATTTAACATTGGCGATATTTTAACATTGACAGGGTCTTGGAGCCGACCAGAGGGACGGCTAGAGCTTCAGGGGTTGTATGTTTGGGTCATGCGTCCAAACAGAATCACTGACCTTCTCTGACTAAAAGCTGAGATCAGCCTGGACAGGAATGTAGGTTGTCACCAGAGCTATTTTGGCAATGTAGAGCCAGTAATGATTGTGATCACAGCAGTGAGCACAGAGCAGTTGCTTTGCCGTCCTTTTTCCTTCAAGCTAGTTTATCATGAATAACCCACCGTGTCTAGAGGGATTAGAGAGTTGAACGAATGGCACGCCAGCTCCGCTTGCATTTTGCGTCAAGGAGAAGTAACACGGACCCTCTGTCAGAGAGCCTCAGCAGCCATGGTGAAGAGACTGGAGTCAGTGTGTCAACTCACAGCCCAGCGGAGAGCCTGGCACACACTTCTGTCCACCTAAAGGTGACTCCTCTGTCACCAGAAAATGGGATTTTACAACAGCATTCTGCGCTCTTTATACCCAGGATTAATGCTGGAGCATGTAGTAAAAAGAGTGTTGTACAGATTGCTTTGCAGCCGTGTGGAAAGCCCAGTGGGGATGTGGATGGCAGTACAGAAGAAGGTGAAGGAGGAGCAGGCGCTGGGTCTGACAAGGGCTCATGCAGCAGTATGGCCAGTGATCCTGGCTACTGTAGCAGTAACAGCATCTTTGAACCAGAGTCTCCAGAAAAGCAGAGGACCACCCAGGAGCACTGCATACTGCGCTGTAAGTCCAGAGTACCCCTGAGACGCTGCTCCTCTTTGGTTATCTTTCCAAAAAGCCCATGCAGCACTCCACCAGCTTCTCCTGACAGCCCAGTTGCTATAGGGGCAAATGAAATCTCAGGAGATGAAAATACCAGTTGTGATGGACTTAGTTCAGTAAGTGGCCACCTTCCCCCAAGGGGGAGCTGTTTAGCCTGTAAGGCTGCTCGAAACATTGTACAGTTTAATAAAATGGAGGAATGTAATCAAGTAATTGAACAGTCTTGTGCGTTGGACAGATCAAATCGTCACTCGAGCTGCGTTCGACTGCATGTTGCTCATCAGAAACCCGTTTTACCTGCAAAAGGAGCTACTTTTGAGGATTTTCATAGACTTCCCCACCCTCAGGAAGATCAGGATGCTTTAAAAAAATTGAAAACAAGCACATCTGCTTGTATATTTTCAAATAAACCACCAAATAAGAGGAAGGGCGCCTCAGAAAAGGGACAGTCCCACACTCGTCATGCTATACAAAGGAGCTTCTCTCTTGAGGTGCCGTACTCCAATACTGGAATTTCTTGTCATGTTTCAAACCCAAAGCTCTCCAGTTCCTATTCTCCTCATGTGCACATCCATTTGTCTCCCTTTTGCCCAAATAAGTTGCCTTATGGCATTAATTCACACCTTATCACAAGTCCAAACAAAAACACTGAGGTTAGTATTTTTGTTACTTATTTCTGAAAATGTGTTTTTCTATTTAAATGCATGAAGTGTGGTTTGTTTATTCATGCCATTTTCTTTGTTCCTTGGTGATTTTAATTGCAATGAAACTCTTAAACCGGCTTAGATTCTTACTGTGCTTCTACATTGGCAGCCTTTGAGACATTGGTCTTACTCTTAGCAGATATAACATGCATATATTGTATTTGTATACTCCATCATGTAGTGACCTTTTCCGACATTATTGTAAACTGCCTAAATTACTTACTTGGTTTGCGTGCTGCTTTATTGTGGTGTGGAAATCCAATGAGGAGAAACATTCAGTGGTTTTCAATTTCACTTGTTTTCATTGGCATACATTTTCTTCCTAAAAAGTGTTTTTACTAATTCCTACATTTGAATACTTACATATTAAGAAGTAAAACTTCCATATGTCGGCCACTAACAAATAATATGGCTCAGTTTTTCAATTAAGATAACAATGTTAATTTGTTTCCAATGACGCAAGAGTGATCAGAGATACATCAGTTGATCCCATGGGTTGAAATCATATCTCTACCCATGGCATATATTGTAGTCTGTGTGTAATCCAGATTACAATTTTTCAATTACTAAATTATCTGACAATTATTTAAAAAATCAGTTACTTGTGATTATTTCTATTAGTTTTTTCAGCTCTATTTCTAAATTTTTAAAAGTAATTTATTTTACTGTTAACGGTATGAGTAATTGCCTTAAGTATTTAGCTGAGCTATATTTAGTGGTGGGAAAAGCAGTGCCACTTGCTGATATAAATAAGTGACTCTGAAATATTCCCCCTGACTCCAGATAGTCTGGTGGTCTGAAGCTCTGCCCAGTCCTGTGGATTCAAATTTAACATGATACTAGAGCAGAGCACTGTCATGCCAGCCATCTGTGGAGATGGGGTCATGTAGGCAGGAAAAGTGTGAGCCATTTCCAGTAAAAGGATGGTGGTGTCCCCTTCCCTTTGGGTCCCCCACTAGCTTCTGTTTGTGCAGTATCAGTTATCACACCCCACCACCTCAGTGCACATTTAGCAGGTTGTCAAGTTAGAAGTTCACCAGTAATTAGCAAGTACTTTTAAATAAGCACATTTTATTCTAATTCTTTACAGTCTTACTATCCACTGGTATAGACTATCAATATAATACATAATATATTTTTCACATTTAAAAAAAATCCTGTCACTATTACAGAGTTTGTGTGTGTTTTATGTAAAATTTAAGTGTGTTTAATTATAAATGTAACACAAATGTATTAATTATTTCACTGCACTGCTATAATGGGTGTATTTTCCATTTGTAAAAATGCAGATTGAGTTGTATTATTACCATTTTATTGCACTACCATAGTTTACAGACTGTTATCTTTACCGCCATCTTGAGTCAATAGCTATTGCACAACTAATTATGAATATATCAAACCCTCCAGTATACACTCTGATTATTTAACTGTATCTCCATCATGGCATCTTGTGATAGTTGACTCTGTTGAAAGAGAAATCTTTGTGCTTTTACTGCCAACATGATAAGCAAACATCACACTTAGTGCTGGTTTACTTACTACTTTTGTACTTTAGTAAAGTTCTAGTCATGATATTGCATTCATTTTTCATTTTGCACTATTGTTTTAATGATTTGACATTAATTTTGAATAACAATAATTCACTGGAAATTATGTATAATAATATAATATAATATAATAATTATGTACTATTTATGTTTTCCTTCAGATCAGTGTACTAGTGTTGTTATAATATAAACTGACTGCTGGTGTGGAAAGCATAGATATTTTAAATCTTTCTTATCTTTTTGTTTTATTGGGTAGAATAACAAGCAAAAGCAGTTAATTTAGTTTCCATACACTTGATAACTGTTGATATGTAGATAACAGAACATTTGGGGAAAACCTACCTTGTACCCCATTATTTGTGCTGCATATTAACAGTTATAGTGTGTTTTGTATTTTTTTTTTTGAGAGGTATACTCATGCTTACATCTGTGCATCTCTTTTTTCTCAGACGCGCGATGACTTTTTAGGTCAGGTGGATGTGCCTCTGAATCAGATTCCGGTAAGTCTTTTGTTTCTTGTGTGCGAAATAGTATGTGTGACTTGGTATGTTGATATATGTTATTGTACAACTTCTTAACCTTAGTTTGACCCATCCTTCACATAAATGCAAACACCCACATTTGGTTCCACTTTAGTTTTGGAAACACAGTTGACCATGTTTATCTTTTCTTCTGAGTTCTGTTTTATTATAAACATAACTACACCTCCTGATTTGTCCTCATGCTACACTCCCACCATTATTATAGTCTGCATATGCGGTGAAAACAAACTTTATTTTTGGACTTTTGTTTTTTTTCAGACAGAAAATCCTAATTCAGAAAGACCATACACATTCAAAGATTTTCTGCTTCACCCTCGAAGGTCAGCTCAGTTTCATACTTATTTGACAATTATTCATTTTACATTTCAATGTTATTCATATGCAACCATAGTAAATCTTGAAAATGCATGCATATTGAGTGATTATATATTTCTGATATTATGTAGTCACAAGTCAAGGGTTAAGGGTCATCTCCGGCTAAAAATGACATACCTTCCTAAAAACCCAGACCAAAGCCAGGACCCTGCTGATCAAACTGAAGATGTGGATGTAAGCCCGAACAATTTTGTTTTGAAATTTTCATTTTATTAAAGTACGCTTACACAATAATTGATTTAGATGTATGATACAACATGTATATTGTTATGTAGCAGCCTGGTTGGGAGTTTCTTGAGTCGCAGGACATGTCAGGTCCTAGACAAAGCCAGATTCTTCCTGCTCTTCCCCCTGGCTGGGAGGAACGGCAGGACAACCTTGGCAGAACCTACTATGTCAACCATGAAAGCAGGACTACACAGTGGCAGCGACCTACAATGCAGTAAGTTCGGAATAGTTTAGCAGGTTACCTTGTTCATTTCTTACAAACATTCTTAATTTTATTCATTCTGCATTAAAGGGAAAATGATGGGGAACTACAGAGGAGACAAAGCAATAATGTGGAAGCAGAGCATGCATTTAACACACGTAGACAGATTTCAGACCCTGACGACCAGAACACGCAAGAGTTGCCAGAGGTAAGTTACCTCAGATAGGCAACTTTCCCAAGGTCGTATAATTCTACAAAGAAAGTAGTTTGGTACTTCTTGTTTTGAAAGTAATTTCAAGGTAGAACTAGCATCCCCACTGTAAACCTATTAGAGAATTGACCAATGGGACATGCACATGTTAATTTTGTTCACTACGATGGAGACTCTTTCCAAATATAGTCATTTAAACATTTAAAGGTACCAATTGCATGTTCTAATCTTTCAAAACAGATGTTTAATCCTATATGGCCGTCATTTTGATTGTTTTGGTCTAAAAATATATTGCTGGAAAACCTTGCCCCCTGAAAATGATTCATTTATTGCACTGGGAGGAAATCAAACACTTATAAGAGCAACACTAGACAGACGATGAGAAAGACATGATTAACTGGACTAATTATATGATGTTTTACTCACAGTTTGCCCATTTTATGTCTCATCCTACTACAGTGTGATTGAAATGACCATTCCCATACTGCTGAGCATTTTCTATATTTCTTTTCTTCCTTTGTCATAAATCCCACAGTTTGTGTCTGGTGTCTCTCTGTCTTTCAGAGTTGGGAGGTCATACCTGAGGATTCCATCTCATATCAAAACAATAACCAGCTATCATCACCTCGACCTCAATCACCAGCCGAGATTCATTCAATTTGCAATGATATGAGCAACATTCACGTTTCAGGGGCAACAGCTGCTGAACGGCACAGCTCCTGTCAGGTAACTTGTTTAATATTGTCAATAATTGTTCAGAATCACAATCATTTTCATTGCTATTATGTGAAAATGTGCCACAATGCCTGAAATTTGCCCCGGTAAAATCGATGCTTCTTCATACAAGCAATGTAGTAATAATGGATGCATTATATTTACAAAACATTGTAGATACTTAAACCCTTCTAAAGAACAAAATTTACAAACTAGCCTATAAAATACTAAAGCAAACTATAAAGTAGAATAAGAGTACCACATGATAAAATATTGCATATTGAAAATGGTTATTGTTTAGTGAAGATTGTTGTTCTTATGTTTCTCTCCTTTTAGAATCACACAAGTAACTCTCGTCATTCCAGTCAACGAGGCAGTGCCCGAACCTCAACCTCAACAGGGGAGGAGCTTCCTGTTAACTCCGTGGTATGTATTTGGTGAAATAGGTGATGAAATTACTTGTTTAGCCCTTTTTGTATGAATTTTAATGGGCCGACACTTGAACCAGATGTGATATTGGAGAGCATATAATGTAATACATTTTCAGTTTTTTGCACTCATAGTAAGGGCCACCTTCTTCAAATTTGTATACATGTATTTATTTCACACAATAGCCTCTTCCATCTTCAACTGGGTTACCTGCGGGCTGGGAGGAGAAGCGGGACAACAAAGGAAGACGCTACTATGTGAACCACCTTAGCAGAACCACCACGTGGACTCGTCCTGTTGTTCAGGTAAAAATGTACTCTACATTTGTCAGTTGAGGCAAAATGGATAAATCTGTTGACACCCATTGTGTTATTGTCTTTTTGTTTTATGGACAATGTTTTTTTCAGAGAGCTCCTGAAGCCCCTTCACCTCAGAGGGTGGCAGGTTTACCTCAAAACCCTGGAGCATTGCAGGCTCCACCTTCTGTAGAAGAGTCCCCTCAACCAGCTGTAGGCCCAGAGCCCACTCCTGAGTCAGGATCATTGCCCACAGGTTGGGAGGTTCGCAGTGCTCCCAATGGGAGACCCTTTTTCATTGACCATAACACAAAAACGACCACTTGGGTAACTATTTAAAATGTCATGAGTGAATCATTCACCATTTTCTGTAAGTGACACATATCCTTTTTGCATTGTTGTGGACAGGAAGACCCACGGTTCAGGGTTCCTGTGCAGATGAGGAGGAGGGTCTCACTCGACCCTTCAGATCTCGGCGCTCTGCCGGTAAGATTTTCCAGACCAGTAATGATGGTTTAGTCTGATACCTTGTGAAGCAATGAGCCACTTAGTACTTGTTGTATGCAAATGTTTTATACCTTTATCCTTGTTGGCAGCCTGGTTGGGAGGAAAGAGTTCATTCTGATGGCCGCATATTCTACATAGATCATAGTATGTATAGTTTTTTCAGCAAAACAATATTTTAATTGCTAAAAGGACATTGCCACATTCATTTTTTTATCCTTTTTCAGACACAAGAACCACACAATGGGAGGATCCCAGATTGCAGAATTCAGCCATAACTGGACCAGTGAGCAGATGTTTATGCTCCTTTATAAACAAAATATGCCAAAATGTCATGTCAATGATTTTTTTCGTTTTCACTTTTTTTCTTTTAGGCAGTGCCGTATTCCAGAGACTACAAACAGAAGTACGATTATTTCAGAAAGAAACTAAAGAAACCAGTGAGTATTTACCCTGTATCATTCTTTCTTAACTGTACAAAAGTAACATTAAGGGTTAATGTTTATTTTATTCATCAGGCTGATATCCCAAACCGTTTTGAGATGAAGCTCAGACGAACCGCGGTGCTGGAGGACTCCTACAGGCGAATCCTGTCTGTGAAACGGCCAGAACTGCTGAAGGCGCGTCTGTGGGTGGAGTTTGAGGGAGAGAAGGGTCTGGACTATGGGGGTGTGGCCAGAGAGTGGTTCTTCCTTATGTCTAGAGAAATGTTCAATCCTTACTATGGGCTCTTTGAATATTCCGCCACGTGAGTAGAAACTATCAAATACGAATACTGATGTTTATTTCTTGTATCTTTTGTTAAATTTTGTACAGAGGTACAGAGAGAGCTTCTCAAACTAATGCTAATGTAATTTCATTTTAGGGACAACTACACTCTGCAGATCAATCCAAACTCAGGTTTATGCAATGAAGACCACCTCACATACTTTAAGTTTATCGGGCGTGTTGCAGGCATGGCTGTATTTCATGGCAAACTTCTTGATGGTGAGTTGCTGCTATTGAAATGTTAATGAACAAACTGCTGGGTTTCAGATGACATCACAACATTTTATAGAACAATGATATTTAATACAGATGGGGGTCAGATAAAAGTATATTTTAAAAAAAAGCCTTTGTTGTAATACAGCAAGGTCTCAGGTCTAGACACAAATAGAAATGATCAGGGTCAGCATTTGTCAATTTACTATTTGGATATTGCATGGCAAATTACAATGTAATCAGTATGGGAAAGTGGCTCTTGCGCCCCCTGTGGGAGTATGACATCATTATATAAAACCACCTATGTAATATAGTTATATAATATATAGTTGTATATAGTTTATATTATTTTTTTGTTTTATTTTGTATAGCTTTCTTCATTCGACCTTTTTATAAAATGATGCTGCAAAAACCAATTAATCTTCAGGATATGGAGTCAGTTGTAAGTATTTCAATGCTTAAAACCTTTATATGGTTCATTACATTATAGGAACTGATTTGCAGTATTTATCACTTTTTAGGACAGTGAATATTTTAACTCATTGATGTGGATTTTGGAGAATGACCCCACAGACTTGGACTTGAGGTTCACTGTTGATGAGGAGCTCTTTGGACAGGTTTGTTCAGTTCACACTTTCACCCTTGAAAAGTGGCTAACTTTCAGTTAATATGCTGCATACGTTACATTTAGACTCATCAGCATGAACTAAAGCTCGGTGGTGCAGAAATTGTGGTGACCAATGAAAACAAGAAAGAATACATCCAGTAAGTGTCGTGTGTGTGTGTGTGTGTGTATATATATAATGATTTGTGTGTGTATACTTATTTATTTATTTGTTTTGCAGTTTGGTGATACAGTGGAGGTTTGTAAACAGAGTACAAAAACAAATGACTGCTTTCAAAGAGGTAAACTGATCATTTTACATTTACGGTAGTTTACAAGGAAATACACATCTGTAATTTATATGTTTTCTGTCTTTCAGGGCTTCTTTGAGTTGATTCCACAGGATGTTATTAAGATTTTTGATGAGAATGAGCTGGAGGTTTGTTTAACTTAAACTTAGTTTAATTTAGTTTAAAAGGTGCGCTCCATAACTGCGTGCCCTGTTTGGATGTCAGGGTCTGCCTGCTTATCCTCATGGAAGTGTTATTTCTTGGCCTGGAATGTTCCAGAGTATAGCATTAAACTGGTCTGTCTTGACTCTTGGATTGATTAAATTACAAGGATTTTTCATATTACAAAAAAGAGCATTCTTAATGTGAGAGGGGTCGCCTCTCCACAGATCTCACATGTAACTTGCCTGGCCCGGAGGTGTCACCTGTTTGCCTCCCTGCCGATAGTTACATTTAATGCAATACTGTGTTACATGTAACATAAAGAAATTTTGCCATGGAAATAAGCGAAACGAGCCCCCATCAAAAAGTTATATAGGGCTCCTTTAATTCTTTTAAGATAAAGGTTTTATTTTCAACTTCACAGCTTCTCATGTGTGGATTAGGCGATGTGGATGTGAATGACTGGAAAGAAAACACAAAGTACAAGAATGGTTACTGCTCCAACCATGTGGTGATCCAATGGTTTTGGAAAGTAAGATGCCTTTTCATACCTGAAACCTGTAAACAGCAGATGAAACTCCTTTGTCTCAGGTTTTCATTAACAAATTATCTTTCCATTTTTATTTCAGACAGTGCTGCTGATGGATGCCGAGAAGAGAATCAGACTATTACAGTTTGTCACAGGCACCTCCAGAGTCCCCATGAATGGATTTGCTGAACTCTATGGTGAGTTTTTTTATTTGTTTAGGGTACACAATTCCCCAGATTGAGATAAACTGGACTGTTTCTCTGTTGTTGTTTTTTCTCTCAAAGCATTTGAGACTCAACTTAAATTTGGATGCTTTTTTAGGCTCTAATGGACCACAGCTTTTCACCATAGAGCAGTGGGGAACACGTGAAAAATTACCTCGGGCCCACACATGGTAAGCCCTTAGTGTTATTGTTTCAAGTCTGGACAATTTGCTATTCTCAGTGAGTATATGGACATGGTCTGTCCATATACTCAGTAATTCATTGACTGAGTTACAGAGACTGCACTAGCACTGGTTGATGTTTTAAGGTTCTGGGTTTAAGGTAGTGACAATGTATACTGCCTTCATTTGCAATGGAGAAGATAACCCTTGTTACTTTACGATTACAAGGGTATCTTGTGAAGCAATAATTACATGTGTGTTTTGTTCTAGTGCTTTTGTGGTAGTAGCACAATGAAACATGTCAAAAGTACACTTTATCTTCACAAATATTCATACATATAGTGTATAGTATTGAAAATTCACAAGACAGTAGCCTACAGTTCAGCTTCACAAAAAAAGCAAACAATGACTACATTTTAGGCAAGTTTATTTGTATAGCGCAATTTGTACACAAAGTAATTCAAATTGCTTTACAGAACATTTAATTATTTGGAGATATAGGTGCTGTATAACTAACAGGTGTAAAATGTTATTTCATTCACTGCTGATATTATAACATAAAGTATCCTGTAATGTGCTAAGCGTTGTACACATAACCTGTACACACTACACTACTCTTTTTTTTTTTTTTCTTCTAGCTTTAATCGACTAGACCTGCCTCCTTATGAGTCTTTTGAAGAACTGAGAGAGAAACTGAACATTGCCATTGAGAATGCCCAAGGCTTTGACGGCGTGGATTAGGATGTATGTATGCACCAGTGTAACATATGAAGGACTGACCCACATACTCGTTGGTCAACAATCATAAAGTTTACAAGTAAACCTGCCTTAAACTTCACTTTTTATTTCACATTTTTGATTGAGTTTGTTTTGCTACAATGATGTCAGGATGGTTAAGTAGCGTTCAAGATTTTGATCATGTTAATTCATAGGTTTATGTATTTGTTATCTTATATAAATAAGATAAACATTTACTGTTGGATTGTAAACTTCGGTAGCCAAGACATGTTAGTCTGGGCTGATCTCATTCCATTGCATTAAATGGCTGAAGCAGGGAATTTATATATTTGTAGCAGATAAACAACATCACTAACCACTACTAGGACCAGTAATAGACTGTAGACTTCATGTTAATATAATTACAAAATGCAGTGTTATATATGCTCACTGTCTATGCAGTACTGTATATATTTTCATATGAGTGAATGTGACTTGATTTATGTACATATTTGTACAATCAATGTTTTCTTAAAACCACTATTAAGCTGTTTATGACCCTTACAAATGTGCCAACTAAAACATAAATTGAGTTTTAAACATATATACACTGCTTTATCCTCAAACCTTAAAGGATTCTTCACTATATGGCTCTCTTTTTATGGTTTTATGTTGTTGGTTTTTCATTGTAAAATTGTACAGCGTATATATTACGGTTCAGACAAAAATATTTAGTTACCTGTAAGAAAGAAACTCAAGTTAGACAGAGTAATCATAATGATTATAATAGTGAAACATGTTTACACTGCCTGTAATGTTTACTGGACAATTACATGGACTTGTGTCTTGTCTCAGCGAACACCCTTTTATACTTTTTATAAAATGACTTTATATTATCAAAGTCTTACTCTTACTGATCCAGCTGTATCTTGTCAGTCTGTCAGCACACTGCTTTTGTCACTATTTAAAAATATCTTTAACTTCTTAAATGTTTACAGAGTACTGAACATGGCATACTCTCTGCTCTTAATATAAAGGCTGTTTAAATGTGCACCTCTGGGGCCTTTTTTGTAATGTATTGAACTGTATTGTACCATAGACTAATCATTTTTATTAAGTTTTTAAGTGACTGTACATAAAATATTTCTATTGTGAAGTACACAATCAAATGTAAAACCATAAGTGCATTACTACACACCACTTTTTGCAGGTAACTATGTAGCAGTTTGATGCAGACTGCTTTGTATTTTAACAAAATTGTGCCTCGCAGAGAAAATAAATGTTTTAAAATCTAACTTGGGCATCAGTTTTTGAACATTAATAATACACTTCACTTAATTGTCTCCTCAAGGAAATGTGTCCTCTGCATTTGACCCACCCTTAAATAGACTCATCTCCAGATCATGAGCTAGGCTTGGTCAGGATTACCTTAATTAAAATATTTTTCCTACTGTGCATATTTTGGGGTGATGGGGGAAACTGGGGTGTCTGGAGGAAATCCACCCAAACACTAGGAGAACATGCAATTCAAACCCAGAACCATCTGGCTCTGAGGTGAGAGCTTGACAGCCTCAGCCACTGTGATACTGTGTTATGTCCAGAAGAGGGAGGCACAGTACACATGCAACTCAATCAACAAACCATTTGAGAATTAGCTGAAGATTCTTTTGGAGATTGTGAGATTGTGGGTGAAATTAGGTTTTGTATTCCAGTACAGTGTGTTTAATTGTGTTTTTGCAGCCCTTAGTATGATTCAACTGGGACTTTTGTCTGCATTTCTGCGCTGACCTGGCCTCCCCCATTGTGGCACTAAAACATCCCCCTTTCCTCAAAGGTTAGCTGAAAGGTCAAGCCCATTCAGGCCAGCCTTTTGGACATTCCCGGGGTCAGTGGGGATGGGCCCATGTGTGGATCGACCAGTGGACCAGGGGTACGCAGATTTCCCCTTTGCCACAGTCCTACCAGCATTCATAACCTGATAATGACTTCTCCCACATTGATCTGGCCGCAGAGCTGACCCCAGCCCACAGCAGGCTGACCATCACTCCACCCACAGAGGGAACCATATTGGCAGGTGCGAAACTGAATTCTTGATTAATCAAACACCCAGGGGAGGGACTGGGTGGCCATGAATGTGATCAGTCACACACTTTCCAACGTTATGTAATACCATACTAATGTAGAAGTCACTATATTCTTAAGATACTTCCCAATGATGTAAGGAGTTACTCACTCCTAAAATGCTAAGAGATATATTTAAAGTAACTAAATTAGTTTATGATTATTTCCAAATAGTAATTAATAGCCTGTACAATGACCATGCCAGGATATACATGTCAGTAATTCAAATTATTCCTTAGATTTGTCCTTTCTTGGACTGAACTTACTGGTTTAATCATTGTTTCATCCCCTAAACTAGAACAAGGGTTATAAGTGTGTACAATATTTCCAGACATTTAGGCCAAAGAGATTGTCTGGTGTATGATCGTGTAAAATGCAGTGAACTATAGGGGTCTTATTAGCTTTGGAACAACATGCTTCAGGCTACTTTGTGCATCCAGACTGAAGCTTCCTAAGAGTCACTACTAAACACATATGAAGTTAAAATTGCAGAGATTTATTTTGTCTTACTTGAAATATCTTACAATACAGTTGTATTAAAATGTAAGTAAAATTTTCCCATTGACTTGTCTGTGCTGTGATTGGCTGCTGATCACAGATGGGACCTTGCCCATCTTCTGAATAGGGCAGAACTGTGTGCAGGATGTCCCACGGAGGGGGTTGGTTTCTTTCCACAATGAGAGGTGGATCAATATCGACATTGACACAACAGCTGTCCAGCTCTGACCAAACCCTTGCTGTAATTGCTGGGCCCACTTTTAAAAGACAAGGGCTGAACTCATTTCTATTAGCATTTTTGCCAATATTGACCATTTGGTGGGGGGATCTGCTCTCATCAATACTGCACCAATCACATTGATAAAGGAAAGTCAAAGATTTGTTTTGGATAAATAAATGAAATAATAAATACATGAATTACTAAATGTTTATGAATGTTTAATGTAATTCCAGGCAAAGCAATATGATGTACAAGCAGAGATCAGGTGGCGGACCATCCACCAGAAAAGTTTATCATAGACTGTTTAGAATCTATGATCGCACCTTTAAATACCAGTTTTGAGTAAATATTTAGGCTACAAAAGATTTACAGTTAGCCTATAGTAGCAGACAACTTTTACCTAAGATCATTATTAAGGCTGTGTGTAACTGAGGCCATATTTCCCTTAAGTCCATAAACAGACAAGGCGATGTTTTGGTGTTGTTGGCCTATATGGCAGTGGCTGCTAGGTGGCGCTACAGCTTCATGGCCCACTGACAGACGTGATAAATTGACTGTGTCCGTCCCAGAGAGAGACAGGAGAGGGCTGGAGCCAGGGCACCTCTGCGCCTGAGCCGCTCGTGGTCAGTAGGCGCGCGTCCCTCAGGAGAGAGGAGCTCTGAGAGAAGCATGCGACCACAAGTCAAGTAAATGGCGCCCCTTAAAAGGATTTTAAATCAGCGTTTGGTGTTTTACATCGTCATTCTTCCAATCTCAGGTGAACCATTTAATTGAATAATCCGTGTTTAGTGAATTTAGAATAGTTACATAGTCAAGACTAGAGTGACCACAGCCGGCGGTGGTGTCTTTTAAAACTAATGGGTAAATTGTAACTTGTCAACCAAACTAATGAGAGATCTAACTGCATTTGAGTTTAGTTTGTAGGCTTTATTCACTTTATTACACCAATAGCCCACTGAGATGTTTTATGTATTTATTTATTTATTTGTTTGTTTTGTCGAAAGCTCAGGATATTCAAACCTACACATGTCCACAACTATCTGATACTTTTAACTTTCAAGTAAATTGGAATGTTTATTAAGGGTGTATTCTTCTGTGAGTGTCAATAGTGCTTGGGTTAATTTGGTCTGCACCTAGTGCAAGAAAAAAAAAGCCATTCATGAACTTAATTTTAATGCATTTCTCTGGTTTGACCTATGGTTTTGAATTTGCCTTTTATTAATATATTCCTATATTTTCTTTTTCTTCTACAGGCATTTTATGCTTTAGTGAGTTATTTTTTGTCAAGGAGCCCCAGGATGTCATAATAATGCGTAAAGAGTCAGTCATTTTGGACTGTCAAGTGCGTGGAGAGGCCCCCATTGATGTCCAGTGGCTCAAGAATGGACTAAAACTGGTGGAGAGTGAGAGGGTGTATCTGCTCTCCAATGGCTCCCTGTTTATTTCGGAGGTGGAGAACAGACGAGGAGACAAATCAGATGAAGGCTTTTACCAGTGCCTCGCTCAGAATAAATATGGAGCAATCCTGAGCCAGAAAGCCCGTGTTACAATCGCAAGTGAGTATGATGATTACCTGATCGTTTTGACTGTCACCGTAGAAGCCTGTAAGCGTACACTGTTTAGAAAGAAAACCTGCCCATTGGTGTGCAAATGAGAAGAGTGAAAGGTTGGAGCAACCCAGGACAGTAGTTCGGTTGGAGGATGGCCCCCATTCACTGGCAACTCTTTCATGTTATTGGTCACCAGATGAATTGTTCTCCACAATGCTTTATTTTTCTCTGGTCTATGTGTTCATGTATTTAAGCAGATAGAAAGCTGTGCTTCCTGGGCTATGTATGTAATCATCATAAGGGCTGGATGGTGTACAAATGTTGCCCAAATATGACTATTTCCCACTTACTTCAAGAAATGTTCCACATGTGGCCCACTAGTCGTCAGTTTAGGGTTGTTTGTGTTTGTTTACTGTTAAACATGGACTGACGTCTACTATCAAAATGTTGTCAGGAGTTTTATGAGGTCAGAAAGTCACAACAGCTAGGCTTTATCTGGGTGATTCATAAAAGTAAATTTATAGACATTACATTGCCCGTAAATACTCTATATTCCACTTAGTGCACCTTTAATTTTAAGAGGCGATAAATGCAGGCTCCAAGTTTTACAAGTTTAAACTGTCACTTAGGGCAGCTTCAGGGTCTTACTGGGAGCTAATAAAGTTTGCACAGACCTGAGAAATGCTGAGTGGAGGACGCAGTGGAGCATGTGGGAGTGTACATACACAAAGGCACGTATGCTGACAAATGTGATGTGCATTTTCCTGGTAACACGGCCCAGCCCTGAGTGTTTAAATGACCAAACTTTATTGCTGGTCTTGCCAGTTCAGTTGGAGCTGTGGGGGCTTCACACCATTGTTTTCTGCCCCACTACTCCTATCACAGACCTGAATGGGCTTTCTCTCAGAATGTTTTTGTCCACCGTGCCCCCTGGATAGACAAAAAGTGCTTTGAGGGGGAAGTTGTCCCCTGATCAATCAAGTGTAGTGTGTAGACCTTGCTACATATATTTAGTTGTGGACTGCTTCATATTTTTATTTAACAAGTAGATGATTCCACAAATATATACACTTTGTGTTGCCTTGATGAATGGCAAAAGCATCACTGCAGTCATAGCAGTTGATTTTGTGTAACACAGTTGATCAGATTTTTTTCTGTTGCATGTTGCGCTCTTAGTACTGTACTATTCCCAAACTTTTTTTTTTAACTGTTCTTTTCTTAGGGACAATCCTAGGCCCTAATGTTTGTGTAGGACTGGAGTGGTGGAGGGTAACCTTAAACATTTGGTTGCTGAGGCACAAAAGACAGAAGGATTTGGCCAGGCTGAATAGGAATGTGACACATGAGCCGCATCATGTGACATTTGTCAATAGACTTCTGATTGATGACGATCTCAATGGAGAGATTGCCTCCTAAAGTTGTCTCCCTCTTTTTACTCCTACCCTGAGTGAATGCAGCCCATAGTACGGGGGCAACTCAGACCACCGCAGTACATGTGGCCCTCATAGTGAAGTAGAACAACTCAAAGCAAGCTGCCACTCTATAATTCATTTATGCTCAGTCCTTGGAAACCAAAAATAACCAAAAAGATCTATGGCAGGACAACGAGATAAAGTACCAGTTCAAAGCAGCAACAAAAATGGCTAAAGCTAAACTAAAATTTAAACTAAACCACAAGTTTTGAGCTGCTGTCTCATATAAGCCACTAGAAGGGGCCTGCTTTGTACCACCAGTGCTACCCAGCACCCATAACAGATCTTAAGACCTTAACTCAAATTCAAAGTTACTGCATAATATTTTTGTACTTTGGGCTAAGACGTGTGTTATGTGATTTGGCAGAGTGCACTCAGTCACCCCAAAATTATTTAAATAAAATTATTTGAGCTGCGGAGGAAAAGTCCTGAACTGAAGCAACTTCAGGCTTGAATCTTGTTTTTCTCCTCTGCTGGACATGAAAGGTTACCATGGGGACCTGAGCAGCAGGCCCAGAGGTCAAAGGTTATATTAAATAGTTCAATGGATTCAAGAGATCTAGCAGAGCAAAACTTAATCTATCAAATATTTTTAGATTTATTGGTTATTCCAGAGGTATTTTTTTGTGAAATTGTCCTCTTTGTTGTATTTTGCATCAGAGTTCTCAGGTAAAACTATACTATCTAACCATATGATCTTCCTAAAGAACAATTATGAGGTCTTCTTATGTAACGCACTGTTCTTGGGAGATAGAACAACAATGCAGCCACTGTTTGGCCCAAGTAAACGGCCTCAGATGAATGATAGTAGAAGTTTGCAGAGGAGATAAGGCACTGGAGAAGGGGAGGATTCCTGCTCCCAGCTCTGCTCCCCCAACAACAGGACTGGTCTTAAGAGGTCACGCTGCCCACGGGAATGAGCCTTTGTTTAGCCAGACCTATGGTCATTTGACTGTCCTGCACCCTGCTCTGAGAAGGAGCACATCTGCTAGGGGTCTTGTGATTGATAAGGGGTCTTTTTAGTGATGCATTGTTTTGTTTTTTAAGTTATCAATACCCCCCTTCATAAATTGTTCTTTGGAATTTATGGCTGGAACCATTGTCATTAATCCTAAAATGAATTAGAATCATCCAAAGAAAAATGCACAGCTCTATTATTTTAACTAGTTAATCTTTGCACACAAATTGGCAATTCGGAAAATATAATTCTTTGTTAGAAATGACTAACTGTGATCACTATTTTGGACTTATCGCTTGTTAATCTTGTGAGAAAGAAAACTGTAAAGATAGATATTTTGGTGAGAGCCGTGTCTCAGATGTTTAGGTTTTGTGCAGTCACTTTAGTTATTGTGATTAAGAAGGACTTTTTCATTGCCCTCCTAATGCTTAAGGCTATCAATTTAACATGCTGACTCCAGGATGAGAATGAAATGATCAATTTTAGTGTTTCCCTAAAAGATTGGATTCTGGGGGTTGGGTTAGGTTAAAAGTCACTTGGGGAGGAACATCTCTGACTGACTGCATAGCTCAATTCAATAACAACAACTGGTTCTCTGGGTCACAACATGAATGACAGAAAAGCTTATTTTAATCCTTATTTTGACAAGTATTCTTTTTGTTGGAATTAATTTTTGTAATATTGTTTTTATGGTAATCAACTAGAGTATATCACACAAAACCTGTGGAAGAATTGGTAGCTGAATTAAGTTCGGTCTGCATTTGTAAAGCAGCTTGGGTCGAACTTAAAGGGATTTTCACTGTAACTTTCAGATAGTAGAAATGGCCCATGTTTAAGTGGTGCCACATAAAGATGATAAAGGGGGCCAAGCTGAACTGAGAGGGGTCTGTCAGGATTTGTGTGTCCAGAGGTGAGAGGTTACGTGCAGGGAAGTGCAGATGTCCAAGCTGTTTTGAATACTTCAGAGGAAAAGATTGTGGCATTTGTGTGTATGTGTTTTTTGTGGGGGTGGACTAAAAAACAGATCTCCAGAGGTATATTCTTCAATATTAGATCAACAACATGGTTTAATTTAGGTTAATGTTAGGCAAGCAGTAATTATGGTTATGCAATAAAAATGTATCTTATGTATTTGCTTTAATTATAGATACAGTTATAGATATAGTTATAGGCATTAGATGCCTCTGGGTAAATATTGTCACTCTTTACCCACTGGCTTTGGCCCAACCCCAGCAGTTATAGATTTTCCACGCTGTGTTTGTAGTTTGTCAATAATCAATGATTATCTTGTTGTTTGTCAATCCCACATCATTGGACTGAAAGGAAAGCCAAAGTATAGAAGTAGAGGATTGTGAACTCATCACTCATGCCCTGTGGACATATCACTTTGGTGTAAAGGGCTGTTAATGTGGTAAGTGGGGTAATCCTCCCTCACTCAACCATGAGAAAAAACAAAACACAGCCTCCTAATCTGATTAACTGTTTGAAACTGTCACCATTCTTGCAACAATGATGTTATTTAAAACAGGATTTGTTGTACAGTGGTTCAAATCTATACGTTTTATATTGATTTTGCCTGCCTGGTTATCATTCCCTTAGCTCCCCTGCTGTTTCACACCACTGCTTACCGCCACCTCCCATACATATCAAAGTATGTAGATTTTATGTAAACATTTCCAAATGGCCATGATATTGTCCTGTTTGCCCTATTGTTGAGGAAATGGTTTAAGAAAAGCATTCTGCGACTTAAGCTAAGGTTCTGACAACAGTGCTGAGAAAACAGAAGAATGCTTTAAGCTCTTTAGTTTGTGATGAACACTTAATGCAATGTCCTCCTCCCCTCTTAGGTCTGTTTCCGTTTTTTTTTTTAGTGTTGATGGCACCAAAAGCCTTGGATGTGACCAGAGAGGTTAAAGAGCAACTGAGTGTGTTTGCTCATCCATTACTCAAGACTGATAGTTTTATCCAGAAAGCTGCTTAGTGACTAGGACGCGACAAATTCACTAAATGTTATGCTTATGCTTTGATTATTCTTAAAATAATGCCTCATTATATTTGTTTGTATCTAATGTTGTCGAGCATGTTATTTGGCTAATATATATGAATAGAATTAGGTCAAAATGTTTTTGCCAATCTTTTCAACAGCTGTACAATTGATTTCCTCTAAAGTATTAGGCTTCTGCTGCTTTTGAACTCAGAGGGGGGTGGTACTGCAGTAGATGACCTCAGTGGCTCCTAGGATTTTATGGTCCATGAGAAACTATTGTCAAATAGAATACAGAAAATACTGAAACTGCCTGACTGATCTGATATACATGTTTGACGATCCTCTTTTAAAGAACTTTTTTGTAAATTCACTGGGCTTCTTTTGCTACTGCTCAGTTTATCACTGACATGGGCTCAGTTTCAGGGAAACCTAATCCTGCAGGATGTTGCTGTTCCAGTCATCACTTCCAGCAGCACTCAGCAGCTCCATGGTTTTAGGGTGCTGCATCTGTGTAGGGACATCCAATAGAATAGTGTTGGATGGTGTCTGAAGATGTCCATCTGTTGGCTGCTGTATTTTCCTAAAGTTGTAAATCATGTTATTTCTTATTCTGCCCTGTTGAATTCAGTCTTAATTTTCCACTTAGTTTTCATTGATCACCAAGTTGTAATCTCTTGCCTCTTTGTGCTTCTGTAGGTATCTCTGCTTTTGCAATCCAACCCACCTCCATAGTGGTCACTGAAGGCTCAGTGGCTCGATTTTCCTGTAAAATCAGTGCACACCCTCCTCCCATCATCACATGGGAGTTCAATCGTGTAACATTACCCCTCACTACTGAGAGGTAAGCCCTGTGGTTGTTTGTCAGTTGCACATTAACTCTAACATAGTTTAGTTATATTTAAGCACTATTTTTTATTGGCATCACAGAATCACAGTGCTGCCTAGTGGTGTGTTGCAAATTTATGGTGTACAACAAATGGACACTGGAAATTATCGCTGTATTGCCACAAACATTGCCAGCCGACGTCGAAGTGTTGAAGCAACCCTCACCGTTACTCCAGGTTGGTAAAATATATTTGCATAAAATATTCAGATTCTTTTGGACAAAAACATTTCCTTAAATAAAGCTCTGTTGTTGTCTGGCTGCAGCCCCTAGCCCCCAGCTCCCTCAGAGGCCACGCATTATTACTGGGCCACAGAATATCTCGGTAGCAGTGCACCAGAACGCCATTCTCGAATGCATGGCCACAGGCAACCCACGACCCATCATCTCATGGAGCCGAGCGGACAGCAAATCCATTGATGTTTACAACACAAAAGTGCTGGGAAATGGCAACCTGATGATCTCTGACATCAAGCCTCAACACGAAGGGGTCTATCTGTGCAGAGCCACTACCCCTGGCACCCGAAACCACACCATCGCCTCGGCCAATGTCACTGTACTCGGTAAAGAAATACATTTTAACATTAAATATACCACAGTGGAATAGTTTTTTTATGATGGTATTATATTTATATCTTTTTTTTCTTTCGTAGCCCCACCATCCCTTGTTGAATGGCCAGAGAGTCTGACCCGTCCACGTGCCGGTACAGCTCGCTTTGTGTGCCAAGCTGAAGGGGTCCCAACTCCTCAAATCACTTGGTTCAAGAACGGCAACAAAGTCCATTCTAATGGCCGCATCAAGATGTACAACAGGTACCAGGCCAATAACATTTAAACAGAACATTTTAAAATAAGCCAATTACTACTGTCTCTACGACTATTGTCTCTAGTGAGGAGAGAGATACTGAATAATTTATATGTGTAAATGGGAGTTTTGTTGTTTTGCCAATAGTTTACTGCAACTGTTTAACCTAATTGTGTGCATAATTACTGTGATTCTCAGTGGTGTTTTTAGATTTATACCTATGGTTTCTCTGCAGCAAACTGGTCATCAACCAAATCATCCCAGAAGATGATGCTATTTACCAGTGTCAGGCGGCGAATGACCTGGGCTCTGTTTTGTCTATGGCACGTCTCATTGTGGTGATGTCAGAGGATCGCCCGAGCGCGCCTCGCAACATCAGAGCTGACACTGTGTCCAGCTCTGCCATCCTGCTAGCCTGGGAAAAACCTCTGTTCAACTCAGATAAAGTTATCGCCTATTCTGTGCATTATATGAAGGCTGAAGGTAAGCTGTGACAAAAGTTTATGTTAAATACATTTTAATTAAAGGGGTTGGCTCATTCATTATGGCACGTAGAAAACATGGGGGAATAAGTATTTTAACATTCTTTAAACCAGAGTCAAGTAATACCAAACTTAAAAAGTCTCTGTTAAAGAATCAAAACTATTGTAACATAGGACTGATTTCCGCTAATTCTTTAAGCAGCAACAAATACAACACTCAAGAGCTGTTGCCTGGCACCAAAAATGCCATTCAGCCTTTTTCTGGTAACTTTACCTTTTGACAACCAGAGTAACGTCCATACAAAGCAGCATTAAAAAGTCTTCTCCAGTCAGGAAGTGCCCCTAATTATAATGCCACTGACTTGTATTTGTAAATTGAACACAAAAGAGCACCTGCTGGATTGTGGAGAAATTCCTCTAAACTAATTCCTAAATAAGAACCATTTAGTGGAGGTATCTGGACTTGATTTTGTGTTCAAGGACACAACTTCTTTGTCTCTTTCTCTGAGAACTGCTCTTCACTGACATTGAGTGGAGTTCTGTGGCATTTGTTGTGAATGTACTCACTAATTAGCCTTCATAAAGAAATGTCAGAATGCTTGTGTGCAAAGGTGGGGGATAGAGGCCGGTGTGAATTTGTTATTTTAGTTTAGTGTCATATGTCTTGTTAGATAAGTTTAGAGCATTGGACTTTAATGTGTTAATATACCGTAGCTTTCCCAGCAGATGAGGGCTGTTGTGATCCAGAATAAATGAACATTTACTGTTTAAAGTCCATATCAAATTCATTGTACTGTGTTCCTATAGATTGTAGAGTAATTGCATGTAACTTTTATTTGCTAAGGGTTAAACAATGAGGAATATCAAGTGGTCATTGGAAATGATACAACTCGATACATTATTGATGATCTGGAGCCAGCTCGTAACTATACTTTCTACGTGGTGGCCTACATGCCAATGGGAGCCAGCCGCATGTCAGACCATGTGTTTCAGCACACACTCGAGGATGGTGAGATTCACACTGACAAATTCTGCTCTATATATAACCTTGAATTAAGACACTATATGGCATTTTAGTGACATTGTCTGTAAACTAATAGTTTGTCATGTAATGGGATAATCATAAGAAGCAACAATCAGCTTTACGACATCCTGTATACTATTCAAACCCAAATCCACTTTATTTATACAACAAAGTTTATAAATAAGCAACTTCCAAAGGGATGCACAGAGACAAATCACATATTAAAAAAGAAACCAAGCAATTCTTAAACCATAATGTTTGATTTAATAAAGCAGGTGAAATTATTTAAGGCTGGTTCTGCACAGTGGAGGGCTGGCAGTCCTTGTTTCCTTGACAGTCCAGGATAAGACATTTTACTCTCTTTGTTCATTTGCATTAATGCGATTAGCGTGAAGAACAACAACAGCATAAATGTCTCAACTTGTGGAAACAAGGAGCTGATTTGCAAAATGGTCTTTAAGAAATATGTTTTGATCTTTACAGTTCCCCTGCGAGCCCCCGAGCTCAGCCTTACAAGCAACAGCCCCTCAGACATTCAGGTAACTTGGCAACCACTCCCTGACAAACTGAGTCGAGGGCACATCTTGGCCTACCGCTTGTCGTACCGCACCAGTGCTGAGAACACAGTTACACAGATGGAGCTTCCGGGACAGAAAACTCAGCATCTCCTGCAAAACCTGCAGCCGGACACCATATACCTCCTGAGGCTTGCTGCGGCCACCAGTGTGGGGTGGGGCGAGCCCTCAGCCTGGACCTCCCACCGCACACCAAAGGCATCTAGTGCTCAGGGTATGAGGCCTTTTTCATAACCTTTGAGAAGACACTGGATTTAAAAAAGCTTCATTCAATTTAATATATAACAGAATGAAAGGTTTTCTGTATAATCTTGTTAGGACATTGTGTTTGCTCCTCTCTGACCTATGCCCTCCACTTTCAGAAACACTGGAAGCGCTTCAGTCATGGGCCATAAAGTGCACTAAAGGCATCTTAGCACTTCTAAAGGCTTTGGGGGATGGGAGGAATCATTTTTATAGTTCACAAATATTGTCTTGTTTTTCCATTTTTGTTGGATTGCTTAACTTAATTTCTAAAATTAAAATGTGAGACATGAATGGTCCCTCCTGCTGGGTGTGAGTGTCAAACAGCTGCTAGTTTCAATTTTAAAGAAAGTGAAGAGACCGCCCTACTTTAACACCTGTTTAAATGTGGCTCAATCACAGTATTAAATATTGTGTCATTTCTTTAAACAGTTCCTGGATCTCCTGAGCTACATTTGGAGCCCCTTAACTGTACCACTATAGTCTCCCGTTGGCAGCTGGGGCAGAGAAACGCAGTCAGTGTCCAGGGCTACAAACTGTTTTACCACGAGGAGAGCCAGCCTGAGAGTGCCCCAATACAGCTCCGCGCCTCCGTCAAATCACACACCATCAGCGGTCTCGGTAAGCCCCTCATCACCTACTCCTTCTAAATATGATATATTTATCTCATTATAGAAGGAAAGTTGATTACACAAACCTCATCCCTAAAATAATGGTACATACAAGTAAACCAGTGTATCTTGTGTTAACAGTTTAATATTTCAGAACATTCATCTCATCTCATTTTTATTTTAATGGCTGCAAAAAGAGCTTAATTAAAAATCACATCCAATGCCTCTGACCCCTGGGTACTATCTTTCATTGAACTTCTTTTCAGCAGCTGATCAGTGCTGCTATTGGCTTATTGGGGCCCGCTTGGCCTTTGGGTCAGATTCATTTTGGCTCTTTTTGTTTGTGAAAGGGGAAGGGTCTTGGGCCAGTGGAGTGGACAACTGACCATCTGTGGCCAGAGGGGTCAACCAGGTGGCCAGCAGCTGACTTGTAAATCATCATGAAGGGGTTAGAAAGAAATGAACAGTGAGGAGGCACTGTAAATTACTAAAGGTGTGAACTTTACTGTCACCTAATTCTTTATTTAAAGCGGCATTTTAAGATATCAGTATAGATCAATATAGATAAATCAGATGAAAAATTGAAACAATAAATACCACTACCAGTCAAAAGTTTCGACACACCTTCTTATTGTTCACACCTTATCAATGTTCTTTTTTATTTGTGTTTCCTACTTTCTACATTTTATATAGAAGACATTAAATATATGAAGCAATATTTTTTATATGTTTTAATATTTTATATTCAAATGGTCAAAGTAGCCACCCTTTGCTTTGTTGATAGTGCTGCAAACCGTTGGCCTTCTCTCAATGAGCTTCTTTAAATAAATAGTTTTCACTTGACAACGGTGACTTGTCAGGGTTAAGAAATGCTAAAAGTGCAAACCAGGGTCAAAGCAAATGGTGGCAATTTCTTATTTTTATAAAACACATTATTTTGAGTTTATTTTTTGTTTGCTACATTCCATATGCAGTTTGATACTTTCAGTTCAGTCTACAATGTAAATAATGATAGATGATAGAAATAAGGAAAAAAAATGAAAAGATGTGTCTAACCTTTTGACTGGTATTGTATGTTATTTTATATGGATACTGATTTGTCGTAACGGTGCGGATAGGACCAAAGGATGCAGACCAGAGCAGTTTTAACAGTGTTTATTTACAGCGGTGAAAATGCAGTCTTTAAACAGGTCACAAGAGCAGGTACAGGAACCGGGGAGCGGGAGACGGGTCAGGCGGGTGCGGTGCAGGTAGAGGCGGGCAGGACAGGACCAGGACGGGGATAGAAGCAGGTGCGGTACCAGGGCGGGCGGAGCAGACGAAGACCAGAGCGGGGAGCGGGTGACAAACCAGAGACCAGGACCGGACAGGAGACGAGACGAGCAGGAGACGAGACGAGCAGGAGACGAGACGAGCAGGAGACTAGACGAGCCGGAGACGAGACGAGCAGGAGACGATACCGGGACTGGAACGTGACGGCAGGAGCTGGGCGAGTGGAGGCAGGAATCTGGAGGGTGCATAAATCCAAATAAGCATTTGCAGGAAAGTACCAAATAACAAAGCTTAGCTAGAAACATTCACGTTTTACACGCGGACGGTCTGGCACCGAGTGTAGACTGCCAAGCCTTCTTGTACTCAGCAGTAGGTGGTGGTGATTAGGCTGATGCACCCCAGGTGTGCACGGGAGGAGTCAGGCACTCCACCCAGCTCCAGACACACAGGTAGGGGAGGGGGAGAGAGCACGGGAGGACAGGGAAACTGACATCATGACAGTACCCCCCCCCTAAGGTCCACCTCCTGGTGGACCCCCAGGCTTGTCAGGATGAGCGCGGTGGAAGTCTCTCACCATGTCGGGGTCCAGAATGCGTGCCCTGGGCACCCAGGATCGCTCCTCCGGACCGTAACCCTCCCAATCGACGAGGTACTGGAGGCCCCTACCACGGCGACGAACGTCAATCAGGCGGCGGACGGTGAACGCCGGGTGGCCGTCAATGACTCGGGCGGGCGGTGGGGGATCGGCCGGAGGGCACAGGTCGCTGGTCCGGACTGGTTTAACCTGGGAGACGTGAAAGGTCGGATGAATCCGGAGAGACGGGGGTAACTGGAGGCGCACCGCCGATGGATTTATGATCCTCATGATCTTAAACGGTCCCAGGAATCGGGGGGACAGCTTACGGGAGTCCGTCTTCAGCGGGACCGTCTTGGCGGAGAGCCAAACCATCTGGCCAGGTTGGTATACGGGCGCCGGGACACGGTGGCGATCGGCCGTCGCCTTAGTGCGTGCTCCAGCCCGAAGAAGGGCCGCCCTGGCCTTCTTCCAGATCCGGCGACAGCGCTGGAGATGGCGCTGAACAGACGGGACGGCGAGGTCCCTCTCCTCCGTGGGAAAGAGAGGGGGTTGATATCCCAGCGATGCCTCGAAGGGGGACATACCAGTGGCGGAACTCACGAGGGAGTTGTGAGCATACTCTATCCAGGGCAGGTGAGTACTCCAGGTCGCGGGGTTGGCGGAGGCTGTGCACCGTAGGGCCGACTCCAGGTCTTGGTTGGCCCGCTCCGTCTGCCCATTAGATTGTGGATGGAACCCGGACGTGAGGCTAACCGTGGCCCCCAAACCGTCGCAGAAAGACCGCCATACCTGAGAGGTGAATTGGGTCCCTCTGTCGGACACGATGTCCACCGGGATGCCGTGGAGTCGGAAGACATGACTGGTCAGCTGGTCGGCAGTTTCTTTGGCTGTGGGGAGCTTAGGCAGGGCAACGAAATGGGCGGCCTTGGAGAAGCGGTCCACAATGGTGAGAACCACCGTGTTCCCCTGGGAAGGGGGAAGGCCCGTCACGAAGTCCAAGGCGATGTGGGACCAAGGGCGACGAGGAACTGGGAGAGGATGCAAGAGACCAGAAGGGGGTGAGTGGGAGGCCTTGGCCCGAGCACATACCTGGCAGGCGGCGACATAAGCCCGGGTGTCTGTGTCCATCGTGGGCCACCAGAAGCGTCTCCTGAGGAGGGAGAGAGAGCGACCGGCACCAGGATGGCAGGCGAAACGGGAGGCATGGACCCACTGGAGCACCTGAGACCGGACAGAATCGGGAACAAACAGTTTACCTGGAGGGCCGTTACCTGGGTCGGGGTCGTTGGTCTGGGCCTCTCGGACGGTGTCCTCGATATCCCAATGGACCGCGGCCACCACACACGAGGAGGGAATAATTGTTTCTGCGGTGACCGGGCTATCCTCCAGGGCGAACTGGCGGGAGAGGGCATCGGGTTTGACGTTCCGAGATCCGGGGCGGTAGGTGAGGAGAAAGTTGAAGCGGCTGAAGAAGAGGGACCAACGAGCTTGACGGGGATTGAGGCGCCTGGCGGACTGGATGTACTCCAAGTTTTTATGGTCGGTCCAGACGATGAATGGTTGCTCCGCCCCTTCGAGCCAGTGGCGCCACTCCTCCAAGGCCAGCTTTACGGCAAGGAGCTCCCGATCCCCCACGTCATAATTGACCTCGGCCGAGGACAATCGCCGGGAAAAGAAGGCGCAGGGACAGAGGCGGTTGTGGGGGTCGAACCTCTGCGAAAGCACGGCCCCCACTCCCGAGTCGGAGGCGTCGACCTCCACGATGAATTGCCGTGAAGGGTCGGGCTGGTGCAGGATGGGAGCGGAGGTAAATAGTCTCTTAAGCTTCTCGAAGGCTGTCTGCGCCTCAGGAGACCAGGCAAACGGCAAAGCAGGAGAGGTGAGTTTAGTTAAGGGCGAGATAACCCTACTAAAATCCCGGATGAAACGTCTATAAAAATTGGCAAAGCCGATAAATCTCTGGAGCTGTCTCCGGCTGGTAGGAACGGGCCACTCAGTGACAGCCTGGATCTTTTCAGGGTCAGCTCTTACTTGGCCCCGCCCCACAATGAAGCCCAAAAAGCTGACCTCCTCTGCGTGAAACTCGCATTTCTCAGCTTTCACGAACAGTTTATTCTCGAGGAGGCGCTGGAGAACCTGGCGAACGTGCTGATGATGCTCCTGGGGGGACCGCGAGAAAATCAAGATGTCATCCAAGTAAACAAAGACGAATCGGTTAAGGAAATCACGGAGCACATCGTTGATGAGGGCTTGGAATACGGCAGGGGCGTTGGTGAGACCGAAGGGCATAACCAAGTATTCGAAATGTCCCAGGGGTGTCTTGAAGGCCGTCTTCCATTCGTCTCCCTCCCTGATGCGCACCAGGTGGTACGCATTCCGCAAATCCAACTTTGAGAAGATGGTCGCACCGTGGAGGGGCGTAAATGCCGAGTCCAGTAAGGGAAGCGGGTATTTATTCTTTACAGTTATATTGTTCAGACCCCGGTAATCAATGCAAGGCCGCAGGGATTTGTCCTTCTTAGCCACAAAGAAGAACCCCGCTCCCACGGGTGAAGTGGACGGGCGGATGATTCCGGCAGCCAGGGACCCACGGATATAGTCCTCCATTGACTCGCGTTCAGGTTTAGACAGGTTATATAGCCTGCTAGATGGTAGTGGGGCACCCGGCAGGAGGTCAATGGCGCAGTCATATGGACGGTGGGGCGGTAAAGAGAGGGCCTTGCTCTTGCTAAAAACCTCCCCCAGGTCGTGATATTCAGCAGGCACCGAGGACAGATTGGGGGTGTCTGGGGACGGATCAGCGACAGGAACGGACCTCCCGGCCGGAGGGAGGGCGGACCGAAGGCACTTGGCGTGGCAATCGGGACTCCAGCCCGAAACTCCGCCCCTGGCCCAATCGAAAACAGGGTTGTGGGCGCGTAGCCAGGGGTAACCAAGGACCAGAGGAGAAGCGGAGGAGGACAGGACATGAAACTGACGGTTCTCTTGGTGGTTGCCGGACAGAATCACGGTGACAGGTTCCGTGATGTGAGTGATGTGCCCCAGAAAACGTCCATTGAGCCCCTGGGCATTTAAGGGGCGTTCGAGGGGCTCCAGGTAGACCCCGAGCTGCTCCGCGACTTGGGCATCAATAAAGTCCCTCTCAGCCCCGGAGTCGATAAGGGCGGAAACGCATAAGGTCTCTGTGCGAACGCACAGGGTGGCGCTGAGCCGCAGTCTATTAGAAGAGTCCAGGATGTGTTGCTCGCCCACCAGTACTCCCAGTGCTACTGGTGGGCCCCCCCTTTTGGCCGAACTGGGCAAGTGACCACATAATGTCCGCGCTCACCGCAGTAGAGGCAAGCCCCGGCCAGACGACGCCTCCGTTGACGCTCCTCGGCCGACACAAGGGTCCTGTCGAGTTGCATGGGCTCATCCGGCGGGGGCGGGGCAGCGCGTGGCTCCGGCGGGACCGGTGACCGGCGTCTCTCTCGGCGACGAGCCCGTAGGCGGTTGTCTATACGGTGAGTGAGGGAGATGAGGGTCCGCAGGTCGGGGGGTTCGTCCCGGGAAACCAATTCATCTTTCAAAGTCTCGTTCAGGCCCCGCACAAACACAGCCCGCAGCGCGCTGTCCGTCCAGTCCAGCTCCGCCGCATGTGTCCAGAATTCAATGGAATAATCCGCTACCGTCCTGGAGCCCTGGCTGAGAGTCAATAACCGGGAGGCAGCATTGTCCTGGTAGTGCGGGTGGTCAAACACCAGCTTAAACGTGGACACAAATTCATTAAAATCCAGGCTATCCACAGACGTCTTCATTAGGCGCGCCTCTGCCCACTGGAGAGCTCTGCCCCGGAGTAATCCACATATATATCGGATCTTGGTGGCCCCCGAGCTGAAACGAGAAGGGCATTGCTGGAACATGAACTCGCACTGGAACAGGAATCCGCGACAGAGGTGAGGTTGTCCAGCATACGGCTCCGGATCCGTGCCTCTCGGCTCCGGGAGGCGTGGCGGCGCTCCGGCTGCAGCAGGCGGGGTGACGAGGAGCGCGGCCACCTGGTGGTTAAGCTGTGCCACCTGCTGGGACAATGTCTGATTTAGCTCCAATAGAGTCCGAATGGATTGTTCATGCTGACCCAGCACCGCCTCGGGGTGAGAGTGCGTGAGGCGGCGCGTCTGGTCCGGATCTGAGCCTGCTTGGTCCATAGTGGCCAGACCGTTCTGTCGTAACGGTGCGGATAGGACCAAAGGATGCAGACCAGAGCAGTTTTAACAGTGTTTATTTACAGCGGTGAAAATGCAGTCTTTAAACAGGTCACAAGAGCAGGTACAGGAACCGGGGAGCGGGAGACGGGTCAGGCGGGTGCGGTGCAGGTAGAGGCGGGCAGGACAGGACCAGGACGGGGATAGAAGCAGGTGCGGTACCAGGGCGGGCGGAGCAGACGAAGACCAGAGCGGGGAGCGGGTGACAAACCAGAGACCAGGACCGGACAGGAGACGAGACGAGCAGGAGACGAGACGAGCAGGAGACGAGACGAGCAGGAGACTAGACGAGCCGGAGACGAGACGAGCAGGAGACGATACCGGGACTGGAACGTGACGGCAGGAGCTGGGCGAGTGGAGGCAGGAATCTGGAGGGTGCATAAATCCAAATAAGCATTTGCAGGAAAGTACCAAATAACAAAGCTTAGCTAGAAACATTCACGTTTTACACGCGGACGGTCTGGCACCGAGTGTAGACTGCCAAGCCTTCTTGTACTCAGCAGTAGGTGGTGGTGATTAGGCTGATGCACCCCAGGTGTGCACGGGAGGAGTCAGGCACTCCACCCAGCTCCAGACACACAGGTAGGGGAGGGGGAGAGAGCACGGGAGGACAGGGAAACTGACATCATGACACTGATTAAAAGCTTTGTATTACAATAAAATACATTTGCAGCTTTATAAAGATGTTTTACCATGTTCTGTTTAAATAAAATGACCTGTCTTGTGAAGAATATTCATTAAGTGTTTTATGACAGTGTGGCTGGAGGAGCATTGACTTCAAAGACTCCATTGTGTTGGGCTTAGGCACAAAGCTGGTTTATTGCCCTATGCCTAAAGGAAATGCATCCTGTCAGTAACTGCTGCTTCAACAATGTTGGTCTCAGGCACTGATTAACCAGCATTTTACTTTTGTGTTTCCCGTGAATTTGGGGAAGTAGTGTTCAGACAACCTGACATTTAGTTAAAAGTTTTTTGTTTATTAATTTCTATTTTAATTACCTTTATCGAGTATGTTTGTGTTTGTTCAACATTTAATTACAACGTAAAGTGTATACAGTGTGAGCTTATCTATAGACTACATACAGTGTTCATTATGTGAACAGGTCATCTTCACGTAATGTAATTAACTCAGTGCTTGTAGTGGGCTGTTCTGTGTGCACAGCCTCTGTGTGGACGATAGCATTGATTTCAGGAGTACAGTAGGGACAGCTGATTCAGCTGAGGCCTCTGCAGAAGGACAGGCTCACAGCTTGAATAATGGTTGCAGTTCAAAGGATTAAAAGCAAATCATGAGACAGAATGTATGCAGGGAGTTGTGACCCTTGCTTGTGTGTGCTGGTGTTTGCCTATGTGAAGAAGTGTCAGTGCCACATAAATAAATACCTCTCATACCTGTTGGCACCAGGCCACATTTTGTGCACATCAGTAGATTTATCTCATGGCTTCAGGCTGTCCGGCCTCACATGCTTTCTCTTAATTTAACTGTAGGAAGGGTGCACTGTCTGAGACCTCATGGGCCTTAGTTCACCACTTTGAAAAGACATTTTCTTCTTATTTACCATGTGGGTAAGTGCCTTTGTGTTGATTTGTGGCAGCTTGAGCAAAAGGGAGAAGCAGAGATGATAGATGTGAGAGTGAGGGTTCATTTTGGGAGCTGACATTTATGGCCCCTGTTCAAGCCTGGCTTGCTGCGGCCTGGGGGGCCTTATAGGGCAGAACAAAACTTCAGAGGTGAACAGGATCTGCATTTTGGCTGTAAAAAGGTGACCACAAATGGTTGAAATATGTCCTTTAATGCAAAGAGAATAATTTATGAGGATGGACCCGTGGGAGTTTTGGCTCAGTGAATAGTGTCTAGGAATGGCATAACTGGACATTGCTTTCCAAGAACTGAGTTGTGCTGTATGTGTTTATTGAATGGTCACTTAAGATGATTAATTTTACAGAAGAACTTGCAGTTAATGTCCATGTGTTGACATGCTGTAGTAAATTAAAGTGCATATAACAAGTTTTCCATGTTTTTTTCTAATTATTATTTAATTTGGTAGAGTTATACTTGTGTTAAATATTTAGTATAGTTTCACACTAGTCAAGTGTGTGAAGAAAAATACTGCAGAGTACTGAAACATATTGACATAGGAGGTATTCCATCCATATACAAAGTTACATGAAAACTAGGAGCAAGGAACACATATTCATGATAGCGTGAACATGAATTTAGTAAAATAACAGTGTTGTCATATATATTTATTTGTCAGATAATAATTATTGTATTGGCAAGCAAAAAGCAAAATAATTAATGACGTTGTTACGAAATGGGTAGTCCTATTCACTGTATATATCAGCAGACTATAGCATCCAGCAGAAGCCTCTGTTCTTGCAGTATTGTTAAAATAATTATAAAAATATCTCTATCCATCAGGTCTCATCTTTCATTAAGTGTTTTTGACTTTTGGTATTTCTTGTTTTTTTCACTAACTTCCTATTGCTTGACCCTCCCCCTCACGGAGACCCTCCTTTTGCAGGATTTAGCTTGCCCAGATTCCATGTCAAAGGTCATGGCCCAGATGTCAAAGACCCCTCTCTCTCTGAGCTCCTCTCTCGCATAATTAAGACAGTTCATTGTTTTGTGGCCTGGGTAGAGGTTCAAACTATAACCCTGTGCCTTTTAGAGTGGACACTAAAAAAGTATGCAGAATCACACAAACTTAGCTTACTCATCCTACAAAGGTGAATAGTTAGCTGAATTGTAGCAAGCCTTTCTCATATCTGTATGTTTCATGTACTTGTATACTTCATGTACTATATTTTGTGCGTTGTTTTGTTTATCCTAGAGAATCATTGAGGCAAATCCTTAGGCAAAAGGAAGTGCTTCTCGTATTGCACATGATGACCTCAGATTCTTTCAGAGTTTTATCTCAGCTTGACCCTATGGCCCTGGGCTGGCTCCAGTGAAACCCGTCAGAGCTGTGTGGGGGTTCAAGTAGCTCTGCTCCACCCTTAAAAAAATGTCCACCCACCCAGGACACACATTCATCCCCTGTGGTCTAACTCCTCTTTTAAGCCCCCAAATATTTCTCAGTGGCACTATGAACATGTGTTTTGGTGCTCAGAGAAATAACAAAAATAAACCAGGTTTAATGCAATATTCTTTTGTGCGCAACAAAAGTTTAAGGTCACGAAATTTCGATCAATTTCTGTCAAAAGTGTGCATCACTTTATTCCAATTTTTTATGTATATAGTCATCAATGAAACATTCTGCAGGAGAAAAAAGTGTGTTGTAGTGCTGCTCAACCAACTGCGATCAAATTTAAATCATTATTTGAACTGTTGCATCTATGAAATAAGAAAGTTTTTTGTATGGGATTCTTGTATTGGTTGTATCTATTTTCACATTTTAATCCTAATTTGAAAATATAAATTGCAAGTCTAATTGCTCTTGCAGTAAAATTATAAAACAGGCACATGACAGGATCATGGAACTGATTATTTTTACATTTTAAACACAATATTTAGCATAGGTAAATGAGGGGGATATTTGGTCAAGCGGCTATTGTGGTGCGCAGCTCCCCAGGGTCAGTATAGCCTGTGATTGCTGCTGACTATCCGCTGTGTTGTCCTGAGGGATTTTATCCCTCTTTTTAACCCCTGAGTTCAGACCTGAATAGGAGTGTCCACTGGCCTGCTGACCACTGACCAGCCGGCCAGAGCATGACTAGAGAAAGGCCTTTAGGATTTGTCCTGAAAAGGTTGACAGTGATGGATATAGGAGCTCCCTGTTCTGATTGGTTTGAGCACTGACCAAAGTTCTGACCCTACCGAGCATCTGTTCCTTTGCTGCACCTCCATGCCAAAGCAAGAGACCCCCAGTGACCCCACACCCACGCTGATCAAACCCTTTTCAACTTAATAATCTTTAATCTTATCAGTAAATAATCTTTGTTTTCATGTTTATTTTGCAGACCCAAGGAAGAAGTACCATGTAAAACTTCTAGCCTACAACTTTGTCGGAGATGGTTACCAGGCTGACCAGACCATTAGTACTCCGAGCTGTGTCTGTGAGTAGCTTTTTAATGAACGTATCATTATCACATTGTGGGGACTGAAGTCTGTATCCATACTCAATTCAAAGGCTCCCTGCTTCCAATACTAGTGCACTGTGCTATATGTTTGATAAATACTACTTTATTCCAGCTGTCCGAGATCGCCTGGTGCCCCCTCCGCCCCCTCCTCACAATGTTTACGCCAAAACCAACAGCTCCACAGCCGTGTTTCTGCACTGGGGCCGCCCCGCCTTCACCTCCAACCATCGAGTCAACTACACTGTCCGCTGCAATCCTGTAGGCTTGCAAAATGCCTCTATGGTGCTCTACCTTCAAACGTGAGCCCAAACATTTTACCTTCACTTGTTGTGTTAAGAAGAGCAGGGATTGAGTCAGCAAATTGAAGTAGTAGTTGCTCAAGCTAAAAATGCTAGACTTTAGGTTTCAGAGCACACACAAATAATCACAAATCTTAGGTTGCTTCTGTTTTTACATTTTCTACCTGTATCAGCTATTTGTATTAACGTTCATGATTATGCAAAAGTTTACTAAACTCACATTTCTACTAACTTTCCTCTGCAGGGGCGAGCAAAGTCTTGTGGTGAAAGAGCTTAAGCCAAACACCAGGTATGAATTTGCGATCCGTCTTCATATTGACCAGTTGTCAAGCCCCTGGAGTCCTGTAGTTTATCAAAGCACTTTGCCTGAAGGTAAGGGAGAGATGAATAAATGACTTCATCAGATATTGACGTAATAGTATGGATGTTTTTTCAGTATTGTTTTTATCCTCCCTTGTACAGCTCCAACAAAGCCCCCATCTAATGTTAAAGTCACTCTGATTGAGGAGGACACAGCTCTTGTCTCGTGGAAAAGTCCAGATGAGCCAAACATGTCGGTGACGCAGTACACCATCCTCTACGCCTCTAAAAAGGAGTGGCTCGCAGGCCAGTGGCAGGTCGTACAAAGAGAGGGTGAGCATAGCATTTTTGTTTTGTTTTGGTGTAAAATGAATATCTTAATGGTGACTGTGTTATCTAGGGACAATTGAATAGCTAAATTGGTTCAGCTAAACCTGTAGGTTATCTAACAGTGGGTGAAGTAAATAAGAAAATAAATGAATTATTGGGATGTGAGGGTGTTTTATAAGCAGGAAACACAAAGCAGACTTTGAATGCCATTGGTGCTGGGGTCAAATGTGAACCTGTTGTAAAAACATTCTCTGAAAGCACAAACTGTGTGGCAGTGTGTAGTGGTGTGCTGTGAACCATGCTTTCCCCATTAGTGCTGTTTGTGCTCAGCAGCGCTTACACCTTATAAACTAGATGAACAAAAGTTACCACAAAATGGTACAAATAATTACTCATTTATAATTAATAAAATAATGTATGCTTGTGTGCAATATTCAGTTACTCTCCTACTAACTATCTTAGGTTATCAGTGCCATTTGAGTCATATAAAATTGTGCAACAAAAGGCAAGTTTATTTGTATAGTACAAAAAAAACACATGCATTCACGGAGCCCCATCTGTTATTCTTAAATAAATGTTATTCCGCCCACAGGGACCATCACGATGGCACTCCTAGAGAACCTGAAGCCTGGTCAGGTGTATTTGGTCAAAGTTTCTGCCTCCAACAACATGGGCGATGGGCCGTACTCGCCGGCTGTGGAACTGACCGCTTTGTCCTCAGCACAAAACCCACGTCTCTCCCATGACTCCACAAGTCAGTGATGCCACAAAAGGCAATGAAGTTACTGTTAAATATGAAGTATGCTCACAATGTGTTTGCTTCGCAGTGTTTTCTGAAGGTTTCTACCACCTGGACCAGAAGTCTATGACTGGGATCACCATTGGAGTCTGCATTGCACTCATTTGTATCATCATCTGTGTTTTCGTCCTTGTCTGTCGAGGAAAAAACAGGTATTAAATGCATTTTCGGTTTTAACCAGATTTAAAGGAGAAATATTATGCAAAACTAACTTTTAATCATAAGCCCTGAAAGTTGTATTTGGGGTGATTCATGCCTATTTGAGTAATTTTGTATTTCAGGCTTCAGTGCTCAAAAAATGTTGTTGTCACCTCCCCCCTACCCCCACCCACTGCTCTTTAATTGTTTGCTTTTTTTTTTTATGTCGAAAATAAAAACACAAAAATAAAAACCTGCTGCTGCTAATATCTTTTCTTTAAGTATAAACTATGAGATCTCAAAAATGAATTTTGTCTGTACAGGAAATTTTCAACAGTGAAGCATTATGGACCAGCAGACGCTTCCTCCTCGTCAGCGATGGTCCGACGTGGATCGCAAGAACAGGCTGAAAATGTAGATGTGACTGTGCCCATGATGAACCACTTCATTGATGCCAAGGTATTGTCACAAAAAATATGCATATATTTGAATAATTATTTATCAAATATAGTTTTCAATATACATTTTGTTTTATAGGGCGGAACAAACCTTATGATCAACTCGCTTGGTCCTGTTCAACCGCATACTGAAAAGAAAAGTAAATGGTTTTCTTTAAACAAGAGAGATAAAGCAAGCAGCAAATCTCTGCAGGTATGTCAAAAGTGTTCAATAAAATAAATCAAGATAATTTAAAATATACATCAAGTTGTAACACAAATTGTATTTGCTTATAGAGCAACAGACAACAGACCTTGCAGTACCAGCCCGGCACCACAGTTCTGACTTACAATGAAGAGCTGTCCATGTCTCGAGACCAGCCGGTATCTTTGGAGGCTTTACTTGGACGTCCCACAGACACTGAAGGCTCGTCTGGTAGTGAGGGCAGCCACGGGACGGGTGACTCTGGACGCTACTCTCACGACGAGATGGAGCTCACTAACCTGTCGTCTGGTCCAGAGAGTCGGCCGCCATCTTTGACTGGTGAAGACAGTGGGGACAATGGCCTGAATCGAAACCCAAGTGAACTGAAGGACGCTACAAGGACCAACATGGAGGCTATTGACGTGTGTTGAGAATGGCCACAAAAACAGCTCTGCACTTTCCCTCCCCCTGAATGTGTGGTAATGTATGAATGGGGCTAAAACAGTGCAGTGGCAGCTGTTGAATCTTCAGGAAACAGTCTGGTCACTATATGATTTCTGGAGGCATCAGTTTATGGAAATGTTATATCTAAGTAATCTGAAAATTGTGCAAAAAAGGCAACCTAATATGGCAAGGATAAAAAAGGGAAAAGGTAAAAATATATATATTATTTAAAAATTCTTCTGAACTTTGTTTTTCAAATACAACACACCAAAAATCGGATCTAATTATTGGCTTATCTGATTATTCTGGTTATCTGATTCATACTGGCCATGTATATCCAATCCAGTGTCAGATCGATCTTGAAATATTTTGCCAGGTTATACAATTCTATAAATACAATGTGTTCTGCCTACTGCAACTGCACTGTTAGCCTCAGTATGAATGTGTCGTGTGGATGAGAGAAAGGACTCTAAATTACCTCATGACAAGGAGGTCAGAAGATATACAAGACTCTTTCTCAAGGTCTTTTTTCAGTTGTTTGTGTTTATGTTTTATTTGTGGAAAAAATCTCACCCATCATGAATGTCTAAAACAATGTCAAGAATGGAAACATTTTTGACTTTATTTAAAAGAGTTTATCACTGGAGCAAAAGGGAAGAGTAGGCCCTTTTTGTCTAATTTTCTACCTGTGTTTGCCTCAGGGTAAACTTCCACTGTATTTAATTACTACTTATACCTACGTTATGTGAGTGGCGGCTTTGCTTACTTTACATTTGATACTTCCTGATTACCTTTTCTTACTTTTTTTCTTGTTTGCGGGATGGTAAGGGCACTGCAGTGTACACTCCACTGTTGTGTTGCCTGAAGGATTTAGGACACAACTCCAAATTTCTCTCCTAAAATGGAGTTAATGAGCCAGTAAAAATCCTTTTCTAGTATTGAGTAATGGAAAATAAGTGAATGTCTGTTTGTCAATGTGCATCTGCCCTTGCTATTCCTGTTTTATACTACCTCGTTAAAAAAATTATTTTATTGACTTTTTGTTTTCCTAAACTCAGGGAACAAGGTTTAGTACAATTTGAATAGCTGTGTAACATGTTACATGGTGATTTGACAGGGTATTTATGTACTAAACCGTTGTAGTAATTGCCTAATAGATATGAATGTATCTGGACTAAAGGAGCCAGTAGCTCAGATGATTGTGATGCCCTCCATCACAGTTACTCCTCAGGTTCTAAGTGGTTTGTGTAAAAACAGGCCCATCTTCCTTTTTATTCATAAGTAATACACGCCAGAAGTGCTTGAAATGGTCTGTCGCTTTATAATTGGCCTTAATGCACAAAGCACCCTCAGCTCCCAAAACCAAAGCTAATCTTTCTGAGGGTGAACTTTGTGTAAAGATGCTACACATAAGAATGTAGGAGCAGTGAATGGAGGTGTGAATCAGTTGTGTGGAGAAGTGAAGAATACAGTAAACCTTTTACTGCATAAAACTATATTTTTGTTAGAAAGTATGTGCCACCCAGTACATGTGTAGTTACAGTAGTTTTGTTTTGCTTTAGAGTAGCTAAAGATTAGCACTTGTCTGCCGAATAGTTTAGCATTGTAAGCCAATGTGCATCGGTGACTGCCCGATAAATTGTTTGCTTTTTGAGTTTTATTTTAGGTTCTCGTCTAATCCCTGGAAGAAGGTTACTGAGCTATGTGAAATATTTCTTTCAAACCAAAGATAAAGGTGACCTTGAGGTGCCTTGCACATTAGTGGCCTTACCCGTGATCAGATGAGCGAGAGTTGCGGGGTGACTCTAAATAAGTGCCAATGGAATGTTAGGGCACTTAATGAAGATGGAGTGACAATTAATAATCAGTATTATGCACCAAACCAAATCAATCTGTCAGTTCCCTCCACACTGTTGCACACAGATGCCTATATTGTAGGTGAATTTTATATAAAGTAATACAATTTATTATGTAGTAACCTGTGTTGCAATGGTGCAGTGATGTATATAAAACACTAGTCCAGAAATGACAATAGCTCAAATATAGAGACACATTTAAATGTTAATCCATTTATCCAGATATGTTAATATACTCACACAAATGCCTTGAACACAATGAAAATGCAGTATTACTTTTATTTCCAGTGTTAATCACATGAGTGGCTAAAGTGTTTTCACATTGCTGTATTTAATCAGAGGGTTCTGGAGAGGATTCAATCAAGTGACACAATCAGTTTAACTTTCTTTTTAAAAGCAAACAGTGTTAACCAAAGATTATTTTATAGGGTCACCGTTGCATATTGGCACGAGATGTATCATCATGCCTGGAAGCAATGATAAAATGCAATGTATTGTACAAAATGAAAGCAGGATTTAAATGGTACTTAGTTTAAGTAGATGCTCATTAATACAAGTCTTTTGTTTTGTTATTTTCTCACATTTTGTTCCAAAATAACGGACAGTTGGTTTTATAGATTTGTCTTGTTCCTTTTTCCAAAAATAGACGCATATCAGTATCCTTGTACTTATTCCAGAGGCTTTGAAGGCACCATTCAGAATCAAACATCATTTACTGATTGGGATTGTCTGTACACATTGTTCAAATTCAGTCATTTCAGCTGCCACCTGATTCTGAATTGTGTCTTCTAGCAGATAACACCAGTGCATGAACCTAGTCCTCAATAATCTTGTGTGGACAGTGACAGGGGACCTGGGATATTGTGACGTCTTTCATCTTTTAAATTGTGCTTTTATTTGTTCTTGTTCAAGTTTGTAATTTAACGAAGAAAATTAGAGCGCCTCATCTGCAAAAAATACGGTCTGTCTCTCGCTTGTGCAGTTGCGTTGAGTGCTGAAGGTAATTAAGTTAAACTCAGGGAGACCCACAGCCTCAATGGAGGAAGCAGGCTTCTTAAAATGAATGTATTTTGTAATTATTAGCCCGTTAATGCTTTTTTTTTGTTGTTGACATTTTTGCATTTATGTCCAGAATGTTTAGGATATTTTAAACACATGAAAGTGTGATTCTCAATTTTAAATAAAAAAAAAAAGCAACACATTTGTCAAATTGAGTCTTTTTATAGCTAAAATTTTAGCAGGGAGAATATGCAAACTATAGGCCCCATAAGGATACGACTACACTGCGGATATATATAATAATTTATGTGACAACGCTGACACCTAGCGGCAACTGATATAACTTGCACGAGTTAAGTCAGAATCATTTTTTTTTTTTCTAAATAAAAATCTGGGCGGTCTGCCTTGTCACGCTTCCTTGTTTATGTTTTTTCAGAGAGGTTTCTACAGGGTTTCACCACCCTTGCAAAACCTGTTTGACTGTCGCAATGCCTCACGGGTAATGTAGTTGTTTTAGACGGTGGTCGCTGCTTTGTAGATGTTCATGTAAACTACATTTCCCACAGGCTCTCTGGAGGAGGGCTGCGGCATCGTTAACGGACTAATAGCATACTTCATAATTATGGTGGATCTTGCAAACAGCTGTCCTGACTAACGCTGTTTCTTTATTGTTTTAATTCAACTTTTCATCAAGAGTCCGTCGTCCAGAAGGTCGCATTTACAGCGCTGGGAAACTGGAAAATAAACGGACGGAGGATTCCCGTGGTAAGCTGGGGCGGTCAACTCAGACTTAACATCAGTATTTAGTTCTTTTAATATGTCGCTATAGAGATCATGATGATGCTAATGATTGTGAAAATACTTTAGCTATGTCGCTGTGTGTGTGTCAAAGCGAAAATCGATGGTTCAGCGTGTTTTGTTGCCCTCGTTTCTTTGTGTTATTGTTATAATCTATCACCACTAGGGGGCACTGTCATTCAACATAACTATAAATACCCAGCTACTTCCTGTATAATATAACAATAACAACAACATTATTATTATTATTATTATTATTATTATTATTATTATTATTATTATTATTATTATTAAGGTAGATCTTCAACAAAACGGATGAGCTAAGAATGAGTCATTGTCTGACATATGCTCAAATATTTTAACACTATTAACTACCAACCTACTTTTGGCTCTTCCCTGTAGAGAACTGAGCAAAATGTCAGGAAGTGATACGGAGTCATCTTGTGGATGGACTTTGATTAGTAATGAGGTAATGTGGGTTTATGTTGTTATGTTAATGTTGGTTTAAAGTAAAGTTCCATAAATAATTGTTTGTCTTTCAGGGTTCAGATATTGAGACTTTGGGAACTGAGGCAGTGGAGGATGTAGAACCTGCACCAGTAAACTCTGAGCTGCAAAAAGTCACTTTGCCTGATTGTAAGTAATATTAAAAGTAAATTCAATAAACATGTTATATCTATTAGAAATCAGTTGGTCCTGTTAACCACATACAAAGGTTAGTTGTAGCTAGGCATGGGACGATATTGAAATTTGGTATCGCAATTATCGTGGGCAAAATAACTGCGATTAACGATTATACCACAATAATTATTAAAGTTGCTGATAGCTATAAATAGGTCACATATTTAAACAATTGTTATAGTAGCTTTTTCTGCACATTCTGGCAATTATCACGATTATATAAAATATCCCACCAATGATTATAGCCTACCCTTTTTATCACAATAAACCTTATTACTGCTTACTGTCCCATCCCTAGCAGTAGCCTAATATATGATTATATTTCAAGATGACCATGCTGAAGTGAAAGAAGATTCTCTTGATGTCACGTTGGTTGATGCAGCCACGATTCTCGATTCAGCAGAGGTACAACACCGTAAAAATAAGATGTAAGATATTTAGCCTTTGTTCTTACAAAGTTTTGTAACTTCTTAGACTGGAGTAAATGCTGCCCGCCGTGAGCATGTGTCTGTATTGTCATCAAGTGATCACTCTGATATTTTGACACTTGGAGACTTAAAAGAAGATGAGCCGGTCACCACAGAGACCTCTGAAGAGTTGTATCTTGGGATGTCCTGCAGCAGCCAATACACCTTCACCTCATCACCGACAGGTAACGCAGACTACACCCGATTGTTGTTCCCTAAAAGACACAAGCATCTGAGCAAACAAGCTTGATAATTTTGTGCTCCAAATGAGCTGACAAAATGTCTCATGAACATGTTCAAAAGGGGTTGTTGTTTGCATTATAAAACAGACTGCAGTATGTCAGATTTTTAATTAAAGTAAATTGTTAGTTGGTGGTAAATATTAAAGATGCATATGTCGTCATAGAGACAAGTTTTTCTTCTGTCAGTCACACAGCCTAAGATCTACATTGTGTAACATATTTTGTGATTTACCGTCATGTTTTGCTGCATTCATTGATTAAGCAGGTTTGATGATGATACAGTGGAAACTCCTTCAGACCTTTCTAAACTTAGGCCATCACCTGAAGACTCCACTCCATGGAAGTCGCTCTCCAGGTGTAATGACTGCAATGCTGTTGTGTCTCACTTTTGCATTGCACTTAAATATATTAATATTCTAAAATGTGACATGAATCCGCATGCACTAGTTTAAATGGAGATCTTTTTTTGTAGATTTAATTAATTGATGCAACCACAAAAACTGGTTCTCAAACCTTGCCAGGCACCACCAGAACTAAACTAGGATAAAAGAAAAAAAATGAATAAAACTAGGATTAGCACCAACTTTTAACTGAAACAGGACAAAATTCTGTGTCCATCCTCATGTACCGGAGTTTGAGAACCACTGCACTAAAATATTCACATTCTGAGCATGGAGTTTGGTGTGGATTCTTATCAATTATTATTTTGGTGTTGATATTTTTGACAACACTCTTTCAAACTCAACAGCACCTTTAGTGTAACATTTCCTGTGTAGGTTTCCCAGTGCAGCTGCAGGTTGTACCTCATTCGAGCAGCAGTGAAGAGGAACCTGACCTGAGCTCTGGAGCTGTAGTCCGAAGACGCCGTGTGAGAAGAAATACCCCAAACACCACTACAGAACCAGACCGGGATGAGGGGATGGAGTCTGACCCAAGTGAAGGAGAGGAGAGACCCCATCAGCAGTGCACAGCTGAGGGAGAGGAACCCACACAAGAGACACAGAGACACAAAGGCGGCAGCATTCTCATCACATGCATCTTACTGACTCTCATTATAGCTATCAGCCTGGGCATTGGACACCTCTATGGTAAGAAAACATGCATTATATCTACAGAATAATCACTTATCATCCCTTATTGAACTTTGAACTGGTAATGGTCTCAAATATTTTTGATTTCAATCACAGATACTAATCATATCCAGATAAGACAATTTACATGTGGGTATGGAATGGATGGATTGAGACACCTTAGTTTTCAAGATGGAGAACAGGTCAGTGACAACAAACCACATTTCTATCTTTAAAATCTTTATGCCTAACTGTATATACTGTACTATTATTCTATAGAAAAGTGACCTGAGCCTAAAGGACCTGGATGTTCAAAAGGCAATTTCAGTGCTTTCAGAAACCATTGACAAGATAAGAAAAGAAAATGAAGGCCTCTACAATAAATATGTGCAAATACAAGTAAGTCTATTCCTCTATCATTGAGGTGGTACTAGTGCCAATTATTTTTGTATTTTTTGCACAAGAGAAAGCCTAACATTGAAACAGTTTTATGAGCTGTTTAAATAATAGGCCTCAGAAAAACAGACTAAACTAAAACCTGTAAACTACATTTTTATTTTTGCTTTATATTTATAGCTATAATACAACAACAATATATCCAATTTCCTCAGATATGTCCAATTCTAATCCAGTAAGTAGTATATCTGATCTAATTTATGCTAAATAATAATACATTAGGATTAAATTATTTGACCCACTAATGATAACATAAAATTGCTCTGCATGTCAACAATGAACTGAAGCCTAAACAAATGCAATTCCTTCTCTTCACCCAGACTCAAAGGGATGAGCTGGAGATGCTGCTAAAAACAAAAGCTGAAGAAAAGATCCAGATTGAATCCCAGCACCATAGTCTGCAGGAAGAGAACCACAACCTCAAACACTCACTGCAAAAGGAGGAAAGGTCCTTGTCTGTTTTACATGAGGAACTGAGAACCCTGCGCCTGGCGATGAAAGACTTCGAGGCCATGAGAGCAGGAGCAGATTTGCTCCTGTCCGAAAACCAGAGACTAAAGGCTGAACTGGAGGAGGAGAAGGAAGTGATTCGCAGCTTTAGTGGAAAAAGAGAGGGTTTGATGATTGAAGCACAGACGCTGAGAAAGAAGCTGGACAAAGAGCGCAAGGTGGCCGATGAGATGAGAGGAGAAATTAACAAACTTAGACAACAGATCAATGGAGCAGAGAAAGCTCAAGACCTGCAGTCACACCTGATGGAGCTGGAGAAGCGGCTGAGCTTTGAGCAGCAGCGTTCTGACCTGTGGGAGCGTTTGTACCTGGAAACTAAGGAGAGAGCTAAAGGGGACTCTGAGCCTAAAAGGAAGTCCAAGTCCAAGCAAGGCATGGCAGGGAAAGTGAAAGAAACGTTTGACGCTGTTAAGAACTCCACGAAAGAGTTTGTCCATCACCACAAGGAGCAGATCAAGAAGGCAAAAGAGGCGGTTAAAGAGAATCTACGGAAGTTTTCTGATTCGGTTAAATCCACCTTTAGGAACTTTAAAGATTCAGCATCGACCATCTTTAACAAAGCACGAGGCTTTTACGACAAACATAAACACAGAAATGCAGATGAGACGTGGCAGCACAGGTCTGGCAAACCACATAAGAAACCGTTCAAATTCAATTTTGACTTCTTTCAGAGCAACCACTTTTCTAGAAATTCTGGCGATAAAGTTCACGAGAAGTTTAAGCCACAAAGTTGCTCTGAGGTGTTCGACTGTGCTTATCAGGAGTTCATGAGTCTCTTTAACAAAGCTGCTGAGCCCGTGCGAGCTGATGAGTTCTACCAGCTACTGCAGAGCTACCTTCAGAAAGAGGTTGACCACTTCCCCTACTGGATAGAGCTGGAGAGGTTCATAAATAACTTCTTTCACAATGGTTTGTTTATTCATGACCAAATGCTGTTTACTGACTTTGTTAATGATGTTGAGGACTTTCTCACTGAATTGTGCAAGCACCAAGGTTTGAATGAAGACTTTTTTGAGGATCTTGATGATTATATCTACAAGCACTTCTTTGGTGAAACATACTCCAAAAAATCTAGGCCAAGGTAGGTTTTAAAATGCTTTATTGGTACTTCTGTCTTTGTCTAACTTATCTTCTTAAACTGCTTACACAGTGGACCATTTGAGCGACCTGACTCTAAGGAGAATTTGCGAGAAAAGCATCGCCGTAAGCAACATAGGTCGAGACATAGCAGTGAACGCAAATGGAGCAGATCAGACCAAAACAGAGACAGACACATGGCGGATGTCAAAATAGAACTGGGACCAATGCCTTTCGATCCTAAATATTGATACCATCTGCCCTCCTTTAGACATTTACACTTTGCTTTTCAAATGTTTGAATTTACTGACTGCTATCTGCATAATTGCCTCTCAGTTACCTTTTTTTAAATTTTTTTTTATTGGTAATAGGAAGTTTACTTGCTTGTCCTATCAGTCCAGCTTTCTAATGATACATGATCTATTTGTGACTTGGTGTTTGGCTCAAGTGTAAAAGTACAGTTGCCACAGTGTTGTCTGTCTGGGTCCACAAAAATACTGTTCAACTAGTCTATTTCATAATTTTGATTTTAAGTAAGTTGAAAAAAATGTTCTGTATTTTGCTATTTCAAGGTCATAGTTGGTGTTGTTGGCGTATATATGTTACGTACATGAGAACTTTCCACCACTGCTTTCAGTAACTCAGTCTGGGACAATAAGTCAAGTGCTTTAATGTAATTGAAAATAACTGATTTCAGTTTAAAAAAAAAAAAGTTTTAAATATTTATTAATACCATGTTCATCAGTGCCTTTCATAAATAAAGATGCTTCTTCCAACTCTTCCGTCGGGAAAATGAGTGTGAAAGATTTCTGCTGTCCTCACAAAGTTATTTCCTTGCAAAAATCCAGATATGTCCTATAAAAATAATGTGAGCATTAAGTTGTCTCAATTATATTTACTGATCATGTTGGACATACCTTTTCCAAAACATCAAACATAACTAGGTGACTGGGCAGAGATGACTTGTATGGAAAAGAAGCCCTAAGCCACTGTAGGGGATCGTTGTAAAATATGACAGACTCATCCATATAATCGTCTCCAAGATTTGGGGGGCATTCGAGAAATCTCATACTTATCGGGCAGTGAAGGTGGCTGCCAAGATATTACAATAAGATTAAATTGGTGTTACATTGGTATATGCATTATGAAGTGCACAGAGTAACACACACATATTTTGGGATAAGTACCTGTAATAAGGTGTGGAGTGGCAGGGCATTAGGAAGAGAACATTGGGTTGTGAATTGTTGCTGATGTCACAAAGACTATGTAAGTGGCCCATAACATCAAGGGTTCCTCTCTGGTGGATTAAACCGGTGTACAGAGCTGGTAATAAGTTAGTCACAACCAAGATGGCAGCTGTAGTCCGTCGCCACGCTTTTAAACTAGCCAGAGAAATGCCTGTCAAAAATACAGTCATTAAGAGATGTTTTACAATTGCTGTATTTGTAATGTCTTGATTGAATACACAGAAGCTTACCACAAAAGACCATACAAAAGGGCAGAATGGGATAGATAAACCTGAATTCCTTATGAGGTAAAAGGCTGTAACAAGAAATATTAAGCTAAATTATTAAGCTTTTTTAAAAATTAAACCTTTTTTTTCAAATTCAGGTGTAGTGACCAAACTGCTACAACAAGCAGTTAACACAGAAACAGGGAAATAATGGCTTTAAATAAAAACTACAGACTTCAATTTGAAGGGCCCGAAGGTCAAATGTGAAATGCTAATTTATAGCTAACCTGTAGATAATTAACGTCCAGATAATGGTGAACAGCAGCATCTTGTAGCGTCTGACAGCAAGTGTACAGCCATGAAGACACAAGGGAAGATGGGGACCAATCACAGCAGGAAAGCCCTGTGTGAAGTACCAGTGCCAGGGATGGGAGCCGTAGAAGTCCGCTACCCCATGGAAAATGTTCAACTTTATAAAATTAAACTGTACAAAGATCCACTGTGAAGAAGACACAACAACATCACACATAATTCTGACTTTGTAGTTGTCATGTTTTGTATGCCATTGTTTTTAAAAATAAAAATGCAAAAAGAGCTCTGCTATATATTGTGTAAAAAAAGCAAGTTTCTCTTGTTTTGAAGATATGTACCATTAATAAAACAATAATGGACTTGCCATCCATTAACACATTAACACATTAATATGTGGGTTGTATCTGCTTTCTATTCTATTTCTATTCATGGTTTCTGCAACAGCAAAGTTTGTATTGTGTAATAGTGTGCAAAATTAAAAGAATTTGTTGATCACATTTTACCTTCCCGTAGAATATACAGTCAATCATGGTAGAAATTGTAATTGCCAGGGCTCTAAAAATAGACCGTAATGAATACAATGAAATTCACAATGGTAATTTTAAGAGATGTGAACAAGAACACTGACCCTATGAGAGCATATTGGTGTATTATAAGTTTCACTTTGTTCTCTTCTTGCCAGAAATGGTAGATTATCAATGGAAACCAGACAATCAGAGAAGTCGGACGTACAAGTACAGCCAAGGCTACAAGGGTAAGATATTTCCAGCTGTCAAAACAATAGGTACATTAAGAAAAGCTTAAAACATGTGTTTAGTGTAAAAAATATCAACATCAGAGATGGCGGGACCTGCTTTGAGATCTGGATCCAGGCAGAGGAAAGTAACACAAGGCTAACATGGTGAGTGTTGTCTCCATGCTGTTGGTCAAGGTCCTGGTGCAGCAATACCAAGTAAACCAGGATGTAAGATGACAGATAAACTGAGGGGATATAAAACATATTTAACTAAAACATAATAATTCAAAAGCATGGTTCAATATAAGTGATTAAATCACCGTCCATTTTGCAGTATCAGTATTTTCCAAGTTTCTTATGAAAAAGAAAAATTTGACATCTGCAAATGCTGCCAGAAGTGTTTGAAGGATTCGTGGGAGCCATTTCTGCAAATCAAAATTATACATAAACTGAACCATATAAAACATAGATGCAGAAATGAACTGAAGCTACTTACAAGCAATTGGACAGAGTCATAGTTCATATAATACAATATTTGATAAACAAACGCAAACAGGAGAGGATAGGAATATCCTCTAATGCCTTCTTTCCATTCCCAGGTCAAGTACCCATAAGTGTCACTATTAAGGAAACTATAGATAAAATACGGCCCTGCACAGTTGGGAAAAGATAACTGTTTGTTTATAAGAGCATTGACTAAGCAAACACACAGACAGAGAGACAGATAGATAGATAGAGATATACAAAATACTGTAGGAAGGATATTTAAAGACCATATGATGTGAAACCTCCAATGACTGCCAGTACTCATCTGGGACAAAGCTAGTCTGAACCAGGAAGCAGTTGACAAGTCTGAAAGCCACAACAAACAGGGCCAGCCGGAATCCCAGTGCACCTGTTCATAAAATACAGCAGTTAACCATAAATATAAAGCAGAAAGATACTCTACAGTCACACTTTTTATCAAGTTGTGAGACTAACCACAGTTGAGAGGACAAGGATCATCTTTGGAATAAAGTTGAGATTTTCGTTTTCTTAATTTCACATCATCTTCCTTGTTCCCCAACTTTAAACGTGATCGGATGTTCTCCATTGGAAAATCGCAGCTTTAAACGTCGCTGCCATTTGCCTCGGTGCTGAGTGAGGATAAGACCTGTCCACTGGCCACAAGAATACAATCACATTCATCTCTAAGACACTCACAAACAAATGATTCACTCTAAATACAGACATATCTCACCAGTCAGCTTTTAGTCAATCCCCTGAAGTATTGTTATGTTCTAAAGTCTTAAAACCTGTGTCAACTTCAACTTGATCACTAGCGCCGCATAACCGTTTGTAGAACTTATGAACTTCCGGTGTCTCCTTCAAATTAAATGACTAATAAAGCATTTGTCAGAGTAGATAGTTTATATTTTTATTAAGTACTTATAAAGTGTATGTGGGGTTAACTGATAAACGAATGTAAAAATCTGAGAACAATAGAGGCTGATATTTAAATAAAAAGTACTTGTCGCACCAGCAGATGGCGCTGCAGGGGCGGCAGTTGAGCAGTTTGGAGTAGAAACAGAGGTTCTTCCGGTCACGGTCGTCTCGGTCAAAGGAAAAACAAATGGCTCCTCTTTTATAGTCGTCATTTTCGTTCTTTCTGAGTGTGAATCGCTATAACGCGCTGAGTGAACCCGGTGCCGAGGTAAGACTCAAAAAAGTGAAGCGTTTCATCAACAAGTGACTGAAATAATGAATAAATAAGTCTGTTCCAGCGGTCAGAACTGAAGTCTGAAGTGTGTTAGTGATTCAAGAGCAACACTGATGTGCCACTAAGACTTTCAAAATAAAACAAAACAACTGTGAATATGGCATTTAGCCAATAGGAAAACAATATTCTTCATTGTTGTAAATGGAGAGACTCTACCCCCTGCTTTCAACAATTCATTTCAACTATTATACTCCTCCCTGAAATTGCTTAAATCTGTCTGTGCCAAGAAAATTTTATATTCAATGTGTCAAGTCCTTTTGTTTTCATTTTGTTTTTCTAATTTAAGTATAATGCGCTCCTTTTTTATGCCTTACAAAAGCTGTAATTCCCCATATTATTTGTTTATGTCATTACCTCTGCAAGATTTTGTAATGATAACGTTTAATTAAAAAAAAAAACAAAACAAGATTGCATTCCAGACATATGATTCAACACCATTATATAATTAGGCAAGCTCTAAAGCAGGACTAAATCGGGTCTAAATGAAGATTAAAATGTCAATATCATTTATTGTAAATTTATTTTAAAATAGACTGAGTGGTGCCATATTTTGTAAATATGTATTTAGTTACTAAAGCTTTTTTTTTTAAATTTTTTTAATAAATAATGGTGTCTAAGACTTTAGCAAATAAAGAATATGTTGCAATAATTGTATTTTTTCTGTGCAGGAGCAGGCTTGAATGTCCTTTTGAAGAAGTTATGATTCGACACAGGATAAGAATGCCTTTCACTCAAATGGCTATGGCCATTCTACTTGGAGTTGCTGGAGGCGTTTATATTTACAAACCATGTTTTGAACAACCACAGACGGCAACAACTACAACAAACCAGATTAACGCAGAAGTGCCAAAGAAACCAGATCAAACAGACTGATGTTATGTTCAGAAAGAGAACGCGAAACAAGATTAAAATCTCTTGTAAAAATTGCTGTACATGCATGTTTTGTTATTGATAAATGTTTTTTAAAGGTGCCCTATAAAACTTTTGGGGTTTAGCATCTGTCACTCGCTTGCCTCCATGGAGATGTTACTGCTTTGTAAAGTTTCACAGCAGTTACATTTCTCAATCTCTTGGCCGTGGTGACAATCGGGTGACAAACAGATCTGTGTAGAGAGGTGACCCCTTAACTGTAAAAATGTGCTTTTGAATAAATGCAAGACATACATGTTTAATGTCACACTGTGTAACTTTCCAGGCAAAGCAATAACATCAAGCAGGTGGATCACACAAATGCAAATGTACAGTTTGAGAACAATCCATGTCAAATTAGATTGTGCAGTTGAGTGTGTGTGTGATTGTTGTACTGTTTTAGAGTTTAGTGGGTATTGTTTTACCAATTTGGCGCTATGCTGGCAGCAGTCTCATGGTTCCCACCGGGATTAACATTTATATACAAAAACAACACTGTGGTTTAAGTCTCAAAGAAATGTTCACAGATCCATAGAGATGTGGCATAGAAAGACAGCAGGCCTATACACATGGCAACTAAAGTATTTTTGCAGTCTAAAAATAAGCAGAACCACAATTGGCAATACTAATTATACTTAATATTTGTAGTATTGCCATAACAATATAAAAGTAACCATATTTTAATCAGTTGTTGATCAACATAGGCAAAAAGTGACACACACATCCAAAAACTGTATAAATGAAGTCATTCAAATATGAAAAGTTTGTGTCCATGCCACCATAGTCTAAGTACCAAAGGGAAACACTTTACTTTACAATGCACATTACATTTACCTGTTTCATTTCAATTTAAAGCCCCGTGAATGCTGTGCCCCTGTATTCCTTTTAGTGGCTGATAATCTGAACACCACGTTAAAGCGAAAGAGTTTTTTTTTTCCCCTCCATCGTCACAGCTAAAGCCGCGAGGGGTGGAGCTGCTGTGCGCCCGGAGGAAGGTGGAGGTAGTGCGCACTGGAGTGAGGTCGCTCTCATGTCACTAATGGCCCAGAAGAGACGGACAAAGTAGACTTCAACTGTAGTTCACAAAGCAAGTAGTGAATAGTTTTGCTGGAGAAAAAAAAAAAAACACTTTGGAGAATCGAGGAAGCAGAAGCCGCGGGACTGGTGAGTGGGTTTGTTTTAGTACTAAATGTTTTCAGGAAATGTCAGACGATACGTGTTGCAACAGTTTGAGCGCACTCTAGAGATGAAGTAAAAATGTTTGGTTAAATGTTGCCCTCATGGTTAACAAATGCACTGGTCTTTCTATTGGCTTCTTTATTTAAGTTAGGTTATATGCAATGATGAAATTATGTTTTTACTTAATCTTACTCAGTAGACAATTAGACCTCAGTTTCACAATGCTTCCTTCAACCACTCAGTGTGTAGCAACATTTGCAGCCTCTTTGTAGCTCTATAAAGTAACTCTTGTTTTTTGGCCAAGTGGAATAAAGTGATTTTTTGTGGGAGGTCACTTGATTTTTTTTTTTTTTTTTCTCTTGATTTTTTGTTTGGTGGAGGTCACTTGATCTTGACAACCACATGAGGAACAGCTGAGGATCATTACTTTTTCTGTTTGTTTCACTTAATTAATTTTAAGTGTTTGCTTCCCAGCTTTGGGAATGGGTTTGCCTCTTTTTGTCCAGTGCCAGGCCAGCAGACCCTGGTCATAACTAAAGATAAGAGCCCGTGAGACCAAACTGTTACAGCCAGATAAACTCCAGATATGGTTGGAGTGTTTGTGTAGGGCTATTTCTGTTCACCATTAAACTCCTCCATCCTTTTCATCTCATGCAGCAGCAGCTAAGGTGATGTTTTTGTGGTATTAGTAATCCGGATTTTCCAGAGGAACTGACGGGCTCATTTGGACGCTTGCCCAGGGTGGGTCTTCCAGGTCTTGACAAATGAGCAAAGTCTGGTTTTGTTTGTGACAGACATGCCAAACAGTGGTCACTCCAGGTACCAGCTGCTCCCTGCACTGTTTAGACAAGTTACTGCCACGCTGCACTATTTTGTTTTACTTTACCGACACCCTAAGCCTGGCCCATACCTACAAGGAAATATTCAACTAGCCTATTGTACGTTTAGAATATGTTACTCAATAAATGTGAATTGACTCTCATTTATTCTGTTTAGTCTTTAGTCTTTACTTCTAGCCTATGACCAGTGTACCATGTGTTTGGTTGGTGAGTATTTACGTTAAAAAATGTGGCCTAAAATAAAATAAAAAAAGTAAATAGGCTGGCAGTGGATGTTATAATGTTCGTCACCCTTTACTATCTAAAACACAATCCTTAAATCTCCTCACTATATTCACAGCACTAAAATTTGACACCTCGGCCTAAACGCTCACTGTACATTATGACTTCCTACAGTATTCTCACATATTCGTTGTGCAGCTTTGTGGAAATAAAATGGCTTCTTTAAGTACTTTTCTCAATGTCACAGCTCATTTGTAGTAATTGAATGACACAGTTTGTTTAAGATGGCTGCCCTGCTCTGTCTAAAAGGAGTGTACTGTCCTGGGATGCCCCAATCACTGCACACAAGGCGCTGTTGTCCCAGAGATGTGGGAAACATGAAACTCTAGTTAAATACAATACTTTGAGTTAATTATTTTAAATGTGGAAATGAACTTAAATCTTGAAGTAAAGCTTTGCAGTTCTCAGAAAGTGATGGTCAGAAAGGGGGACAGGATATTCTTGCTCATTATTGCCTAAATACAAATAATCTTTCTGTGCCATCTTAGTTACTTCCTCTTTGAGCTGCAAAGACAAGAAAACAACATGTCTGTTTTCAAAAGTTTGTTTTTGTTTCCAGACTTAGTTTTCAGTTTTCAGACTTTTAATAGTTGAGCCCTTTTCCTGTGAAGTAAAACGTTTGTGCAATCAGTCCAATTTTATTCTGGCTTGAGATTCGTCATCTTCATCTTGAGTCTTTTAATGGAGAGGTCCACAGACAGTCCTCTGTCAGGAACACATGTGGTTTGAAGCAGATTTTAGACTTAGGAGAAAGAAATTTTACTTTTAAAAATTTTACTTTTTAAAGGTTTAGAAAATTAACATTGAAAGCCAATTAGATTTTTTTTTAATAACGCAAGAGTGGCTGTGTGTGTGCGTGTGGCTGTGTGTGTGCGTGTGGCTGTGTGTGTGCGTGTGGCTGTGTGTGTGCGTGTGGCTGTGTGTGTGCGTGTGGCTGTGTGTGTGCGTGTGGCCGTGTGTGTGTGGCCGTGTGTGTGTGGCCGTGTGTGTGTGTGGCTGTGTGTGGCCGTGTGTGTGTGTGGCTGTGTGTGGCCGTGCAAAATGGACAAAAATGAAGTGATTTTTAAATTTAATTCACTGAAACACAAAGTGCAAAACAAAATGGAGTAGATCATATGATCTTGTGGCAGTAATAGGATTACCAGTTTACTGATCATGAACTCACAGGAATGAGCACAATAAAAGAAGAAAGGAAAATCATAATGAGCAAAGAGTAATATTTTATTGTGCAGTGCGTTGTCCATATATGTCTCAGTTTGTGCCCATGGCCTCGGTGCATTTATCATGGGTCTTGGTTTTTCACGCATATTAACCTCAGATGAAAGGGTCAGTTGGGCTCCTGAGAAAGAATGTGAAGACTTAACTGAATACTTTTACATAGTCATGTGAAACATTTGTGCTTTGATTTTGAGCTCCGTTTTCCATTAATTACATTTTATATATGCTGGGTTACTAATACTCAAAATATTATTACTGAAAGAGAAATTATGATACATATTAAACGACATAAGGCATAAGGTCTGGGGTCCAGTTAAAACCTATGTTTATTAAGCTACTCCTACTATGCCCGCTACTATACTGTGACCGCTTCTGTCCAGTAAACCTTCTGACAGTCTGTCGTCATTCATGGCTGTATAAATTTCACCATTCAAACTCAGGCAAGTAAATGTTACTTTTCCTAAACCAAAGTGAAGAACATAAACACATGTTTGGTTTTATACATGTCACTTGTGCAACAAAAACATTTTTAATTACTTCCTTCTGAAATATATTCTCAATGAAACATAATAGTCTGTTTTTAATTCTGTTTGTTCATGTGTGAATAAATATGTCAGTAAAGAATGTGCCTGATGTAACTCCTGTTACTATGTGCAAGTGCTAGATTGTATCTCATTCATTTGCCTTTGAGTATGATATTACTTTCAGTGCCAACTGCAAAAATGTATTTTTATTAACATTTATTCCTATATATTTGGATTCAGGCCTGGGTCTACTCCCATTTTAGGTGTGTAAAATAATGACACTTGATGGAAGAGAACTGACTTTGCACCCCTTTTAAACTCAAAGTCAGTTAGATCTGTACCCGGTGGGCCTTTTTAGATAAAATCTCTTTTCTAAAAAAGACCTATAGTGAAAATAGTTTAGATCTGGGTTTGACAAATTACTTTTTGGTATGGTGTAGATTGGCAGCCTCGCTACCGTCTGCCAAAGTGCAACTGTGACTACAGTAGTAATTTACCATCACCAAGTGTGGAGTGAATAATGCAGTGTTAAGTGCTTTGGGTGTCATCAAAGGCGCCATACACAGTTGAAACCAGAAGTTTATATACACTATATGAAAAGATACATATGCTTTTTTTTTTTGTCACGGTCTGACATGAAATCAGTATAAACATTTTTTGGGTCAGTTAGGATTACCTGGATTATTTCTATTTGAAGAAAGTAATGAAAAATTGTTGTAAAGAATCCACCTCTCATTATTTTGGCATTTAGCCAAGTCAGACATTTACATACATTTCATTGGTATTTGGCACCATTGCCTTTAAACTGTATGACTTGGGTCAAATGTTTTGGATATCCTTCTACAAGATTCTCATAATGGCACGTTCATCTCTGGGACATAGAACCCGTGTCCTTCCTGAGCAATATGGTGGCTAGACATTCACATGGTTTTTACTTGCGTATAATTGTTTGAACAGATGAACGTGGCACCTTCATGCATTTGGAAATTGCACACAACCAGAGTTGTGCAAGTACGCAACTCTCTTCCTGATATTTTGACTAATTTCTTTTGACTTTCCCATGATGTTGCACAAAAAAGCAGCGTGTTTCAGGTGTGACTTCAAATACATCTGTCTCTAATTAGCTCAAATGTTGTCAATAAACTAAATAATAAACTCGTCGTCATCATGGGTCCCAGATTTTTTAAATGCACAGTAATCTTACTGTATGCAAACTTCTACCTTTGAAGAAAGTAATGAAAAATTGTCTAAAAAAAATCCTTCTTTCATTATTCTGGCATTTAGCAAATAAATAAATAATTGTGGTAATCCTAATTGACCTGAAACAGGAAAGGTTTAGTTGATTTCAGACAGGGAGGGGGAAAAAGCTTATGTCTTTTTATGTAGTGTATATATGTGTCTGGTTTCAGCTGTAAATCCAATGCAATATTATTATTATTATTATTATTGTAAGGCTGAACTCCCAGAAGAAGCAGTTTAGTCACTTTGGTAATTTGAAGCTACATCGCATAAACCTAAATCTTAAAATTAAATAAAATTGTGATATGAATTAATTCTTTCAGAAGATCCTTCCAATCTTGTGTTATTTTATTAAAACTTTGCTAAAAGCTGTGCTAAATTCTAAATAGCATTGGAAAAATTCCTCCCCAGACTAGATGCAAACAGGTAGACCCCCTTGTTGAAATAGCCCCTGCACTTATGTATGTTCTATGTTGTTGCAAACTGTGGTGAATTTTCTTGTATATTTCAGATCATTCGCTCTCACAATGTCTGATGGGGACTACGATTACCTCATCAAATTCCTGGCCCTAGGTGACTCTGGCGTAGGAAAGACCAGCTTTTTGTACCAGTACACAGATGGCAAATTCAACTCCAAGTTCATCACTACAGTGGGCATCGACTTTAGAGAAAAACGCGTGGTGAGTCACAGCTACAGTCAGCTTTAGATCTCCTTAAACTGTGAAGCAATGAGCTCGCCACAAAAGCCTCCTGTGAATGTTGCAACAGGGATCTGAGCACAGACTAATGTTGCAGCACCCTCCTTAAGAGTAAACACCTTGTTCGCCATTTTAACTTTTGTTTACATAATGATCATTCAGTACAGCTGCCATACTGGTGTTGGCCACTGTAAAAAAGTACTTACACCATATAGTACTTTGAATAAATAGTGAAATAAGTAACACAAAGAGTAACCCAGGATTATCTCTTATACTGTATTTTTGTAGTTTGTGATGATAAGATCTTGTTGTGGTTAATGTCCAGGTTGTACCCCTCTTAAACTTCAACATTGTGTCTCTATGCAGTTGAGGTCTGGGGATGAATGAGCGAGTTCACAGAATTAGAAGAAGACTTTTGTATTGTAAATTTGAATATCCATATAAAAGTACCAATAAGTAGTAAGTGATAAAACGAATGCACTTTGTTGAAACACATTTGGCTTAAATGAACTACATCTTAATCAAAGAATTGAGTGAATCATTACAGGCAATAGGTTATATTGTTGTATTTTTATTAGTATAAAGACTACATATTACATACATCAAAAAAGGACAAATTAATTTCCATATAGACTATAGTATCTGGTAAATATTAATAGCCACCAATCTTGTTTACCTTCCACATTTTTGATTGGCTCTGATTTGTCCAGGTTTATAAATCCACTGGCCCTGATGGCTCTTCAGGTAAAGGGCAAAAGATCCACATGCAGCTGTGGGACACTGCAGGCCAAGAGAGGTACAAGACACTCTGCCTCTAGTGCCAAAACTCACCCACAACTTTGAACTCATTTTGTTTTGTTTACTGTCAGGTTTCGCAGTTTGACTACAGCTTTCTTTCGGGATGCCATGGGTTTTCTCCTTCTGTTTGACCTCACAAACGAACAGAGCTTCTTGAATGTCAGAAATTGGATGAGTATGTATGAGTATTAGACAATATGTTGCTATTATTACAATTGAGACTTTACTTTGAGTCAACTAAAAAATCACCCAGAATAACCCAACAGAACAATACCCATATTAATTGATGATTGCAGTGACACTTAATGTTCAATATTCAGTCATATCTTTTGTCTTCAGGTCAGTTGCAAATCCATGCTTACTGTGAAAATCCAGACATCGTTTTGTGTGGGAACAAGTGTGACCTCTCCGATCAGAGAGCGGTCAGTGAAGACGAGGCCCGTGAGCTGGCTGAGAAATATGGGTACGCTTAACCTACACTCACCTATCCCACGTTTGTAAAAGAGGCAGTGGTTTTACTGTTTGTTAAAGTCTATGCAGATAACGTTAAGCCAAGTTGTTCCTCCTTGAAAGGCAAATATTTGGATAAGATATGCTCTTGTTCCCGCCTTGATACACACATTGGAAGGATTATTTTATGATTTTGTATTCTGCAGAATACCCTACTTTGAGACCAGTGCTGCCAATGGCCAAAATGTAAACCAGGCTGTTGATGTTCTGTTGGATCTAATCATGAAGCGAATGGAGCGCTGTGTGGACAAGTCCTGGATTCCAGATGGGACGGTCCGAGCAAACGGAAACACAAACGCAGACCTGTCAGAAAGTCCTGATAAAAGCAAGTGTACGTGTTGAATAAAGAACTGCTTTCTCCACTGGTTCATTAGAAAACGGCCAAGTTCAAGATTTCACCAAGTGTCTTAATGCACATTATACATAAGAATGTATTTGTATGCTGCAATGTGTGGCAATTCACATGCCTTTTGAAGAGGGGGCATTTTTATCACAGGTCATATCACGCATCATTTGAAAAGCTTTGTATTTTTGGGACTGGTGGATATTTATTTCTTGTGAAGGTGTAAACTTTTTCATTTGTACCTTAAATATGGTGCCTATACTGGATGCTTTATTATAATTACAAATGGTTTTTTTGTTTTGTTTTTTTTGCTTTTAATCCATATGCAAATATTTTATTGCACAATATTTATACTTTGTATGTTTCCACTGCTGGACATCCTTTAGCAATCTGCTGTGGGCAGTGGTTCTGTATTTTACTGAACTACCCTTTATGCTGTATTATATGCATTTGCACCAAATCTAAGATCAATCTCACCATGTCTTGCATTTAGGAAATGCAAAATTGAATGCCAACAGCGCCCTCTATCTGCAGCACAACACAGACTCAATCTATACTAAATTAGAATTGTAATTTTATAATAAGCCATCCTCTAATAAAATGTATTAAACTAGATATTATAATGTTGTTAAGAACTGAGGGACATTTTGATGGTTAAATTAAGATATGAGAACAAATTGACAAAGGTAAAGTAAATATGGATTAGAAATCTCTGATGCTGAAGTGAATACAGATAGAATGTGAATATTTGTATTGGCTGTAAATAAGATCTGTGGCTACCAAATAATGTAATTCATAAGATATAAATTACATTAAACTTATGCAAATTATCAGTTTTATTACACCCATATTAATTACTGTTGTTACAAGTATTTATAGCAAGTATTTATATTTTAGTTTTAAGATTATACGAAAGTAGTGGATGATCATTTACACTTATTTTCCAACTGAATCCTAGTTTACTATGATTGTACCTTACAGTGCATTTGAAAAAGAGCTTAACTATGTCCAGAAATAAACCTTATATTTATGTACTTTTGCTGCCTTTTTGTTTTGTTTTACACATAAAAACATAAATAAGAATAGAATGGTTGAGGAGGATTTTTTGACAATTGAGATAACTAAGTTTAGATGTAATTAGACAAAGGGTAAGTTTTTGTTCTGTCATTAACGCGTTTTCCAGCAGGGGGCGCTCCTGAGCAAAACTGAGTAATTCTGGTACATTTTTGACGAAGAGGAAGAAGGAGCATAACAAACAGAAACTGGAGGCAAAAGGATAAAAAATAAGTGAAATAGAAAATCAACGCACTCAAGGAAACATTTGAACTTATTCTATCCTTCTTGTAGGTTTCAACACACTTCATTAAACGCTAATAGTTCTTGTTAGATTAAGTTAAAAGGCTAAATATAAACTATGCTACGCTAACTCTGTATATTCTAATGCGCAGTCTTTTATATTCCATTGCACGTATAATTATAATTGACAGTATCAAGCTGGAGTATTTTGAATTTCTTCACATTTAGTTCTATATTAAATGGACATACTCTCATGTTTTATAAAACCTATGTTTTATCTGGATGAAAGGAGGAAGTATCAGTCTCCACCCAAACACATAGGCTAAATATTTTTGACATGTAAAATATATTGCATTGATTGCTCTTCCATGAGGTTGGGTATATGTTGAATAAATATAGTAGTAAATATGTTTGTTTGCAGAATGGCTTTCCACTTCTGCCCTCAGTGTGGAACAAAGCTGCAGCCAGATTTTAAATTTTGTCCTGCATGTGGAGAGAAGCTGACCTGTCCTGAGGCTCTTGGTGCAATAGCCTCCACTCTGTCTCCTTCCAAAACCCCAGTGCATAAAGGCCCAACTTTAAGTCCAGTCTGTGAACCCAAAGCTGGTAACTATAATATGTGGCTTTATATATGTGCTTTTCACTCAAATACTTAAATATTCATATTATTTCACAGTTACAGCTTCTCGTACCACAAGTATAGTATCATCTCGTCCACCACTTCACAAGACTCGTAACTCACTTCGTCTGGACAATCTCAGTATCAAAGATACTTCCTCACCAGTGACATTTCCTGTAAATGCTCCCTTTAATAATGCAAATGAAGGTAAGATTCAGCTAAAATGGTGTTAGTGCATCAATGTATTAAAATAAACTGTATTGTTGTAACTGTCCTGTGTGTATTTTTATCAATCACTTTTAAAGCTGACAGTCGAGGGGAGGCTTTAGAGTCTTCTTGTTTAGCAAAATCACCCAGAAATGGTGAGAATTACACACAAAACATATTTTTTGGGGTAAGTCGAGAGCAGTGTTGAAATTCTGTCTCCTTTGTTTTGTGAAGTTAGGGGAAAAGCTAAACGAAAGGCTGAGGAGATTTCTGAAGATGCAGCAGTTTTAACAGTACCACTGCATTCACCGATAAAGTCGCCAAATTCAAAGTCTCCTTTAAAAGGTGTGGGCAACCTGTTACATCTGTTTTCAGTGGTCAAAATCTTTTAAACTTGTTTTTTTGTTATGATAGGGAAAGGGAAATCTAAAAAGACAAAAGCTATTCCTGCTTTGGAGCCTCTTCTGGAAGGGACAGATGTGACAGACACCAATGGAAAAAAGTGGAAGTTGGTCAGATTGCTCAGTCATGCAACAACAGAGCTCATTTATGAAGGTAAGTCTTTTATTTTTTTATACATTACATTTTAACTATTTTTGAACATGTTTTAATTGTAAAAATGTATGTTGTTTTTTTAGTTTCACCACCAAATGCAAAAGAATCAAACTACATTGTCAAACTGGTAACTATGTATAAACTTTACCTAATACTAATATATGTGTTATGGAATGTTTATCACATGTTGTTCTTTTCTTTTAGGGGGCAAAGGATGGCAAAATCTTTAATGAACAGAATTTTTTGCAAAGAGCGGCTAAACCTGCATCGAGTAAGCCATATTTGAAAGGAAGCAGCAGTTTGAGTTACTCTGTTTTGACCAGATAATGAACAATAAACCCAAAGCAAATGTGTTTTAATGGGTTTAGCATAACGTAACATCTGTCTTTTTATAGTAGAAAGATGGGTCAAACAGCACAAGATGGATTTTATTGGACTTCCTCAATGCATTGGCTTTGGACTACATGCAAACTCTTACAGGTATGGTAATATGTTTTAAAAATTTTAACATGGCATTTCACAAGACTAGCAAATATTTTTTTTTCTTTTACAGGTTTTTGGTCTTTCCAAACATGGGCCACTCTCTCCAATCTTTAATGAATAATCAAAACACACTTTTGTCAGAGGTTACAGTTCTTCAACTAGCTTGCCGCTTAGTAAGTACATTTTATTAGTTATTTGTTGATTTTCAAACTTTTAAAAAATGAATATGTTTATTAATTATTTAATTAAAATAATGAAATTGTTAATATATTCTATTGCAGCTTGACATCTTGGTGTATATCCATTCAAATGAGTACATCCATGCTGATATTAATGCAGAAAATGTCTACATCAATCAAGGACAAGGGTCACAAGTATATTTCACATTTTTTTTACTTTAGTAGAGCCCCTTTTTAAACACTAACTGGAGTTGGGTTTGTGTTCAGGTGTATCTTGTAGGATACAACCATGCCTTCAGGTATTGTCCTGGTGGTCATCATGTGGAGTACAGAGAAGGAAGCAGAACACCAAATGAGGGTGCTGTAGAGTCTATCAGTTTAGACTGTCACAGTGGTGCAGGTCAGCTACTGATTTATGACAGCTGTTACTTTGGATTTCAAATATTAAAATCAATTATATTTTTCTTTACAGTAGAAAATGAAGATGTGATAGTTGGTTTTTAGATAAATATAATAGGGGCACTTGACTTAAAAAGGTTTGAGCATGCAGTTATTATGTTTCAGCTCCATCTCGTCGCAGTGATCTACAGTCTCTGGGTTACTGTATGCTGTATTGGCACACAGGAACTTTACCGTGGACTACATTGAGTCAACCCGAACATATTGCTGCAGAGAAAAGAAGGTATGACAATTAGCCTCAAATTAATTAAAATGTTCCTACTTGTTTAGTCGCAGTTTGTTTTATGTGTATTTAGGTATATCAAAGATGTACCTAGCCTTCTGCACCACTGCTTTAAAAAGAAGAAAGTGTCTGGTGGGTCAAATTCTTGGATCAGTGTGTCTAATATATTTTGATATGTATTGTGTTACCATGTATGTTTACCCATCTTTTGTTTCTGCTGGTGAAGGTGCTTTTCAGTCTTTCTTGTCTGCTGTGATGGCCCTGGAGTACAATGAGCAGCCAGACTACAACGCACTGAAGTCTGGACTCAGTGCAGCCTTAAACCAGCTGGGTGGGTCTGTGGAGGAGACTCTCTGCGTTTAGGTGAATGTAATATTTCAGATGGTCTAATAATCCTTTTACATATGTGGTCATTTTTACACTTTTGTAACTTCAAATACTCCTGTGTCCTTCCTTTATAATTTAGAGTGGTGGGAGTGAGACAAACACACTATCAACACGAATGTTTTAAAGTTTAAAGTTAAATTGAATCTGATCCACATCTGTTATGAACAATACACACTGTTTTAATAGTCACAGTTTGCTGCACAGTTATTTTTTGTTGAGTTTATTTCTCTGCTTTTGACACATTTGTAACAATTATTGTTTTAGGAGTATTTGTATATTTGTAGCTATATGTTAAGATTACAGTAGTCATGTTTTCAATTCAAATTTTAACATGGTGCCGACTAGCTGATGTTCTGGGCAAGTGCGAGCTCTACAACTTTTGCATTAATGGTTTTAACTTGTGCCTTTTTATCTTTAGTTAGTAGATGTTTTAAGAAATGTGTTGTAAAAATAAAAATCTTAAAATTGTTTGCTTTGCGTTCTTGGCTTGTGAAATTTATTGAGCTAAACCACTATGAGTCAGTCATAATTACAGTGTACGCTTATGGAGTCACCCGCAAAGACAAACTGCACTTGTTTTAAAGAAACCTTTATAAAGTTTGGACATTTCAGAACATAAACATTTTAACACTTCAAGACATACACAATTCTTTTATATGAAACAGTAAATATTTCTTGTGCACACTCTTAGTCAAAATAAACACTGTTCTCTTTGCTTGGTCTCCTCTGCCATGGCATAAACCCTCTAAATGTATCACGTGAGGCACTTTCTGAGAGAAGAGGCTTTTTAGGGCACGTTTAGCATAATGAAGCTCAAACATAATATTGCGCCCTCTAGAGGCAGGTACACAGTACATAGTCACGCACCTGATGGCTCCCTTGGACTGGAGCCTTAGCTTTAGCTTACACACACAAACAGCTGATTTGAGCTTTGATTACACACAATGGCAGTGTGAGGCCACTACACATGCAGATACATATTTTCACTGCAAAAGATTGAATGACCTTAGACAGCACAGCATTGGAGTGTTGTATATTCATGTTGTCCATAATGTGCCCGTAAACATAAAAAGAGGAATAATGGCAACATTTCTAAAATAAAAAAGTGGTTTTCAAGAGGACAGCTTTAAATGTGGCAAGTCAGTGGCAATGTAACTTCATTAAAAATATTGAGGCAAACAATGCTCATGAAATCTCTTTATAGCCAGATATAAGCCACCGTAACACTGCAAACAGTAACATGTCTTATCTCAAAATACTGAATTTTTTTTTAGCTTCTAACCAGTGCTTTTTGAAAGAAAAACTAAAACAAACTTTTAAAATGCTTTGTATTAAAAACCAAAATACAAGGCTCCTTGAGCCAATTCCTGAAATGCTTAACCTTTTGTTTAGCGGACTAGCACAAAACAAAGACTATTTGTAAATGAGTAAACTAATCATCCTTGAAGGAGGCATCATGACGGGAGTATTGAAAAGATGAGGACACGTGGGAACATCTTGTGTTTGGTGGTTATTGAGCACAGCTGAGGCCAGAGTTGGTCATAACAAGGCAAACTCTGTTAAATGCACAAACCCCATCATAAAGTGGGAGCCTGTTTGTCTGACCAGTGAGAGGGACCACGCTGGGCCTTGAGACACACTGCACAATTGGCTTGAGAAGATCAGAGAGCTAGCTATGGTCCACCTCCAATCGTTAGAAGACAGTTGTAGCCAGTTGGCTGGGTGCTGAGGGCTCCTCCTGATCATGAGACGTTGCTTCCTCTAAAAATAAACAAAACAATATGATGTATGTCATCACAAGAATCTGGGACAGTTTAGAGTTGAACTGATCCTACCATGTTGCTCCTCTCCCTTTTCTTGGTCGGATGTCTGTGGTTCCTCTGGCATTTCAATCTGACCCAGATCCTGCAGGTCAGCAACACTTGACTCCTTTGTCGAAAATACATTTTTTTATTTACACACAAGCATCTTTTATTCAAATACATTTCCAATACTTAAAACACATTAAAATCACCTGTGATTCAGAATAACGGTCTTCATCAGAGTTCCTAAATCCTTCTGGAGCCTCCATAATTATATTTAGATCACCATCCACCTCTTCATCACTGTCGAGAAATTGTTTTTTCTTTATTTCTTAAATAAACATATGAGCTCTTTGCTAATAAAAGTGGTTTCTGAATAATATATTTTGTAGAGGGTGGATAGAAGCAAATATTGGTAGTAAAAGCTTGTAGTGTTTTATGTAAAGCCAGAAATAAAACCAAAATGAACACTTCTCGTAGTTGTGACAAATATTTCACACCAGAGTTGGGGGATCTGACCTTATTTGTGTCTAACTGGTCATCTTGAGACAACTGTGAAATCCACAGAAGAACAGTGTAGCCCCATTACTACAGGTGGTATTACTAACCTTCCTTCTGAGAAAATATCTTCCTTTTCTTTATCCTTTGCAGTCTCGTCTATGGATTCGTTATGGTCCTCTACTGACTGAATTTGGTCCACTTCTTGTACAACCTCTTCCTTTTGTTTGACCTCTTCATGAATGTCATCATCTTTCTCATTCTCTTCTTCCTCCAGGTCAGAACAGTTGAGGAAGTCAAAACTTTCCAGAGCTGTTTCCACTTCTTGGTTGAAACTTGCAGATGTTGGGAAAGGAGCCTTAGAAGAATACAGGACTTTTACATTAGAATGATGATTACCCATTTTATCTGAAAAAAATGCAAGAAGTATCTTACCCCTGGAGATTCCTCATCCTTCTCAGCGTGGTGCATATCCTCAGAGGGTGCTGGCTGCTCGTTCTCTTTAGTCTCCTCTTCGTAGTTTTCTAGTGGTCCTTCGGTAAATTCCCCTGTCACCACATCTGTCTCTGTACTCTCTAATACTGAGTCTTTTTGCTGATCACAGCTGACCTCAGACAAACTGTCCACCAACGGGGTGGGGGACTCAGACACATCCGGACAGGAGCAGCACAGGTCTACAGAGGTCTCTGAGAGGTCGGCAGACTGGAGGGATGCTCTGTCAGACACTTTACAGTCAGAGAGGGGTGTCTGAAGGTGACCGTTAGGCACTGTATCGTTTAAACAGAAAACCTCAGGTGTCTCTGACTCCTCCTCCTCATGGTTAGAGGAGAGCGATGGAGTGGATGCACTGGATTTGTGAGGACTGAGTGACAGCTGATTGGTGAGAGTAGTCTGCAGCAGGTTTGATGCAATAAGGCGTTGTGTCGGGTGAGCCAAGGCTGGACTTGATGAATCATCAGAGGATTCAGACGAGTTGGACCACACAGTCCCATTCTCCACTTCACCCTGTCGCTTCAGCAAAGACTACAAAGAAAAGGAGAGGCGAGGACAAATGAGAAAAAAGACTTTTAAAATTTTTTAATTATTATTATTTCAGAGAGATGTAGTCAAGTTTATTGATTTAGGCATTGCTTTGGTGTCACAAGATACTATTCATGTTTGGAGCCTACACTAGTACGAAACCAAAACACACTGACTGTGGCACAGACGTGACTCGGAGTGTTGTACAATTCAATTGGCAATGCAAGTAGACCATCCGGGCCATCACACCATCATGGTAATCGTCCACCAGTGCGCACCTATGTTGAAGCCGTCATGAAGCCCGCTCTTCGGTGAGGTGAGGAAGATGAGGGACACATTGGAGCACTACTCAACCACTATTAAACAGCTACAAGGACCACAGCTGCGTTCATACGTGTTGGTACTGTCACTCACTCTCCTATTACTACCATTCATTGCAAGACTTGCTCTGCTCCCCTCAGACATGTCTCTCACACACTGCGCTCTGTGAAGGCCCTCATCTGTTCTACCACTACACACAAAACAATGGGTAAGCAGCTGAAATAGAACAAGCCATTGAAACAACAGTAACAAACAGAAGCCATGAGCAAGACAAATAAACACATGGCGCACAATAAACAGTGAATTAGATAATAATAAAACCTACAGTGCAAATACGTAAATTAAGGATGTAATAATCCTTCTGCATGCTAAATAATAGGGTCTGTCTTTGCAGCTGCAAAAGAAAATGCTGAATATAACCGTCCACATGACTCACATAAAACACCTGCTCTCTCATGGAGGGAGTGTCTGGGGGGCTCTGGTTGGACAGCAGCCGCTTGGAGACTGTACTGCTGGACGACGTCGGATCATCCTTATCAAATGGACTGAAAACACACAGAAGAATTGCTGGGTTTCAGATGACATCCCATCCATCTACAGGCTAATAATATATAATGGCAGAAGCTGAAATTAAGTAAAAAAATTGTTGTAATATAGCAAATTCAAGAGTCTTGTGACTAATAGAAATGATGATGTTCAGCATTTGTGGACTTTCCTTTTAGATATTTCTTTAAAATACAGATGTAATTAATAGGGAAAATTGGCTCTTGCTCTCTAGTCTGACATCACTACATTCTACAGTCTGAAAGCCACCAATACAAATATAACTGATACTTTGCACCTGATGTCGTCAACATTCTCTGGGAGTGTGATGCTAACTGTAAGCACTGCTCTATCTGAGGTTTGCTAGACTTACATCTGAGCTTTATTTTAACACAATCTGACTAGAAAGAGGTGGTTTAGTTGGAACTACAACACTGAGTTGAGTTAATGTGTACTGTTAAACAAGTATCTCAAACATAAAATACAGTCACAAGCTAGCTAGCATTAGGGAGCAGTTTTTCAGTTAGTCACTCTCACCTTTTTGTTGAAATCAAAGATCTAAATGTCACTATGAACGTACGTATCACAGGCTCCTGAAAATATGTTTTTAAAATCAATTATGTATATTTTCTTGAGTTTTTCAGACTCAAGAAAGTGTTTGCTAATATGTGTACTGTATCACAATGGTAATTCATGAACACTCCACCATACACATACAAGTACAACACCCTCAGAGTGATGTCACTGCAAAATATCAATACGTAGTCAGTTACTTCCGTTTGCATGATAAAACTGTGAAGTCACCTTTAATTTTTAGTATCTATTAAATAAATAATAGTTTTTGTTACTGTAATCCATTGCTGTCATTCCACAGTGACTAATTGATTATTGTGGCATTAACAACAAGATGAACTTAATAAACGACCCTATTCATGCATTATTGAGTATCAGAATAATAATACGATAATAGCCATAGTGATTCAAAGAAAAAAACAAATATATTTTTTATCTTTTGAATTGGAAAAAGTCCTCAAAATGTTGCATATAAAAGAAGCTGAAGCTGGAACATGAACTGTGCTTGGTGCCTCTGGCCTCAAACTCCTTGACATTATCAGATTGTAGAAGGTGTATTAGAATACAGAGGCGACAGGAAGGCGGGTTACCTCCACGTGACCTCTAAATTGAGCTTCACTGTTCCCAGATCGTTGATGTCCACTGCCAGCGTCTGGGGAAGTGGGCAGAACAGATCCAGCATTTCGCACGACACAGTGCCCACTACGACATGATTTGCCAGGCTCTTCAGCTCCGTCACCTTGACAACAAGAGAGAGAGGAAGAACTTGTCACAAAATTAGCCATTTGTGAGGTTATCTAAACTAGTTCCAATTTGCCAGTGTGTAAATCTAACCCATCCAAGGACTAAAAAAAACACTGTAATAATGTTTTTGAATATTTTATTATATCAAGACACAGTGTTCTAATGTGTAACTTGTCCCATCAAATAGCCATTCCATGTTTACAAACTATAGTTGTATTTTGCAATATATTACAACATGTTAGAACCCAATATGTTAGGTTGTGTTTACATCAGAACGTACTGGAATGCCTATACAGTAGTTTAAAAATGAGCTGGAGCACAGGTCAGAATTCTATGATAATTTGTTGTTTAACTGTCAGACTGCAGATTTGCTGACCTTGTTTCTGGTTAAGACCGCTGTTTACTGTACTACCTATCCAAATACAAAAACTGACACAAAGTTTAATGTCTTCTTCATCAGTATCCTCTGAAAGAGGAATTCTCTGACAAAAATATAATTTTTTGTGTTTTCAGGGTTTATTACCTTTATGGACAGGAGTTCAGTGATCAGAGGCATGAATATGTACTCCTCACTGTCCCATATTTGCTTGTTGCCGACTTCCACACGACCTCTGAGCCTCCAGCGTTGCCGTCCATAACGCATAAGAACCTAAAGAGGAAGTAACTGGCTGATAAAATCCACATACAAAAGGAAACCAGTTAAAACATTATTCTTACCTCATATTGGTCACCAGCACATAACCGCGCAAAGCCAGCAAGTCCTGAATCACCAGACACGAACAAGAAAAAATGAGAAGTTGCCAGGAAGGGAGAATGGGAAGTACAGATATGAATAAACCTACCCTTCATCTTGACATGAAACTCTCCCATGTGGCTCTCTAGTTCACTTTCAAGACTGCACATATGCTGTGGACAGAGAAACAGAAAACATAGAGTACACAATTTGGTATTTAATTCTGCTGCCAGTGTGAAAGGATTGTATGGAGATCTTATGCAACACAGACACATTACTGTACTGTACATTTATTTAAATTAGGAAATTCTGGGATCACCTCATGTTTAAATAAATACATATAAACCCATATAAATATTTTTTGACGCCCCAATATGTGAGATGAACTTACTTCTGTGCATTCCTTGTAGCCTTTGTTGGCTTCACTTAGACTTTCTCTGGCCTCTCTACTGCCACTGGCCAAATTAAAGGCTGCCACCATTTTGCTTGCTCCATCACGTAGTCGCCGTTGAATACAATAAGCATCATACAACTCCTCAACCTGAACATCCACATTGAAATGATCACAACGTTGACCTTCAATAACTTTGCCACTATTGTATATTTTAATACGTACCTTGCTGAGGTGGAATTCAAGACGGCGCATAAACCTTTCTATGGCTTTAACTTGCTATAAGAGAGAAAAAACAATATTATTGGCAGATATAGATTTCAAAATTTTCCTATTGTCGGTCATTATTTTTTTGGAGTGATCTCATGTGTACAATAAAATTTCAGTTTCAGTTTTCAAATCCTAAAGTCAGAGTGATGAAACTTACCTTATCTAGTTCATACAACGACCCCTGTGAAAAAAAAATAAAAAATTTGCATTTAAAAACAAGACTTAACCAGCTGATACTGGAGAAACTGGTTTGACTCTCACCAAGCGCCCATTCCTTTTGTTTTCTCTACTCTGCTGGCCCAGACTGTCCAGCTCCAGCTGATGGACCTGTAGGTATGACCTATAACAGAAAACAACCAGCATTTTGAGGATTCAAAGCCAACGCTATTTCCTGCTTATTTTGCCTGGCTTTTGTCTACAGCCTTCAATGTTAACAAAGTCTAATATGTTTACTCACTGTAGTCCTCTGCGTAGAGCTGCATACACTTCATCCAACCTCTCAGGCTGAGGCGTTTTAGTGGGAGGCAGTTTGGTGGAGCCTGTGAACATCCTGCTTCCTCAAGGCTTGTGCTTCTTTAAGATCAAACTGTGCTGAAGACCGAGATAGGAGCATTAATAGAACTACTACAACCTTGTATTGCATTGTGTGATTTGTGAGAAGTAGTAGTAAGCATTGTATATTGAAACATTCATGAAGTGGAGGGCCACAGGTCACTATCATAACAATGCAGCACAATGAGTTTTTCTTCCAAATGAAACCATGCTGAAAGCAGGGCAGGGGAGATGCATTTGGTAATTTGTGATACCTGTCATTAGACTACTACTACCGCGGCTACTATAGAAATAATGATTGTCATGCTTCTCACCTGCTCAAACAGTTGGATGTTGCACTTTAACAAAGTGACGGACATATCCTGTAATTAGACAAACATTTTAGTGGCAGCATTGTCCTGCTTTACCTGCTCTTTGCACAAAAAAATCCAGCCCTTTGGCCTGTCATTATCAACTTTGCTTAAGATTACAGAGAAAAATTAGAATATAGAAAACTGACTGGTCTTTGACTTCTTCAATACATTTTTGTGACTAGACAGAGGCCGAGTCCCAGCAAAGACGAGACAAGACTAGGGAGTCTGAACTGCTCGTGCGACTCTTCCCCTTCCTTTCCTATTTCTCCACCCCCTCCATATCCAACAGGAAGTTTGCCGGCTGACTCCAACAGGAAATTCTAAACAGAATATAAAAAATCTCAACAATATGTGTGACTTATAAGTAAATGAACTAAAGCTATGCATATTATTGGAACATAAGAAAAAAAACAGAGAGAGAGAAGGGGGGTCGTGCCTGAGCTAATCTAGTCACAAAAGAGATTACAGACTTAAACCAAACTAAATCTGTCAAGCAACAGGCAAACCCATATAACACGTGGGATGAGAGCAAAAGCCTCATAATGCATTCAGAATCATTTTGTTTTACAAGAACAAAGAATAATGCAATCTAGGTGAATTTGAAAAGGCCACCCATTACAAACAACAAAACACAGATCAGTACCTTTTACATGTTAAACAACTGTGTTGAAAGTGAAAATGTGCTATTCATCTCCAACAGACTATTTTTGGGGTGCTCTTAGATGTAGGTCTTAAGAACCCAGTAATACATCCAAGGATTAACTGTTGTTGGGCTGGGTTAAAAGGTGAAAAAGAAAGTGCCACACTGTCTTCCATATGAATTAATCCCAAAAGTTATATGGAATCTTTGCTTAAAGTTGAGAACATTATCAATACAGTAAGAATGATAACCAATAAAAGCTTCACACAAACATATTGAAACTGGACACTGAGGATAAAAGGTAGAAGACTGACAGCTCTAACCTGACAGACATTCAGCTATAGTCCATTATCCATTTTGCTCTCTATCCAGTGTGCTTTGAACATTACATTAGGAATAATTAGCTGGATAAATTCTCTCCTCCAAGCAGAGTGAACAAAGAGGACACTGTTTGCTATCACCTCACAAGACTGCAGTTTTGTTTAAAAACATGGACACACGCTCTCCAACTCACATAATGCTGTTAAGGCAACAACAACGTCTTCTTTAACTTTACTTTTAATACTTTCAGTACCATGGATAGTAATACAGTGTGATGACCAAGTTATAACTGATTATAAAAACAAAATGAGCTTATATGAATTGTGTATTTAAACTGAATTAAAGGCTCATGGACAATTATGATATATATTTTGACACAACAAGTCAACAACATCTTTAAGATTAGTCATGTAAGGGTTAAAGTAACAGACACAAGTATATCCTGGGGCAGTGAATCACTCTATGTCTAATCTGTGTGTCAAAGAGCTATAAGAGGACCATCGAAAAAACTCTTTCAATAAAATATCACCACCTAGATTGAAGATGAGGATGAAGCAAAAAAAAAAAAAAAGCATCTCCAGGCCACTAAGACTGAAATACGCCCCTGCTATTCGCTTCGCTTGGGCCCGACAGTAAGGCAAGAAGGATGGAGGAGTTCACACAACAAACTTGGGAAACAGTGTCGTGCTGCATTTAGTATTCAGCTCCCACCCCAGAGCCCACCGCAGGTCACAAAAACTCCACACTCACCCCCAACTAGACCCCCCTAATGCCCACCAATATAACCCTATTCATTTACAAGGTTTATAGAAGTACCCAGTCCACATCACATAAAGAAAACAGTGAATCAGAGCCAGCTGGTCGCTATAATAATGCTCCTCGGAAAAAGGCAACTTCAGGTCGGACGGACTCGTGTCCAATGCCCATGTAGAGGAAAATGTACAGCAGATCTTTCGCTAAAAAGAAGAGGTGCCTACCTTTGTTTTACGGTCCGACCACACAGAAATGGTGGGTCACGTCCCATTTCTGCCGCACAATGTTTTTGCACAGGTTTACAGTTATTTGGGCGCTGTCCTCCTTCTCCCAGATTTCGCAGTTCTTCTTCGTGAATCTACCGTGAAGCGAACGTGAATCAACAAAGTATTTCCGCTTAGTGCCTTTTGCAATAAAAGCGTGGGTTGTGTGAATTACAAACTTGGATCTGTTAAAATACGATCTAATAAATATTACAAACTGTCCAGAGAAATCTTCAGAAACTTATCATCCGTTTATGTTTCGTATGGGCTACAACTTTGCGTTTAGTATGGCATTTAGTATAGTAAATCATGAAAGCGCGCAGGTAAACTGCTGAAGAGGTAATTTAGCCAGTCAAATCTCTGAAAGTTGATTTATATCAAACGTCCATGTGGCACTGGGCATAATGAATTTGATAATTTTAATTCGACTGCCCCATTGATATGTGCGGTGGTTGTGGAGGTTGTGATCGCCGTTTTACGTGTTAAAAAAAGTGTCGGAGTGACATTTTATTGTGAAAGGTTGACCGTCACATCGGAAATCATGCTTGGTTTAGTTACTGTGGCAACAAGGATGTCCCTAAACGATGAGAAGTCTTGTCACTTTTCCCTGAAGCCGTCGTGAGTCCAGCGGAAAAAAACGAAGTTGTTTCCGAGGCGAGGTAACTGAAAAGATCTCACGTGGTTCTCCAAACGATAGTCTCTAAAGTTACAAGACTAATTATGGGAATTCCTCAATTTCATCAGTTTACCGTATAAAGTAATTTTAGGGATTAACAATAACCGTTAGCCGTTAACCGCTTGCTACAAGTAAACGAATCAACAGGCAGTTTTAAAGGTGCCATTCTGCGAATCCTTTGCCACATTGGTGGGCGATTTTACCATGTAGCTAAGGGAACTTCACGGATGGGCCTTTTTCCTGCAGTTTCTAATAATGCTATGAACCATTTGTTTAATAGATTATGGAAGACAAATTGAAGTTACATGTGAATGTGATCCGCTGTACTGTGTAATTAATACATACGACTTAGTGCGATTAAAAAAAGGAAGCTTAACAAGATTTAATAACAGTTCGTCTGTTTAATAAAATATAATTGCAAGCAAAATACAGAGATTCTGTGTTAGCATCAGCCAGGTTCTGAAAAATACAATGCCATCATTGAACTGTAACATAATCACTCTCTTCCAAAGCACAGTTAAAAACATTGGTAATTAATAGTAACTGGTGCAGATTTTTTTTGATGGTTTCACAGCTATACATTTCATTTTGCTTCGAACTTTAAAAATATTATTCAGCACTACCAGTTGTACAAAAGGCAGGACAAACCAAAGAGTGGAATGGCTACAAAAAAGCAAACTAATATTTTCTTGCACCTAATCCATGTCTATAGTACATATGCATCTAGGATTACAATAGAGCATAAGATAAGCAGTCTAGAAGCATTTAAAAACTAGTACAGACTCACACAAACTATCCAATATCATGGCAACATTTAACACCAGGATCCCCTTTGAAAACAGACATGTTGCTGCAATAACCAGCTCGTACAGTTTTAGTTTTTAAATCTAATCTGAGAAAAAGGCTCTTCAGAATAGATGGTGACCTTGTAATCAAACCTGATGAAGACCATAAAATAATTTCAAAGGACACTGGGCTGGAGGACACTGGCATTAAATGCAGCCAGTATTTACCCCAAATAATTTTGGTATGCCATTCTGTTGTAAGATCTGTACCCCAGTCTGGATACATACATGATTAAAATTGTTGATTTACAGTGATTTTTGTGCAGGCTGCAAGTTTCAATCTAAACACGTGATGTGAAAGAGGGAGGTCATCAATACAGCCGGACCGAGGCCATCACCGGTCCATCATGCTCAGGATCATTTCAGGAGTCAGATCTCCATTTGGTGGGGCCTCTGTTAACTGCGGATCCTGCACAGCTTCTTCCACTTGGGACAGCTCTTCCATCTGAATCGTAGCGTTTCCTTCACCAACAATCACTTCTTCCGCAATGTCATCTTCCTGTTCAGCTCCTACCTCCTTCTTCACAATGATATCATTCACTTCTCCGGTAACCTCGTCCTCCACCCGAATGATAGCAGCAGCTAGAATGCAGCAATTGAATGTTCAGGTTTGTATTTCCCCATTCATTGGCTATTGTGTACATGGGCATTTACAGAAAAATTCTACTGTAATCCAGTTAATTCGGCATAGAAGTCTCACCTTGTGGCTTGTTCTTTGGGGGTCTTCCACGTTTCCTCTTCACTGGGGGCTCTGGGGCTGGTACAGGAACAACTGGTGAGGCCTGTTCCATCTCCATCTCAGCAAGGAGATCATATTCCTCCTCCTCTTCCTCCTCCTCCTCCTCCATTTCTGGGAAAGCAGATAATTATTCACACATTTTCAATCAAGAATTTCCATCCCAAATTGATACAATTAATTATCCATTGTGTATATACCGGTATCGTCGTCATCATCATCATCATCATCTCTCTTTGACTGCATCTTCCTCTTCCGCCCCCGACGTCCCCTCTTGGGTGGAGTTCCATTTTCGTCACCTGTATTTTCACCCGTGCAGTTGTCAGCATGGCGAAGCATGGTGTTCTGCACTCAAAAACATTAGATTAAGAGCATGCTCTGCAATCAGGACAATAATACAGAAGTAGCGGCCATCTTACTCTGCGGGTAAAGGTTTTGTTGCATTTGCTACACACAAATGCTGTAGGGACAAAGTTTGGATCATGGTAGCGTTTGAAGTGCATGTCCAGGAGCTGTTTCTGCCGAAATGTCTTCTCACATTGACTGCAGGCAAAGGGCTTCTCTCCAGTGTGTGTTCGCTTGTGCATCACCATGTGACGCTCCTACAAGCAAAGCAGTAGTTCACATTACTTGTTTGAGATACAAGGCTTTGTCGAGTTTAAAGAAAAAATACCTGTCTACAGCAGTAGTCACACATGTCGCACTTGAAGCGTTTCTCATTCTTATGGGTTTTCTGGTGTTGAATCAAAGCATATCTCTCGTGGAACACAGCATCACAGTAACGGCACTTTTTCCCAGTTTCAATAAATGAGTGCTGCTTCCTCAAATGAACTCCTAGGATGAGGAGGTTAGTTACAACTGGCAATAATCAAGAGGACAGATGTCCAGGATAGTGCATACCAAGGTCACTCTTTCGAGCAATAACCGTGTCACAGTGTGGGCAGTGGAACTTTGCCACATTCTCTGTGTGTTTCTGGAGAATGTGCATCTTCATTGTACCACTCTGTGTGAAGCGTGCATGACAAATGTAGCACTCATAGGGCTTTTCACCTGCAACAAAATATCATCAGTATTATCCAGTGTCTCACTTGTGCCCAGACCAGCTCACTTGCATCTTACCTGAATGTGTCCTCATGTGTCTCTTAAGCTTGTATGTGTCTCTGCTCGCGTAACTGCATAAGCTGCACTGAAAAGGCCGCTCTCCAGTATGGGAACGGATATGCCTTTTCAGCTTACTGACCTAATACACAAAATACATCAAAAACAAATGATTAGCAGAGCTCCTGCTACTTTTACTTGACATGCCTGAATGATTGCTGCCCCAGTAAAACGTCAAATGTTCACCTGACCCTGCCAATATGCGTTTCAGTCAAATACTGGAACTTAACAGGATTGCACATACCTCCACACTAGAATAATCACACATGGAGCACTTGAATGGCTTCTCGTGTGTATGTTTATAGCGACGGTGGCGCACCAGCTCGCCGCTTGTCACAAAAGCCATGTCACAGTCAGTACATTTATGAGGACGTGTACCTACAAGATTAGAAATGGATTAACGCTAGCCATGACCACTACAAAATATTTTAAATATGACTATGCCTTGGGAGAGGTGGTACCTGTGTGAGTGTTGAGATGGTTTCTGAGCAACGTGACTGTTCTAAAGGCCCTTCCACACAAGTGACATTTGTGTGGTCTTTCGTCTGTGTGGCTCTTCATGTGACGGTCCAGGTTGGAGCGACGTGGACAGGTGTAGCTACACAATTCGCACTGAAAGGTCTTCTTAACACCTACAAATAAAAAAGGCATTAAAAACATTAACAACACCTAGAATGGCTCAGCCAAAACAAACAAAAACAACAAACCTTTCTTTTTAATTTTTGTGGGTTTAGGTGGTTTCATGTTACCCACAACTTTCTCAGCATTCACTTCAGACAGCAGCCCCTCTTGCTGCTCTTCTTCAAAGTCATAAACCGACACATCCATGTCCCTGTCCCCCTCAGCATAACGCAATCTGCTCTTCTTTCCCTTCTTTACTTTGCGGACAGTTGCAATAGGCTGATAATCTGGGTCTTCCTGGTCCTGAGGGGGCATCTCCTCTCCAATGTTCTCCTCCTCCTCTTCCTCCTCCTCTACTGCTCCTTGAAGGTCCTCGTGGGTTGCCTGAAGTTCCTCATGCTCCACAGTCTCCACTTCACCATTGGCACCCACTTTTACCACCTGAAAGAAAATGTTAGTTGGTACCTTGCAGAAATAATGTGTCGATCACATTACATCTCAAATTTAAACAAGTATTTTCTTACCTGAAATCCTTCAGGCAAAGGCAGTGTGTGACAGATGACAGGTTCTGCATCCTTGTTAGCTGCAGGAGCCTCAACATAAGTTGCCTGAAGACCTTCCACTGTTGTAGTTGAGACTGGCACCTGAACCAGCTGAAGCTGCCCAAGTCCCAAAGCAGCACCTGCCTGCTCCTCCATGTTAACTACCTGTAAGTACCCCAAATTAAACAAGTTTAACACTAAAAGGCAAGTTTGCAAAGATTTAATGTTGCAAAGCAATGGACATCACTTACCTGAAGAGTAATGATTTGACCTTCATCTCCGCCAGTGACAGTCACAGTGCCACCTCCTTCCAATACTTCAGTCTTCATTTGTAAAAGAGTTGGGTCTAGAGCATCCATGACCATCATCTCCATGTTGCCAGTCACCTCTCCCTGCTGAGCTACAGCTGTGCCCTGTAACAGAGCCTCTCCACCCTCTGATAGGACCTTTCCATCAACAGCAGCATCCATGGAAACAACCTCGCCCTCCATGGCAATGGGCCCAACAACACCCTGATAAATTAAAATAGTTAAGACTCTTTTCTAAAATAATTATAACCATGTGCACTATACAGTGCCACTACAGCCCCTTGTGGTCCGGAGACTGTATTAAGTAAATAAGTTTATGGACATATTAGAAATGGTGGCAATAAACGTTTAAAAATATATATACATTAAAAAAAAATCAGACGACAGGTAAAATGAACGCTTTGTGGATACTTGTGGGACACGTACAATGCACTTCGATTTCGGGACAATGTCCCTCCACTAATCAATGCATCAAACTTCACCCTGTATGCATGTGATGACCGCAGAGAAGAGCGGCATTATGGATTATTTAAAGTGATGTCTTTAGATATCTCAGTGGTTAGTTGCTGGGCTTAGTAAATTTACACGAGTTTCTTAAAAGTCATTTGTCGGAAGTTTTGTGGATCAAATAGCAATTTTTTCAGCGCATCAGTAATTGAAACAGAAATAATGTTTATAATGATAGGTTTGAAAGTCCATATCTTCAAATAATCATCTATCAGGTTGTGTATATTACAACAACTAATTAAAAATGCAATGTTCAAAACTACTTAAACATCTATGAGTAGTTGGTTAACTAGAGAGGCGCGATACGTCTGAAAACAGGAAACAAAGGGCACGATAAGATGGACGACAGGCCTAAACTAACTTTAAACCTGAAGAGAGCTAATCAAAGCCATCCCTGTGCATGCACTTAAAAATACGGACCAAAAACGAATAAATACTCGACCAAAACATCAAGTTTCACTTTATGGAAGGATTTTGTAAATTTTGGATAACGATAGAGGGAGACAAACACCCCCGCGAGCCTGTAAGCACTACCGTGACACCTAGAGGCCGACGACAGATCCTACAAAAACCTTTACATGTTTGGTGGCAAAGTGAGCGTTTTACTTACTGTTTACTGCTTCTGCTTCTGATTATATTCACTTGGAAGTTGAGTGAATACCCTTGATCCCTTCAATCCCGCTCCCCATGTACGAGTGAGCTAAGCGTCAGCCTTAAAATTTTCTCCCGCTTTGGAAGAGTGGGCCCAGCATAAAATGGCGGCCCATATGAGCTTCTCCGCATGCGCATTCGTCCTCCCAGAAGAGTTTAGAGGCGTGGTCTGTGCGTGCTGCAGCTAATCGGGCGCCACTTTTGAATTTAGCGGGTGCTATGGCGCTTCACAAGCTACTAGTCATTATAATTAGCTTTGAAAGACCCATAAACAAGTCAACAGTAACCCTACTTGTGAGGGATTGTTTGTTTTTTATAAACAACTGTTGAATAGGCTGGCCGGCCTAACTGACGTAAGTTTTGAATCGTAATTTTTAAATCAACCACAAGAGGGCACACAACTATCACAAAAATACTAACTACAGCACATTATCAATCACAATCAGACTTCCATAACTAGTAAGTAACATAACCAACATAACTTCCATGATTATAACATGAGGATCTTTGTTGGAGTTTATAAAAACATATTCCCATAACATTATTGATATTTGTCCCCATTGTGGGTCAAATATGGTCTTATCTTTAATTTTATGATAGAGACGTAGGTCTTGGATAGAGCTCAGGTCTTTTTTATTAAGATCATAGACCAAATGTAAGTCGCGGATGGATGGATGTAAGATGGATTTAAGTAGCTGGCAAATTTAAGATTGCATGGATATATGGTATACAGGATATTAAAACCGAAATATCTTACAAATTTAGATACCAAGAGGCCAAGAGTCATGCAATAAATGATGTTACTGAAAGAAATCATGTTTTTCTGTGAAATCTATATTGTATATTTATTTATCTTGCAGAATTATTTATTTGTTTTGAACAAAAAAGATAAAATTTTCATTGTACATAATGTTCACTTATGGTTGTCTCTATCTTAATTTCCCATTCTAGGCTTTGTAAGCATCTTTTCTGAGTGTTAAATTAATTATTAATATATTACATAATCCCCAGACTAATTTAACACAGATGAATCCTCTTTTATTTTTGTATAGAAGCTATTACTATTTTTTTATAAAACTGACTAGAAATTATTTTAAATAAAAGCTGCTATTGTTACTTTAATCCAAACCTGCCTCTCCTCATTTGATCAAACTCTTTTTTTCCCCCCATGTCTGTCTTTTCCAGGGGAGGGGGCTGAGAAAGGCGAGGCTCTGTTGTCAGATGTGTCAGTCTGGCCCTGTGTCCCGCCCATTTCACTGAAGGCATTACATACTGCTCCAGCTCTTAGCAACCGTGCCTCGGCAACAGAGCCAAGGCAACAGCGTGCCGTGTCTCCCCAATGGAGCTGCCATTGGGCGGACCAGCGCTCCGGCACTACACCCAGAGCAGACCGAGACCTCATCGACAAAAGCTGAATTATCGTCCCACCAGACTACAGGTACGTTGTGACAGAGGACTGGAGAGAGGGGTGCTGTTTGAAAAATCAGGTGTTGTGTATGAAAAGGAAGCAGCTTGGAGTGAGAGGAGAAATGCAATAGGGGACATAGGGGAGAGGCAGGGGGAAGGGAAGGATAGAGGGGAGCTCTGGAGAAGATGCTTGGTCCCTGCTGCTTGAATAAGGCAGTTCCATTGTATCAGTCACCAGCTGTTTGAAGCCACTCACTAGGATTTTCAGTGTGCTAGAAAGTGATTGTTGGATGCATGGTGCTTTTTGAAATAATAAATAATACTTTCTTCTTTCCTTTGCAGAAAATTTGGTATACATTATTTTGTGGCTCTCCGTTCAGTCGTGAGCCACATTTGTCTCTTAACCTGTAGACATACAGCACACTAAGTCCCAAGGAGGCAGTGTCCAGTGAGACCAAATTTAAGTAATTCCCCAGATAGGATATCATGTAATGATGAGTTCTGCTAAATTGTGTCACGCAGTCAACTATATAGCTTTCATTGCATCTTGTAGGCATAAATGTTAACATGATCAGGTGATACAATATTGTATAACTCCATTGTGATATCAAATTACTCACATTGGTGAAATGAGTTGTCTCTCTGCTCTCATTCCTCATATAAAACCTAGCAACGCCCCCTTATTGTACGTTACTGAGCAACTGAATCCCAAGAGGCTGGATTGTAATATGAAAGTAGGTAATAGATTTGACCAAAATGTACCTATAGTGGAAAAGGCTAAGGTTATGCAATGTAAAGTTGGATGGAGTGAGCACTTAGTGTTTGTTTTCTGTGTATGACTGTACTAATTAGGAGACCATAATTGAGTGTGAAAATGAAGACTTTGAGCTTATGGGGCGAGTCGATGAAGGAGTTGAAGAGTTCTTTACGAAGAAAGTACTTCCCACTGAAACACTGTGAGTATCTTCAGCTGCCAATTTAGCCTTTTGATTATGTCTGTGATGTTTAAAATGCCTCATCAAAACACTGTTATTTATTTTTTATTTTTGAATAGAAAAAAGGAAGATGATGATGAAGAAGAAATTATCACAGTGCATGAAGTGGCTCCTGCAAGCACTGCCCCTTGTCCACCACCAACTAAAACACTCAGGAGGAAACTTGGTGATTTTTTTACTCTTAGAAAGAGGCGTGGTCTAAAATCCGAGCCAAGCCAAGAGGGCCGTCCAAAAAAGGCATCAATTGCTGATTTTATTCGGCCTCTCAGAGAAGTTGCCAGAGGTGAAAAGGATAAAGATAAAGACAAAGTGAAGGAACATGACAAGGAGAATGAAAAGGAGAAAAACAAAGATGGAGTTGACACTGTGGAAGCTGTTCAGGGGATGCCTATTTCTGATGCTCCACCAATGAGAGGTGAAGCGGTGCCTCCCCGCAGGGCTCTCCGAGAAGGGAAGTCCCAATCTCTCATCTTACTATCTGGATCAGCTTCTGGGGCTAGTAGAAATAAGGTCAGTATTAAAATGCATGTACCAGTATTTGTATGTATGTATATGTATGTATTATATTTATTGCACATTTACTGACAGCAATTACTTCTATTTCAGAAACTTGATGGACAAAATAGTTTTGAACAGAAACTTCATCTAATGCTGCAGCGCATTGGAGTTTCTAAACCCCAGCCCGGAGAGGCACAGGTGAGTACTGGGGTAAATATATAGCAGTTATTTATTCAGTCTTTTGCAACTTAGCATAGAAATGCAGGACCTCACCACCAGAATATCATCCAAAAGACTGTCAATTCAAATTATAATGCTTGACCCTGTTAAACAGTGAAAACAAAAGATTTACAAGAAAGCAAAAGTATTCGCAGCAAACAGTACCATAACATGAAAAGCTTTGATTGTATTGGGCCAGACTCTTCCATATATTATCTCTACTAAGAGAAATATAATGGAACTACTTTTTTTATTAGTTCAAGTCTTTTTTTCTTTTTTTTACATCCTGTTCTGCTCAAATTTTTTTACTCTAAAGGGTTTTCATTTTAACATTGTTTGGATTGTCTGAAGGTTTTTCATCAATAGCAATATATTAATTCATATTAATACTCAAGAATTTATATACAGACATTCTTTGAATTTGTACATGTGATTTTGTATGATTTGTATTAATTTGCATATCAAATTTCCTCTTCGCAAAAATAATAGATTTGGTTTTGATTCAATGAGAGTTTTTTTTTTTTCAACCCCTCCTGTATTTTTGTGAGGTAATTTTATACTGTATACAGGAGATCATCATACATCTTTTCCAGAGCAATACAGCTAATTTTCTTTATTGCCTCACATATTAAATAATTTGGGCCCTAGATGGAACCCAGTGGAACTTCCTGTGTAATGTCAGAACTGGCATTATCTGTATGTACAACCTGATGTCTATCCCCAACATAGTTTTTAGTCAGGTGACTTTTGTCAAAGACATGGCTTAGATATATGAAAACACCCACTCTGCGTTTTCTATTTATATTTGTCAGAAAAAGATTCCTTTGTATTTGTTTTTTTTATATAGAATCAAGAGGGAGAGATGAAAAAGGCAGACTCTGAAGGTATGTCCACAGTAAAGTGTATTTGAAAAATCTTAGTTTTTTGAAAGGAATAGTTTGTGTTTGTAAATTTTGATTGATACATTTTAGCTTTATTAGTTTTAAATAAAATAATATTCATTATCTAGGTACTATCATTGACAATAAGCCAGAGCCAACTTCTACAAAGCCTCGAACAATGTCAGCATCATCAGGTAAAATGCAATCACTGGTTTAGTGTCTTTTTTGTGTAATGGTTAATGTATTAAGTTGTCCTGTTTAGATACCAGACATCAACTTCGATCCAGTGTATCTGCACATGAGTCAGCGGGAAAACCTCCTCTACTACCAAAACCAGTCATCAAGCCTGGACCAAATGCCACAATATCTGGACGTAACACTCCTGAGAATGAACTAGGCCAAATAGAAGGAGAGCCCAATGCACTGTCCTCAAAAAGGACAGAGACTGCCCTAGCTGTCAGTGCAAACTCCACTCTGACAATCTCAGACACAGTACCTGACTCAGCCACAGTTTTACCTTCAAGTAAAACTGACACACAAGTATGCACAGAGTCCACTGTAGAGGCCATAGCACCTGCAAATGAGGCAGAGTCGGACAGCACAGTTATCCCTGAAGCTAGCCCCACCACCACTGCAGAATCCCCTTCCCCCATATTAGAAAAAGCACTTAAATGCATCCCTTCACCTTCAACACCATCCCAAGAGTGCGATACATCCACTTTGATAGAGACTTCAACAGTTACCACACCTTCCAATTTCACATTGGAACCTGTTGTCTTAGAAATTACACCAAGTGATGATAACTCCAAAACAACGGAAGATATTTCCACAAAACTTTCTGTGCCAGAGCCAAATGCTACTGTAATCCATACCACATTAGACACTGCTCCTGCCTCCACCAGCATACCACACATACCAGCAGGTCAATCAGAAAATATAGCTATGACTGAAAGTGATGAATCAACACCTTGTATACTCCCCATCACTCAGGCTGACAGTGCCATTATTACACATGAAGGAAAAACTACTACGTCTGAGGATCCTAGCTTAAGTGATTGCCTGATAATTGTTACTCCAACAATTGCTGCTGACAGTACTTTTGTTTCCACAATGGCTTCTTCAGCCCTCCCTGAACCCCTGTCCACCACTTCTGTCGCTGCCAAATCTGAAATCCCAGCATCCCCAACAGGCACCATCTCCCCTTCAACCATCATTCATACAACCACAGTTAGCCAGGCTCCTATCCCTGTCACCTCCATTATCACCATTGCAACTGAAGTGACTGACACCAGTCAAAACACAACAGGGTCCACTACTGGCTCCCCACCCATGGCAACCTCAGAGCCTCCACCAAGTACTGCCATTAATTCAATCACTTTGGATGTTTCTGCCACTGACAATGAAAATGTTACTGCTGATCTGACCACCGTTTCTGATGAGTATTCAGACCAAAAACATGAGTTGAAGTCATCCCCACCTGAAGCATCTATGACAGAAGATGCTGAGAATTTCACTGGTAAGTTAATTTAGAGCTATATTGAAATAAAGCTTTAAGATTATGTATTTAATGTGCTCTTTTCACAGCAGAAAAAGTGAGGGATGTTGTCCAAATAACTGAGGAAACCAACACAATTGAGATAAAAAAAAAAAGTGAAAGCAGCAAAGAGAGTGAAAAGATAACAGAAGAACTAACAGTGATCAGTGGTGATATAATACAAGATAGTGAAGAGAAGTCTAAAGAAGAAACCGTGAAAACAAATGGCACAGCAGTAGCTGAAATAGAGGCAGCAAACAGAGCAGCAGATAAACTCTCTGGGAGTGAGAAGATGAATGAAAAGCAACAAGAAATTACATCTACAGATGAAAAGTAAATCCAATAACTAAAGTTTTAAAATTTGGGACCAAAAACTGTGGCTTAACCAAGAGAGTCCACAGTAAACAGATGATGGGGAAAAGATCCAAGGCACTTCCTACGTGGTCCACGGACCACCTTTATCGCAGCACACCTCAGCAGGTGGACCACTGGACCAAAGATCTGAAATCCCCTTGATGTGATGTATCAAAAATCCAGCAGTGTCTAAGTCCTTATTTTTATGTTTAGTTTGAAGATTTGCATTGCACGTATGATTATGTACCATAAAATAACTATTGTGGTAATTACAACATGTTTACAAATGGAGAGAGAGAGACAAAAATTATGAATAAAAAATCAATATTAAAATTATCTATTGTCATTCATTTTTATTTGAAAGAGGAAAAGATAAGCATAAATCATTCTCTTATTTTAGAAGTGAGATACATATATTTTTCTATTATGATGATTCTTTACAGGCCAACAGATGGCGCTGATGAATATATCACTCTAAACTTCACCGGAAGTACACCACCGCGGGAGGACGCACGGACCGAGCGAGTGTTCATCTGTGCATTTAACAAATCAGTGTAAAAAATAGATTTGCTGCTTTGATAATACACTTGTTTATTGAGCGTATCTCATCGGAGGTTTATCTAAGATCTACACCTCGATTGCAATGTCTGTGGGCCCCCCGAGTCGCTCTTCCGCAGGCTGGCCCCGCGGAGGAGCCGCTCAGTTCGGGAGTAAATACATGAGCGGCAGCGGCGGCCCCGCGAAGCCTCTCACACTGGAGAGGACTATTAATCTGTAAGTAATAATATCTTTAAACTTAGGGAAGCAAGCTATCACCCCAGCACAATATTATATTAACACGGTACTGCTATATAATTAACGAGGTCGAATTAAAGCATGGTAGGAGTATTGTTTGATGCCATTGTTCATTCAACAAATGAATGAATTCAGTCGCGCTTTCAATTGTATTTGTGAAAATCACACTTAACAAAATACTTCCTTTATTGTCAGTAATTCCCAAGCTATTTTATTTGTACAGAGCGATACAAGAATTGGATGACAATAAATTAGCTCTAAGAAGGTAAAATTAGACAAAGAAAAAATATACACTACATTACATACATTGAGAATATTAAATAATTAATATGAATGAATTAAATCTTTATGTAAGTAAATTATCTTGACATTTTAATTAAAAATAAGTATGCAATTTAAGATGTATATGATGTGAACAATTGACATATATCCAGAATGTGAACAGCCCATAGATTATATTTACTATTATTATTCATTGTTTTATGTTGCACCACACCACTGAAGCATGCTCCTAGTTTGGGAATTTTGTTCACTGACGGTGTTCACCAAATTTGAATAGATCAGTCATACGATTTTCCAAACTGTGTGGTTAACATTTCATCAAATGCCTATTTGTTTTTCATATAGCTACCCCCTTACCAATTACACATTTGGCACCAAAGAGCCACTGTATGAAAAAGATGGCTCCGTGGCTGCCAGGTTTCAACGGATGCGAGAAGAGTTTGATAAGATGGGAATGAGGAGAACAGTGGAGGGGGTGCTGATTGTCCATGAACACAGACTGCCTCATGTCCTACTTTTGCAACTGGGCACCACCTTTTTCAAATTGTGAGCCTTCCAGATATTATTTCATGCTTAGTTGCAATACCAATAATATAATGAATTTAATGATGTTAATATTGTCTCTCTTTAGGCCTGGTGGAGAGTTAAATCCAGGGGAGGATGAAGTAGAGGGTTTGAAACGTTTAATGACAGAGGTACAGTATCTTAATGATTTGGTAATTTGTGTGTACTTGCATATGTGCAGATATTTATTTTTTTTATTGTCTTTTAGATCCTCGGAAGACAGGACGGTGTAAAGCAGGACTGGGTTATTGATGACTGCATTGGCAATTGGTGGCGGCCCAACTTTGAGCCTCCACAGGTCAGTATTTGATAAAAGCGCTAAAGCTGCAAGATAAGGAGAATGTATATTCATTTTATGTTTAATTTTATTTTCAGTACCCTTACATTCCTGCTCACATTACCAAGCCAAAGGAGCACAAGAAGTTATTCCTGGTTCAGCTACAAGAAAAAGGTTTGAATAAATACAATGTAGTTACATTGGCAAGAAAAAAAATCTAATGAGTTAATTTGTGAATATGCATTACAAAACAAAAATGTGCATTTTTATATTTGCAGCTCTGTTTGCTGTGCCCAAAAATTACAAACTAGTAGCAGCACCATTGTTTGAATTGTATGACAATGCACCTGGATATGGACCCATAATCTCCAGTTTACCGCAGCTATTGAGCAGGTATTTTGTGTACAGATTTAAATGGAGGAATTTATTCAAACAAATGAAACTAATGTTAACATATCTTTTATAGGTTCAATTTTATCTATAACTAAAGTGGAATGGGTGGTGTCTAGCTGTCTCTATGAGTGCAGTCTTGGTGTTTTGAAGATTCACAACAATTTCTTGGCAAGTGTGACTGAACTGCCAGTTCACAACTGTGTTTATAGTGCTGTTAGAAGAAAATGAACATGTAATGTCTCTTACTTTTTAATACTGACTTTTGTAGACGGTATAAGTGTGAATGAGTGTGTATCTTTATAGGCCCTCCAAAAGAGGACAGTATTTGATTAAACAACATGCAACATTTACTTTTTTTCCTTTTACCTTGTAAGGTGTTTTCCCCTCACTTTTAATAAATCTGCCTTTTTTAAAAAAAAAAAAAGTCATCACTTTTTTTAAAGCTCTAATGTGTGAAATTGTCGTAAAAGTTATTTTTATGTACGGTAAATTACCTTTTAATTCATCTCAATGGTCACAACAGGTCCCATTTCGAACTTCTCATTAAAATTGGTTTGTTATTCCCTTATCTTTGCAACATTTTTGAGCACCACAGTGGAGTAAAGCACTGTGGTGTATCAGGTAATACATTTGTCACAGCATTAATGTTACGGTTGAATTTTGGCAAATCTTTACATAAACCATCGGTATAAATTAAAGCAAATAAAAAGCATTCCTTTGATCTTAACCCACTTCGATGTAGTATGAAGATGTATTCTCTAAACTCAGCCTGTCAGTCCATATCCGGGGCACGAATAAAAAAAAGGCCGCGTCATTAATCCGCGACGCTGGTGACCAAACGCAGCACGTTTTTGTTTACGATCAGCTGTCAAGTTTGAGACTACTTTTATAGACGTATGTATGGATGAACAGACTCACAGCTGATAATGGCATCGAAAAGACCACAAGGCGACTGTGGGAGCGCTGAGAGGAAAAAGAAGAGAAAGAACAGCGTCGAGAAGGTTGGATTGTGCTCTGTTTTAGAAGACGAACAAGTCAAGACAGCAGTGAAGCGAGCATGGCGCCAGAAAACACACTACAGCTGTGGTAATGTGTTTCACTGAGCTGTCGGGCTGCAAAGTTATAAACATTGTACATTGTAGTATCTGGAGAAAGAGCTGTATTAATGCAGGTCATATAGCAGAGATATATGAACACAGCTTTAACAGAATTAACGCTTCCTACAATTTCATATATTTTACATGCAGTGTGAAGACGAACTTTGTAAAACAAGTGTTTTATGTTAAACAGGAGATCTTGAGTTGGCTTGCCATCCCTTCCCACACTGCATCATCAGAAATTTTATTGGTGAAGACGGATTTATAGATGACCTACAGAAAGAATTGCTGGGACTCAATTTTAATGAGAAATCTAATGATTTATACAAGTTTAAACAGGTATTTGCAAACTTTACCACAGAAATGTTCTATTGCATGCTATGTGAGCAGTATTTGTGAAACTCCCAGTGCTTCTGTGCAGTCTGATGACCTGAAGAAGAGCAATAAACCACACATCCAAGGCATAAGGTAATATAGATGTATCAGTTTCCTTTACAGTATTGCTACGACCTTTCACCACAAGGTGGCGCTATAAATAGATTACTCACTACTAGTATTTATTATTATTACTTTATTAAATGTAGACTGTTTTAAAAATATATTTATTATTTATTTGCCCAGTTGTTTGGGTGAATAATTATAATGTAGTTGGCTGTCATTATTATTGCATGTCATGCATTGGCATACTAACTAGATATTCAGGGCAAATATTAAGATATGCCTTTATTAGACCCACAGTGGGGAAATTATTACTTCTAATCCTTAACCTAGTCTTGCCAAATGCAATATGTCTCTGCTTTTTACCTGTTTTTATGTTTTAACTTGTTCTATACAGTGTACAGTTTATACACATGCATGCAAAATAGCTGTGGGGTTCTCATTGTTCAAATAAAACAACAATAGTTTGATAATAAAAAGTTTTTGTATTTATTATTTATTATAATCTCATCTCTGCTGTTTGCGGATGATGTTGTCCTGATGGCTTCATCGAGCCAGGACCTGCAGCAGGCACTGGGGCGGTTTGCAGCCGAGTGTGAAGTGGCTGGAATGAGAATCAGCTCCTCCAAATCCGAGGCCATGGTTCTCGACCGGAAAAAGGTGGTTTGCTCTCTCCGGGTGGGTGGTGAGTCTCTGCCCCAAGTGGAGGAGTTCAAGTATCTCGGGGTCTTGTTCACGAGTGAGGGAAGGATGGAGCGTGAGATTGACAGGCGGATCGGTGCAGCGTCTGCAGTGATGCGGTCGCTGTATCGGTCCGTTGTGGTGAAGAAGGAGCTGAGCCGGAAGGCGAAGCTCTCGATTTACCGGTCAATCTACGTTCCTACCCTCACCTATGGTCACGAGCTCTGGGTAATGACCGAAAGGACAAGATCGCGGATACAAGCGATGAAGTCTCCACTTCAGCCAGCTGAAGTGGAGACTATGTCTCTCAGCTGGCCTGGGAATGCCTTGGGATCCCACCGGAGGAGCTGGAGGACGTGTCTGGGGTGAGGGAAGTTTGGGAGTCCCTGCTTAGACTGCTGCCCCCGCGACCCAGCTCCAGATAAGCGGACAAAAATGGATGGATGGATATTTATTATAATTTACGATTTTGATTTTCAGGTCGGTGCTGTTTCAGCAATTTCGGCCATGGCTGGAGGGGATGATAGGGGCTGAACTTGAGAGCACAGTTGACATTTCTTGTGCGAAATATGAATACACAGGTAACTTTTGTCTGTAAATGGTGATAATTGTTTATCGTGGGTGTTTTTTTCCATATGTGTTCTTTTTTTCTTTTAGATGTTCTTCTTTGTCATGATGATGAATTGGAGGGGAGACGTGTTGCTTTTATACTGTATCTTGTACCTCAGTGGGACAGTAGTGATGGGGGGACCCTTGATCTTTACAAAACAGACTGTAAGTATTGCAGTACATCCTTTATTTATACATTAAAACTAATGCATAAGCTTTTGTTTTTGTATCATAACATGCTTTTTAGATAATTTCCAACCAAAAGAGATAAGTAAGACAATTGTGCCTACTCGAAACACTCTTGTAATTTTTGAAGTTTCCCCAGTTTCTTTTCATCAAGTAAGATGAAACTTTATCGGTTACGTTTCTTTATCATATCATATCTTTCATTCATGTATAAAATTATATCTGGTTCAGGTTTCTGAAGTTTTATCAAAAGAGAAATGCCGTCTTTCACTTGGTGGTTGGTTCCATGGACAGTCTTTAGAAAGACCACCGCGTTATACTGAGCCGCCTGTGACAAGAAATCCTCACATACCAAGAGATGTAATTTTAATGTCTTCTTGTTTATTTATTTCATTTGTTTCTAAGTTATTGTATATGTCTGCTAGAGTTTTGCTCCTATTGTTATGCAGGAGACACTGCTTATGGAGTGGGTCAATCCTATCTACCTTGATATTTCCTATCAAGAGCATATTCAGGGAGAGTTTGAGGATAGCTCAGAGATTCAATTAAAAGACTTTCTAAAGGTAATAATGTCATGTTTCTTCCTTTTATTAACTTGCTCCTGGTTAATTGTGACTCTTTTTTTCAGGAGGACAAATTTAGGCAAGTAAATGAAGCCCTGCAACTCAGTCAGATTCAGTGGACAAAGAAAGGGCCAGCCAATAAAAGGTCGAACTGGTAACCCATGTTTGCTGTGGTGTAAGTAAAGCTTTCAGCATGGCTATAATCCAGTGTGTTTGAATGCTTTTAGGTGCTATGATGTTGCTTCACTTGAAAATCTGCCAGAGTGCATCTATGGTTGTTGGGAGCTCCTACATTCAGAGGCTTTTTTCCTTCTTCTGTCCAACTTTACTGGCCTTCGTCTGCACTACCTTTGCCCTTCTGATGATGATGATGATGAAGAGCAAAAGACAAAAGAAAATGTAAAACAAGATGAAGAAGGCACCTCTGCTGAAGAAACCACATCAAATAATAACAGATCAGCAGGTGTGTTTCTGTTAAATATAGCACAAACCTAAAGAAAAAATCTTATGTCTTGATCGGTGTTTGTTTTAAGTGGAAAGTACACCGAAATGTAGTGGAGAGCTACGCCGATGGACTCATGGCAGCTATACTTTGCTGCATGATGGTGAAGCTGCACGAGCAGAATATGCTCTGGACCTTATTTTGCCTTTCCAATGTGCAGGTGAGTCCAAACATGGCACCCCACTCTATATAACAATGACCGACATTGTTTGAGGGTAAATATAAGTGAAGCAAAAAGTGTTTATGTGTATACACGATTACTTAAACAAAACTATTTACAATAAAACTAAGCGTCATTGTTCACTTTAATACCACAGTATTTAAATTTTTTGCCAAAAAGACGGACTAAAATAAAAGCATGTTGTTTCATTTTATAAACATATGTGTCCCACCGCTCTGAGTGGGTTTGTATATCCACAAACCTGACTCTTTTTTGGCCTTGAGGCTTTCTTCTGCTTGTTTCCATGGAAATGTTCTTCCTTTGGCTATAATCTTCCATAGTATGGCATAAAATATCCACCTTCATCGAGATTGTTCCGAAAGTATGGCTTTAACTGTATTTCCATGGTGACATGGCACCTTCAAACACACAGTGTACCTTTTAAAAATGTATCATTTCATCATCATCTTTTGTTTTCAGATTGGGACACAGATTTTGGGGGCTTCACATGTTATGTTGCTAATGAAGAGGATGAAGAGGTATGTACAATAGGTATAGTGTAAATGTATCAAATATGATTACAATTGTTAATATATTAAACATATATTATATATATTATTATATTATGATTGCAGCTGTTGACTGTGTATCCAGAGGATAATTCTCTTGCACTGGTCTATAGAGACAAGGAAACACTCAAGTTTGTCAAACATATAAACCACAAAAGCTCCCAACCCTCTACTGACAGTTCAAGAGGCAGAACTTTTTACGATTTCTCTATTGTGTACTATGAATAAACAGATTTCTGGTTATTCTGTATATGTTTATTTTTTTTATCCAGGTGTATAATATTATTCAAAATTAATTATTATTTAAACTGTATTTTTAGTGTTTTCTTTTGTTTTGAAGAGACTTGGGTAGTTATCTAGCCATATTCCTCATGATTGTTTCAACTTCTCTTTGGTTCCTGCTGTCTTTAAGAAGTAGGCCTTGCAACTCTTAAATCAAGTGCCTTTAATTTGTTAAGTTGATTCACTTAATACACAGGTTAATAAATATATTTATAATAATCGTGATTGAGAAATCATTACAGCTGACATTTGTCACTTGATCTTGATCTGTTTTCGAGATGAGTCTTATCACTGGCCTGTTCATTATACAGTAGTAGGCCAATACTATGATCAAATTACATGTATAAAAACCTCTTTATATAGAGTCAATAATAATAACTGATATTTTCATTTCTCTGCTGCTATACTAATGAATTCCCATTAGATTTTTTTTGTTTTAACAAAAGTTTACAACATCTGTGGCAAAGTAGGAAAATTCCACAATTAATAGAATGAAGTATTTATTACAAAAAAGTATTAAAGTATAAAATAAAATAATGAAATAAATGAATAAGTAAATAACGCAAAAGAAAAAAGATAACAGTATATAATTAAGTATGCATATGTGCACAATAGTAGGGGTTGTCCTCAATTCACATTATCAGTCATGCATAAAAGTGCCGCCCAAAATCCCAAACGTCCCAAATTTAAATGTTAATATTTTATATTTTGTGAATGATGTGGATAGAAATGTAACTGACATTTTCCTATTGGCTAAATACCATATTCATTGTTGGAAATGGAGAGATTCTACCTCCTGCTTTCAACAGTTTATGAATGAATTTAACTTCCTGAGATCCGGTGTCCTCATATGTGGACACCGTATGAGTGTCCACATATGAGGGAAGTTTATGAATGAATTTAACTTCCTGAGACCTGGTGTCCTCATATGTGGACAACACGTTTTGGGTTGTTTAGGCCACAATGCAATTTTTTAGAAGAAGAATAACAGCATACAAGAATAGTAACAATGCAACTATATTATATATATTCAATTTTAACAGTTTAGAATATTTTATTATTTTTTTTATTTTTCTTCCTGCTCTTATCAGCAGCACTTCACATGAGACACATTGTTCCAAGAGGCACAATTGTTGTTTCTCATTTTGTTTTTACAGGACAAATGTTGCTGTGTTCAGGGTCTTAATAGTTTTTTGCAAATCATTATTCAAATGTTTTATCAAAATGAGTAAAATGTCCACATATGAGGACATTTGATTTACATATTTTTCTCAGAAACTACATAATGTAAAAAGATAATTCTGTATTTACACTCATCAGGTCCCAGCCAGCCCAAATAACAAAGAGAAATTAATAAAGCATCTCATGCAAGAGCTCGGGTCTCAGGAGGTTAAACTATTATAATCCTCCCTGAAATTGCTCAAATCTGTCTGTGCCAAGAAAATGTTATATTCAATATCTGAAGTTTTGTATTTATTTTGTATTTAATTTTTTTGTTTTAATTTTTGTTTTTATAATCTTTTTAATACTTTACGAAAGCTGTAATCCCCATATTATTTGTTTAGGTGTCATTACCTCTGCAAGATTTTGTAATGGCAACGTTCAATTAAAAAAATAAAAATAAAAGAAATAATAATAACAACAGTACCAAGAATTATATCCTTCATAGAAAAAGTAACTTCCTTCCCGTGAATATTTCCACCATGTTTGCACTGGTCAGTCAGATGCACGTCTTCTTTACGCACAGCCAATCAAATACGAGGAAGCTGTGACGTAGCAGTGGGTGTGGCGCATCTGGAGGAAGACGGTCGAGCGATCAAAAAGTTGTTGGGTAAGTTAGTTTTCTTTCAAAAGCGTATTCGTTGTTAAAGCTTACACAAAAAAACATACGGCAACTAAACCTACGATGCAAGACGTAAATGTTATGCCATCTGTTTTTTGTTTACTTTACCAACTTTTTGTTCAACCAAAAGATAACAATAGTGTCACGCTATACTGAAAATACTCACAACAATGTACACTTTGCTTTTAATTATTTGGAATAGATAATGATCTGAGTGAAATGTCACTTAAATCTGGCCTTTCCTGGAATCACTGACCTTAAAATAACGGTATAATAGATGTACAAAACGACATCCCACCTGCAGGAGCTTAGCCCCTCACGTGCGGGGCAAAAATCCCCGTTGACCACTGTCCCAAACTGCGCTGATGTTTCTATCTTTGAATTATGGAAAGGGGTGGGGCATATACCGTGATATGTTTATTTAATAGTAATATATAAATAGAGTTCGTTAAAGAAATAATTAGATGGAAAAAACTCAAATGAATAATTTATAGTGACAAGTAGGAATATATATATATTCCTACTTATAATATAAGTAGGAATATCCCTCTCCTCTCACATTAACCTCGAATCCATCAAAAATGGATGATTAGTTAATATATCGGCAGGTTAACTTCATAACCAGAACCAGTTTTCTTAGTTTCTATTCCTGCTTGATGAGGAGGCAACATGCCACCTCAAAACCCCCTTTTGTTTCCTTCCTTTGACTTGACAAATAAACCACTGCTCTCATTATGTTTGACAGGTTCTGAACACATTTATTACTGTTTTTACTATGATAGTCTTTCTTATTGAACGTGTCAGTGCTCATTAATCCCATTCCATTTGCCTTAGTTTATTTTTACCTAGAAAACCCATTGGAATTGGACATTAAAATAAGCTTTGGTAAGGTTCTGAGTCCAGACCTTTCAATTTACTCTGCCGGACCAACAAAAAACACCAGTGTTTAACTGACGATCTATTAGTGAATCCAGGCTTGGGATCAAATAAGGGCACTGAGAACCCTGCTTGCCTTAAACAACTTAAACGTCTGTCTTGAATTAGTTCGTATACAGTTTTTTTATTAGTTTTTTTTTAGCTATTAGAAATATTGCAAATAATAATAAAAATATGCAGTCTTACTATGAGGAATTTCACCTTTTTACAGACCTGATCTGTAACTTGACCTGCTTATCTTCATAGAGATAGATGCAGTGCCATACTGTATAACATTCCAAGTAAAGTAATAATCTCCATGGAGACAAGCACAACCAAATTGACTTGAAAAGTTACACGGTGCATTTTTAAGGCTGAAGTCTTTATCTGAATAATAATTCAAGTGTTCTAATTTACACAGAGAATAAATGTTTTCCATGGTTTTATACATGCCAAGTAGTGCACCTTTAAGTGTATGACTTGCTGCTTTACTTAATTTGAAATCATAGTCTTATCATTCCAGCAAATATGTACATTATTATTGTATTTCTGAAAAAAATAGACTGATCAGTTTTTAGAAAATGTCCATTTTAGGTATTATTTGTGCTCATCATCAATATAATTTGTATTGAATAGATAGCTTGTTCAGGGAATACTAGAGGTTGTCTTTTGGCAGCCAATGCAAAAATTATATATTTTAAGCCTCTCATGATCATTTAATCCGCATGCAGCCGCTCAACTAATCTCACAGTATACTTCCAGGGAACCGGTAGATAGGATCGCACATAATTACATACTGGCTGATTTGGAGCCCAGCATACTGTATTAGTAAAATATGAGGACATACATATAATCCAGCTCAGTGTTGCTCTTTCTAAGGAGAGCCATGCACATCCTGTGGACAGAGACCAAGCACAGTCAGTGGGCCTTTGTAGTTCATTCAGTGTACAGCAGCTAGAGACTGAGCTGGGGGCAGAAGATTAAACATGTTTTTATGTAATGAATGTTTCACAAGCAGGTGGGGATGAAATGGGTAAGGTAGGGTGAAGCTACATTAGAGAGGACAGTATATTTAACAACACAATGTATTTGTCTCACAATTATTAGTCATATTTTATGTAATACATAACTATACATATACTACTATAGATCAACACCTGCTGTGGACTTTCCATGAACTGACAGGAAATGGCATTATCTTCTATGGTATCTTATGTTTCTGATTGATCTGTGTTTTAACAAGTCGACAGAATGGCAAACAAGACTGTGGGCGGTGTGCCATGGACTGGATGTGCGGTGCTGTTTTTGCAGTCACTTTGCCCTGGCGTGAACCTCCTGTCGCTATACAAAGACAACAAAACAAAGTTTATTGTTTTTAAAGTCATCAAGTTAACACTTTCAGGTAAAGGTTGTTTACTTAATTTTTCATAAAGGTCTCAGGTTTGTATTGACCTGTTTTGACATTGCGTTCAGATTCTGCAGGTGGTCTGGAGGGTTATGAAATATTAAAATGCCATGATGCAGACCCCTTCCTTGGCGTGGAGATTAAGTTTTTGGATGTGTCCACTTGTCAGCAATTTTTAGAGAGTTACAGCTCAGGAACTATGCGGCAGTCCCTTTCTCAACATGGTTGCCGACTCCTTACGCTGCCCCAAGAAATATCTGTGCAAACCCAGCTGAAGGCTAGCACACATACTCTGGATCCTTATCTAGACCAAATGGAGCTTTGCCTGCAACAAATTCATCTTTCTAAGGTAATGTTGATTTTTGGGGTTTGATTCATGATTGTGTAGTAGATGTGTTTGCTATCGATCAAACACTGGCAGATTAACAAGTATTTTTATTTTAATAAAATATTTTACTATTTTTTTTATAATTTCCTCAAGTATATTGAACATATTTAAATAATGAAGATTAAAGTTGTTGCTTTTTTAATTGTTTAGTCAAGTGTGATAGTAGATAATTATTTGTATTCTCAATAGTGAACCACAGTAACATGTGGAGTGTTCACCCACAAACTCAAAAGTTGGAGGTGCAATCCAAGCTCTTAACAATATGTGTTATTGTGTCCTTTGGGCAAAACATTCATACATGTGGCAGTGGGATTAATATAGGCCACAGGTGTAGATTTGCCACTATGCTCTGTCTAGCCATATACTAAATCATTGCCCTTAACTGAACCTCACAAATAAGTAAATAAGTCATATGGTTATTATTAAAGAGTAACTGAAACTCTGTGATACTAAGTACAGTGTTGCATAATATAATTGTATCACGCAACAGTACTGTATTATATTATTACATATAAACAAATGCTAATTTACTAGACATGATAACATTTAAAATATTTGTTTTTGTGTTGTGTTCTCAGCCAGAGCGACTTCGTGATGAAGAAATTGAACGTTTGGAGAAGGAGCTACTTGATCAGACATTCAATCATGCACAGACCCCCACACAAGAGGAGTCTGTGCCCATTAATGCCTTCAAGTTTCAGAATAGAGTTTTTAGTAAGTTTATGTTATACTTTTACCCACTACTAAATGACGGATGTTTTGTGGGTTAAAACATTTTAATTTATATTACTTCTTTCCTTTTGTCATGTTTACCCTGTCTTTGGCCTTCAAGAGGATCGAATGCTGACCCAAGCAGATGTTCAAAGTTTTTCTAGTGGAGTGGGTCGTCAATGGAAATTTGTCGGACGGGCCTTGGGAAAGAATTGCAGAGCTCTAAAAGGTCCTGCCATAGACAATCTGGCATATGAATATGAGAGAGAGGGGCTGTATGAACAAGCCTATCAACTGCTGAACCGTTTCATGCAAGCAGAGGGGAGAGAGGCCAAACTGAGCCGGCTGGTCAAAGCACTGGAGGACTGCAAACTCATGAGCTTGGCTGAAAATATTCTGGACTTTCAGCCGTGAGATTTTTAAAAGTAAAATAAAGATTTTTCACTTTGTACACTGTCCATTTTTGGCACAGTGCATTTGTTATGGAGCAATGATTAGCCCCAATATCATTCCAAGTAAGCTTGCTGCATTAAGTGATAAAAAAAATACAATTATGTGGTTATTTTGAAATTATGTTTTATTGTAGGCTAAATGAAATAAAGTAATATGATTTAATAATCTGTTAATACATATAGCACAATTTTTTTATTTTATTATTTTATTCAATTTAAGATTCATTGTATATGTCGATGCAACCTACTGAATCTGTGTGGGTTAACGAGTGCATCTGAACTCTGCCCCTAATTTGAACCACCAATTAGTTTGTAAAAATTAAATGGTTGTGAAAAAATGTCTTCATGTTTGTGTTTGATCCATTAGTATAATGAAAACTGAAAACATAATTTTGTCTAAATTCCCTCAGGTGCAATTTAGTGTTAATCCTGCCAGCATGTCTCCCTGTCAATCACACACGTGCACATTAATGCATGACGAACAGTGCTGATAAAGATGTTACTTTCCAGCTGGTTGCATCACATGATTTGTGTGTGTGGGCTTGATCTGGTACTTGTGACAAAAAGACATTCACATATGGAATGAGTCTATTGCAGGTTGACCTCTCCTTCTTCATTCATGCTGCAAAAGCCCAACCCCCCTTTACTCCACTTGACCATCCGTCCAGATGTGATGCACAGGATTAGAAGCTTTTATCGAACACTGTACATGCCACTGCAGTCACACCCCCAACATTAATGAAATAAATGAGAACTGTTGAATACACCCACTCTACCTGTTGGTCGAACTAGTGTGATACCTGTATTGACCATTGTGGAGGATTTTGTTAGGCTATAGGAAACCTTTTTTGGAGTGTATTACTGTTAAATAATCTGAATACAGCATACAAAATTATAGGGAAAAAATACCGGCTATGTTTATTGAAACTGTAGGCCTGTATGTGGCAAAACACTACAAACTAAAGATATGAGCCAGTCTTATCGATTTTATTCAAATCTATAAAAATGTAATAAAAAGTGTATACAGTGAATATGCTCATTAAAACAATATATACATTTCTGTGTATTAATTTGTTCTAACAAGTTAATGCTACCTACTCCCCATGCCCCAGCCCCACTGACAATTTAACCTTAGAATATTTGTGTAATAAATGTTTTAATGTTAAGTAATAAGGGTATAAAACAACGGGACAGCATTTGCCATTTAAACAGCTATTTCATTATAATATTCTTTCATAGGACGTGATTAAAGCACGGCTGCCCTGACGTAAGCCAGATTGTCTGCGTTATCTCCTCCTCTTCCTCTTGCGGCCAGCTCCGCCCTAAAAGACACCCCCTCCCCATCAAATAACCCCTACCATCAAGCTTTAGCAGCGGACAACCCACCCCTGACAACCCCCTCGAAGCGGAGAGAGGGGACGGAGGCATATATTCACGGAAAAAACACCGTTATTTGCCCTCATTCTGGGCCTAATGCTGTAGCGGACATCGGAGGAGGGAGCGCGAAGGAGAGTCAACGCAGTGATTGAGAGTCGGCGAGGGACAGGGCGGACCAGGGAGGATATTGCTCATTCGCCTTGAAACATGGGATGTACACTGAGCGCCGAGGAGCGCGCTGCTCTAGACAGGAGCAAAGCCATCGAGAAAAACCTCAAAGAAGATGGACTGGTCGCTGCTAAGGATGTCAAATTGCTACTACTCGGTAAGAATCGGGTGTTTTTTGGGCCACAGGGCTGCTGCTGCGGCTTCCTGCTCCTGATAGTGGGGATGGATGGGGCGGAGGTGCTCTCCATGGTACTGATTTCTCTCAACACCGGCTATCTTCATTTTTTACAGGCGGTGGAGAGTCCGGCAAAAGTACCATTGTCAAACAGATGAAGTAAGTGTGATTTTGACTGTGTTTTTAAGCAGATTTATCGTGTGAGGAGCAAAAGGCCCGATCCCCTCCCCTTGTTATCTGAGCGAAGGCAGGTTGAGCCGCCATGTTTCAAGAGGCCGTCGCCCCAGAGGAGTGCCGGTGACTTGAGCACCTCCTGCGCCTTTTTACAGTGTCCTTATCGACAGATCTGATTTATTTTTGATCAAGGAGCGATCTAAATACAAAACGCGTGTCCCATCATCACAAAAAACAGGACAATGGGGACAAGCGGTTGCCATGGAAACGTAATTTAACTTCCAAAATGCAGTAGTGTTGTTTTTTTGGGTTTTTTTTTTAAATGTGGCTAACTGAAATTGCCTGCTGCCATGGCGACGGTAATCACTATCAGCTTCTAGACATCCCAACTTCCACTTACCCTACAAATAGACGTTCAAAATCAATATCCACATGTAGTTTCTTGACTTTAACCTGACTGTTTTCCTGCACTAGCTGCTCTACAATTACCTGTGAATGTAATTAAGCTCGGCCCGTGTAGACTGTGCGGCTAATAGGCCTCAGCGGTGTGTCCCAGGGCGCTGCTCACTGGCCGTTACTGAAATGTAGCTAACGAGGGTTTCACTTGACTACACGGGGAACAGTGTGCCAGGAGTGACTCTACGTGGGTGTTGTCCTCTGTTTGTGCATGAATTACAGAGGTCACTACTGCTCCATTAGTGAATACCTCCTTTTAATCTTAATGGCTTTAAGTGCCCGATATCGCCGACAGTACTTTGCCTATAAAGCGGATTTGCAGCGAAATATGGCATCTAAAACCGCATCTAAACCTTCCCACTATCTAAGCTAAACCACTCTTTGATGTTTTAAATCACAGTAGTTGCCTATAACCCTCTTAGCAAAGTTTCCAGACTGTTCACTCCCAAAAGACCCGAGTGTAAATGTAGTGTTGATGCGTGTGTGTGTGTGTGTGTGTGTGTGTAGCCTATTATTAATTGGCGTGTTGTGTTCTGCTTCTGGTAATGCAGTGTCCTAACTGTTCAGCGTCGACCCCACTGTGGACCATGCATCCACTGTTTACAAACATGTTTTAGCTCTTGTGTCTTACTGCCAGTCACACAGCTGCTGTCACTTAGCCAGTAGGACGACTATTTGGTTTCAGTGGGTTGTGAATAGTTGGGCCTAGTGAAACAGGTTGACTACAAGATGACCTACAAGACCTGATACCTGTAAAAAACAAAAAAACAAAAAAAACAAAACATATATAAATAAAAAAAAAGAAATATAAAAATAGTAGTTATAAAATGGATGGTAATTTAATAAACTATCACTTTGCTTTTTGAAAAAACGTATGCTGTGTAGGTTATTAGGTTTTAGTCTGAAGTTTATTCTTTAGTCTTTAGTCCATTAAAACAACTGGGCTACTTAACATAAATCAAAAGGTCTAGCTTTACAGAGGTTGGCTACTGTGTAAAAGGATGTACATTTTGATATGCATTTAAAATGTAATCCTGCATTTCATAATTTCATTTCACATGATATGATGTTTGGATTAAGCAAGGTATGGCTCACATCTGTCGACACAGTGGGAATCCTTTGTGTCATAACCAGGAATGATTTGATGAATGGAAAAGCTTTTATTTTTATTGTACATAAACCCTTGAGCGAGCGTTCATTGAACAACTGTATAGCACTGTTTTATTGGGAAATGTAGTATGAGCTGTGATTGATTTGCAACGACTTATTCACTGACACAGTCATAAATTATAAATGTCTCAAATATCACATTACAGTCCACTGTTCAGCTACAAATCACAGATTGAGAATGAGATCAATTTCTGTCCATTTTCTCCCTGTCAAATGGTTTAATACAAATCATGTAATCTTGTGCAATCATGTACACTGTAAGAAAAAGACCAGCCCAAACTAAAACAGTGTGTTGAGAAACATATGGAGATGTGTCATTCTCTTAACCCACTCTTGCCTTTGTGCTAATACACGAAATGTGCGTTTGCAGGATTATCCATGAAGATGGCTTTTCAGGGGATGATGTGAAGCAGTATAAGCCAGTGGTCTACAGCAACACCATTCAGAGCTTGGCCGCCATCCTTCGAGCCATGGACTCATTGGGCATTGAGTTTGGAGACAAAGACAGAAAAGTTGGTTGTGTTCCTTATTAAATGAAATCTATAACTTCAACCCACTAAAGAGAATCTAAACCTAGTCATATCTTACTTCTGAAATCATCAGGCTGATGCAAAGTTGGTGTGTGATGTAGTCAGTCGTATGGAGGACACAGAACCATACTCAGCAGAGCTGCTGACTGCCATGAAGCGTGTATGGGCAGATGCTGGAACACAAGAGTGCTTTAATCGTGCTCGTGAATACCAGCTCAATGATTCAGCCAAATAGTGAGTGAATTACAAGTAAATGATACATAACATAACAAAAATGTATGATAATGGTGCCAATCTGTCCTCTCCCATCTTGTTGTTTAGTTATTTGGATAGTTTAGATCGAATTGGCGCAGCAGACTACCAGCCCACAGAGCAGGACATCCTGAGAACCAGAGTGAAGACCACTGGTATTGTGGAAACCCACTTCACCTTCAAAAACCTACATTTCAGGTAGACTTTAGAAAAGGGCTTATACTTTGCTAAATTTGTTTGCTTCTACTCTGTACATTTTATTCAGTTTAATATTTGCATTCTTGTTTACTCAAGGCTGTTTGACGTGGGAGGTCAAAGGTCAGAAAGAAAGAAGTGGATCCACTGCTTTGAAGATGTGACAGCCATTATCTTCTGTGTGGCTTTGAGTGGCTATGATCAGGTGCTTCATGAAGATGAGACAACAGTAAGTTTGATAAAATAAATGTGTGTTCCTTACAGAATTACTTACTTGTCTCTAAAATATAGATAACCTTCATAACACCCAAACAGACAAAAACCAGGAGGACAAAACAAATTAGTGTAACTAAGTGAATATGTTACTTCATAATTATTTGTGTTTTTTCTAGAATCGCATGCACGAATCGCTTATGCTCTTCGACTCTATCTGCAACAACAAGTTCTTCATCGACACCTCCATCATCCTCTTCCTTAACAAAAAAGATCTGTTTGCTGAGAAGATTAAGAAATCCCCTCTCACTATCTGCTTTCCAGAATACACAGGTGAGCAAACTCTTTGCCTGGGTTTAAACTTACTTTAACACAGGGGGCTGATTTATATTTGTCTTTTTGCAGGTGCTAATACTTATGATGATGCTACAGCATATATACAGGTGCAGTTTGAGAGTAAAAACCGGTCTCCCAACAAAGAGATCTATTGCCACCTGACCTGTGCCACAGACACAGGGAACATCCAGGTAGTGTTTGATGCCGTCACTGACATCATTATTGCAAATAACCTTAGAGGATGTGGCTTGTATTGAGGCCTGAACAAGCACAGAGGTTGTCATGGAGAGTATGAGGAGTTAATAACACACATGAATATATAAGTCTATACGTCCAAATGGGCCCAAAGAGCTGCCGTCAGACACAGCCCTGGATAACTGCTATAATTTTTCTCCTTTCTGTTGTCTTCATTACAATTGAAAATATGTTTTAGCAAAATGTTTTTGTTATCCTTTATGTTTGTGTTAATGACTGTCAACATCTGTTGAGGTAGAGACTGCGGCACCAGGGTTATATCCATTCTTATTAGAAAAAAATAATGCAATTATTGGAGTGTACAATGTAATGTACAAGGAGAACATTTGAATTTAGATCCTGGTGCTGTGTGTTTGAGGTTCTATCAAGGCAGAGGCTGCATTCAGGGTGACGATTAAGAAAGAAAAACATGGCACAAAATTACTCTTCCTTCAAAGCCACACAACTGGTTAGTCTGCAGGCCCATACCACCTTCTCTCTGATATTAAAAAAATATGAAAAAGAGTATTCTTCTGTTGTATCTGACCATTGACCTCTTGTAGCATGAGGAAAATGTCAGCCACTATTTTAAAGATGTATAACGGTGCCAGCCATCTGAGAACAGATTGGGACCATAAACCATAACCAACTCAAATTCATATGATCATTTCTGTTATATTTTGACATTTTCACTTTATTGTATTGAATTATTTATTTATGCCTCATGCCCTACATGCCTCCTCTTACCTCCTAAAATCCTGTGCCACTTATTTATTTCATGTCATAAAAATCTAGGGTATACCTGTAACTATATATAATTCAAAGGGTTCAAAGCACCCCCCTCTTTGGCATTTTGTTCTCTTTGTGGTGCTTTACACTTATCCCTATGTAAGTCTGTTTAGAAATAGATGATGCACCAGGAGAACAATATTATTTGAGGCAGCCTCTGTCACGGGACTTGCCCCCCATGAGTAAACAGGGACCTACCCATGTGTAACATTTCTCTGGCTGCAGAGAAAGGTACAGCTCTCTATTTTCATCTGTGCACCCAGCTGTTCATCTTCCTATCCTTTTTCATATTCTCTTCCCTTTTACATCTTGGTCTACATTCTATCTCCCACACCACCTTAAAAGCACCAAACTGTATATATGATATTACTATTATGATTATTATACCAGATTTTTTTTTTTTTTACTGTGAATGTTTTCTGTGTGCTGCATCCCATCCTATTCAGTAGTTTATTGGTTGCTCTCATGTGGAATGTTTGTGCTGAGCCAATCGAATGTTGTGTTTACATTAAAGCCACACTTTTCCTTATTACATCTGTGCTCCTGATTTCAAATTACATTGTGGGCTTTCTATTAGACTGCAAGTCTTTCCATGTCCATTGCTGTCTGTAAAACTTATGTATAAATGGGTGTACAGAAATACAGAAGGGTTAAACAGAGAAACTGGACTAGGATTATGAAAGTGAAACACATTTATACATAATTGTATTGATAGCTTTGTATTCATAGTTAGGAAAAATTGTACATTGAGTATGCACAATAGGTGTTACTGGAATAAGAATGTGGTTCATAATATCCAGTGGAAGGCAGGGATCAACAGCATTGCACCGCAGCTCTCAGTTTATTAGGTTAAAAGTGTTCCATCGTCATAGACAAGGAGCTATTCGTATATTGAATGACTCTGCTGGATCAGCTGTCTGACCTGTTTCTGTCAGTTTAATGGGAATGAAGTTCATTACCGCACTGTTTCACTGACAGCCACACAGCTCTACTCCTTGGTGCCAAAGTGTCCTCATTTCTCACTGCCTGTTACAGGTTTATTCACAGAGTGGCAAAATTAGAGATGTATCCCATCTTAATTATACATGTACATACAAAGGTAATTATTGATCCTGTTGACAACATATGTAGTAAAAATCCACACGTCTGCACAGTTCATTACATTTCCATTCTGAAAAGTTTCCTGTATAGTGTATACTCAAACCAGTGGTGGCCTTAGTTTACCAGTTACAAGCGCAGCCTCTTGATGTCTTCACTTCTGAAGTCTATTCGAAGAGCCAAGACCTGTCGTACCTCAGCCGGTGTTAGTCTCCACGTCAGAGGGCCAGAGTTGGGACCCCAGTAGTCCAAGATCTCAGTTACCTAATTGACAGGGTTTGAAGTTACCAAATATACCTGGATCATAGAGCTTTGTTCACAATTTTGACTTGATGTTTAACAATAAATGTTACCCGCTCCAAGTTGAGAATAGTGGCCATCTGAGTAAGGCGAGCGAATTTATCTCTGATGGTCCAGGTGGTCACAGTTGTAAGGTAGGCCACAAGAGACCGAAGCTCTTTGTCAAACTGCAACCCTCCAAGCTACAAGATATGCTGAGTGTGAGTATTTTTGATCATTTGCAGTATAAGATTTCTGCTGCCATCTTGTGGAAAGACAACATGTCATACCCGACTAAATGAACATTTGAGGACAGTCTTCTCCAGTTCAATAGATATTAAGCTGGTCATTAGGCTGGTCAGGGTGTCATAGATAACAGGAGAGAGGGCCACCTGGTGGTAGAGTTATATAGTAAGAACATATATCATAACTATATAGTCTAAATATTTTAATAACAAATTGTATTTAAATACCTTAAACTCACACATCAGCTGTTCCAAGTTGACAATAAGTTGCTGCACCCAGGGATCATTGGCTTCATAATCATTAAACTCTTCCTATGGCAACATTTTAAAATTTTAGCTTCTACTGTACCCCTTTTTTCAGACATATTTCTGTAATTATTACCTCTTCAATATTGTGTGAAATAGACAAAAAACTGCTTATCCATGGTTTAACTTGAGGTTTTATAGCAGTTGTGTTCAGCTCTGTCAGACCCTCCTATAAAAAGAAAAATAATGTTAATAAGTTTCTTGCAAAAAATATATTTGGATGCTTGTTTGCTAATAAAATTTAAAAAATACATTTAACCTGTAAAAGATCTTTAAACTTGGTGGAAGTGTTGACAAGATCTGACAAACAACTTTCAATTTTTGCGTGTTCAACAGAGCTGGTGCCCTGAGTAAACAACTTGGCACAGTCATTCTGCAACAAGAAATAAAAATGTAGAATTAAAGTGGAACGAAAAAAAAAAAAAGATTAACTTAAATACCCATCCCACCAAAATTACCTCGAGGTTTCGTTTTAAAGTAGAAATATTCTCACTACACACCTCAACGTTATTCAAAGTCACCTGAGGCAAAAAAAAACAAAAAAAAAACAGATCAGTGAACGGGACCCATAGAAATCATGGACATGCTTGACTTTGTTAGTAGACGCTTATCTGTTGCATCCCTTACCAAAAACGCAGTCTTTGCATTTTCAGTACTCTCTATGCCCAGAGTGTTGAATTTCCCCTGTTGTAAACTACTTTGCATCAGACTGACAGCACTACTGACACCGCGCTGGATGTCTTGAAGGGTAGTCGCTGGAAAACCTTGTCGTAACTTATTATACAGTACTTCCCTGTAAGAATATTACAAATATCAATTAAAGAACACAAGCATTCACTAATATAGTATCCTAAATGCAGCTATATGTGAAGCACCTGAAGTCTGACTCCAGCACGGAGTTAGCATGGTTGATCATGGCGCATAAGCAGTCGATACTAGAGCTGGACAATGCTCTACTAATACACTTTTTCACAATGTAAAAACAGTCATCCACCATGCTGGATGTTAGTTGGCCTTTCTCATATGTATCCATGGTAACAGCCTGCAGAGAGGTAATTTTATTGACAAAATATAATATAAAAGAAAATTCTTAACTTTTTGTGAGCCATTTTGAAAATAACATGACCTTTAACCAGAAAACATACCTTGTTTACAGATTCCCTCATGTAGTACTCTTCCATCGGTATGTAATAGCCAATTAACTCTTGCATTGTTCTACTCAGTTGACAGTGTTTAAGGAGCTTTTCGGCATTCTGCTGATGCTCTGAAAGAATAAGAAAACAAAAAATATTTACATGTCACAAATGAAGTAGAATTTACAGTTATGTTTTATGCTATAATACGTTAAGTGTATGTATAAGAACTACTATACTACAATACATTAGCATTATACCCTTTGTGATGCTCTGTATATCTCCAACTTCAAAGTCTGCAAGAATTCGACGCCGTAAAAAACGTAGATAGAGCTCAGCCCTGGCATTCATTATTGTTACTTCAGTGAGGACTGGATCCAGCTCTCTGATAATGTCCAAAAATGTTATTTTCTTGACACCAAAGAGTTACGGTATGGGAGCAGAAAGGTGTTTTACAAACCTGGGCTCAGTCCTTTCACCTGGAATTGTCTTCAACATGCTGTTTTGGACAATCTGGAACTATAACAAAAATGAAAGAATATGTAAGTAATAAAGTGATAATACCTGATAAAATTCATACCTTATTGTGATATCCTCTCTGTTGAATAAATTTGTCAACTATTTTCTGTGCTTGTTTATCACACTCCTCCTGTAGGTGTCTTATCAATGTATAGAGATGCCCTGGGCCATAATAGGTTTCCACTATTGGTTGGTGAGTCTCAATTACACGTGCAATGCCTGTAAAATACAAAAATCTTATTGTTACTGTCCTCTTTGACTAGAAATAAATATGTAAATACATTTTTTTGTTTTCAACCTTCAAGCAAAAGTGTCAGTGTGTCAGCAAATATAAGTGGTGCCCTCTTGTCACCCACATCTCCTCCTGTAGCTAAAATTAGATTCTCTTCAGCTTTAGCAGCAAGCTGTAAGTGTATGAAGATTTTCACTTAATATTTATAATAATTTATTTATAATCGCAACGATGTTGTTAAAATTGTAATACAATTCTCAAAGTTCAAATGTTAATTATTATACAAACCTGAGTGCAGAGATATTGTCCGAACCGTGCAAGCCCCTGTTGATGGAGGCCTAACAGGGGAAAGATTTTGAAGAACCTTTCCACCTGTGCTAGATCAACAGCAGCAACAGCTTCATCCAGTTTTTCAGAAACAATGACTTTCAGTTTTTGCTCTGCCTCTTGGAGCAAAACCAGGCTGGCATCCACTGAACTACCTGAACAAATGCAATGTAAGAAATTAATATACAACAAGTAAACATTATGAATGCATCATGAGTGAGAGCTTCATACTTTCTTCTCCTTGTCTACTCAGTTCAATTACAGATTGGTCTAAAGAAAGGTATCTGTGAATGTGAGCTGCAGCCTGTTCATAATCTTCATTGCGGAGGGCTGTCTGAACACCATCAGTACAAAACTTCAGATCCAGGATATCATCGGCTCGCTGGATAACATTATACAACCGTGTCTAAAAAAATATAAAATGATTAAAGAAAAAGGCATTAATTCTACTTCTACAATATATTTAAGTAATACTGAATGTTTGTGCTTAATTGCATGCTTTATGGTTTAAAATAAAATAACGCACTTTTGCGAGATCGAGCTGTCTCACTTTGCGGCTGACATTTTCAGCCAAGCTGCAAGTAAAAGTTATCATGCCAGACAGTTGACTGGCATCTCCCTCAATCAGCTGGAGCTTAGGCCTAGATAGAAAAGGACATTATAATAACTGTATACAGTTAACAAGTAAATCTTGCAATAAAACAAAATATAAAGGGTATTGGTATGGTTACCCCATTCTCTGCAAAGCCAGCATCTTTGTGTGGATGGTGCTTTCCTGTCCCACCAATCTGTCCAGTTCAGCTTCCACTTCTTTCTGTATCAGAAAACAAACGTACATATGTGTAGAAAGTAAACATGGATATAACAGCGTAAACCCTGAACAGTGAGCAGAAACTGGATGCAACGAAGACATTTTTGCCCAGTGTCTACTGAGGAATCCCTTTCATTATCTGTGCCAATAATTTACATCAGATGCGCCATATTCTATTCATTAATATTGTTAACACGAGTTGACTGTCAAATCATCACTGAAGGTTTAATCTTGTTTCTCTGGTTGACTTGAAACTGTATGAAGGGACTCCCGGAAGTGCAGACAACGCTGCGAATTTATCATAATTTCACAAACCTCTTCAGAACAAAGCTGTTGGTAAATGTTTTCTAAATCCTCCAGTTCTGTCAGAGCTGATATTGTGTCCATGCTGACGGAGGAAACTGAGCCGGAGCCGCATCTTCTCGCTGGTACCGAGCCACTGTCCGCCATGTTTCATCTCAGAGCAACACAGCTCAGTGGACACGTCACAATGGGACACTTTTCCCTGGAAATTGACTTCAAGGCTTTCAAATGTCTTAGTATTTTTGTTGGCAATATGATTTGGCTTATGTGACCATAATCAACAGTTTAAACATGCCCTTATATAAAGTATAAATCTTTGTCAACAATCCATGCAAAATATTTTAAAAGGAAGCAATGTGTGATAAATGTGGAGCAGAATAACAAGGTTTAATATAATTTATAATACATTACAGTTGAGTGAATAAAAAGACGTTTATAAGTAATTATCATACACCAATACTAGTCAAGTGAATTTATTAAAATAATGTTTACACAACATAATACAGCAAAAGCTAGAATTTCAATTACAACACAAGAAATAGCACCACTTGCTCAAGCTTGCATCAAATCAATAAAACTTTCTGTTCACCATAACAAATAAATACAAATATAGTAATTTAGCAGTGAGCTGTTCGGTGCTGCACTTTTATTAAAATGTGCATCAGTGCAAACAAATATACAGTATGTGTTAGATTTACTTTCAAGATAGATATACAAGCACCCTGCAGAAGTTTAATGGTGGCTAAAAGGTAAGTTTTGTAAAGCACTACTATGAATGAGGTAAGTGTGCATGTTCAAACTGTAGAAGCAACACAGATCCAGAACCATCCATGCAGAATCAGGGCAAACTGCTTAATTTTGTATGTGAGCACAATAGAACACATTGGCAGGTACAATCCAGTGGTTGTACTTTTCTCCCAAGGTTTAGTCAATAAAATAGCTTAGAAAACATAAATAACATGAAATATAAATTATTTTTAAAAACACATAGAATTTGAAAACATAACGGAATTACCAATGTGCTCACTAAATGTAAATATATATTAAAAAAAAAAAAATATCACAGCCCAGGTAAACCTAAACAAGGCAAATAAAATGATATGTAAATTGGCTCTTTACTCATTTTTCTTTTCCTCAGCTTATTTGCAAAAATCCTTGGAATTGTCAACAGAATCGTTATCAAGTTGATACAAAGTAAAACCAATTATCTTTTTATTAAAATACAAATTCGTTGAGAAGTTATTGGACACCAGATGAGTTACTTGTATGACCACAGTCCTCAAATAACAATCTGTACCAGTACTTCAATTCCTTGTGAGATTGTTTGATTTTAAAAATTAATGAAATTTAATTTCTTTCAGGATTGTTAAATTGAACTTGAACGACAAGAGAATTGAGGCATTGTTACAAATATGTAGTGTATGCCTACAAACTATCAGTTAATCGATAGTATACTGGCTCCAACGTCTAAAGCTTTAGAATAAAAAAAAGTAATTGATAAAGTATTTGTGTGTAAACTACCTTTGCTAAGCAGCTGATTTAAAATAAAACTACATTCTAGGCCAAGACCAGTGTAATAGACACTGAAGTAGTAATCTACATCTTATTTCTCTGCAGAGCTTCACACAGGTTGTGGTTGGGGTCTGGTTCTTCCCTCATGATCTCTACACACTCCCATTCACCGCTGGTGCTCGACCGCTTTATTGCTTCCACCACTGTCTGCACATACAGCCCATCCTCAAATGTTGGCGCCATGGCCACAGGTCCACGAGCCCACGACCTGCGTTCCTCGTGGGCCTGAAAGGACTGTCTTAGGGCCTTTACCATTGAGCTCAAACCCTGGATCTGAGGCAAGGACATCGCTTTCACCTCTGGCCCACTCCAACCATTGTCACCAAGCAAAAGCTCCTCTTTTTTACTTCCATTTCGCTGACCATAAAGCTCTGTTCCTCTTGCAATTAACCTCCCAGCCGATCCCACTACCATGACCTCATGCACAAATGACCCTGGCATATTAAAATTTAATGTTACAGTGCAACATACTCCACTTGAGCAGGACCCTTTTCCACTCATCAACATTTGGAAAAAGCAAAAGTCATCGCTAGTGACTCGACGAATACCTCTAATAGAATTGTTCTGTTGAACAAAAGTCCTTAGAAGGCCATGCACACGGTGAGCTCTGGCCCTAGTTAAAAAACTTACAAGATCAATTATTGTTGACCCAATGGTGTGTAGACCACCTCCTCCCATTAGCTCTTCACATGTCCAGCCATATGCCTCATCCAAAAGACTGGGTCCATACACTCGGATGTCACACACCTGCAGCTCTCCCACATATCCCTCAACCAGCAACTTTTGCATTGCAACAAATGTTGGGAGGAAACGCAATGAATTCCCCATTATGCTGAGCAGCTGAGGATAATACCGGGCAGCAGCCACCATCTTGAATGAGTCCACAGCAGTTGCAGCCTTCTCACAGACCACATTTTTTCCAATACCTGCATAAATAAATTACATTAAAATAAATGTAAAATTAGTTAGTATTACCATTATTAACATGATTAATATTGTAGATCATTGGCACAACTTTCAGAGTAAAAAAAAAATACAGCCCAATATCTTTTCTACACATAAACAGCATTCAGTTTATTAAGTGATGCAAAGATTCCCATGGAGGGAATATTCAGACTACCTCTCCCAACCTACAAAGAGAGTTAAATCAATTTTTTTTTTTCCTGGCTGGAATGCTTTATTGTATAGAACAGAGGTAGATGGGGAGGGAAAAATGGGGAAAGAGAGAGGGGTAGAGATCTTCAGCAAACAGCATGGTCAGGAGGCAAAGCCACAAAGCCTCAATGGAAACAAGAAACAAATCTCAAACCACTACACTGCCATGTAAATCTAATTTGTAAACAGAGTCCAGAAAATTTCAAAGGGGTGATACGCATCAGATTTTAGCAAGGAAACTCTCAGGAAGTTACAGACTAAAACAGGAAACTGAAGTCATCATGCTGGAATCCTGTTGCATTTAAACGGCAACATGGATGTAGAGATTGTACAGTGCTGTATTTAGGCTCAACATATTTCTTGCTGTGTTCAAACAAACACTACAATCATGACCACAGAGGATAATTTTTAATGTCTTACCTAGCGCTTTGACTGCAATCTGTCTTGTCATTGAAGGTGGAATATAGATACAAACAAGGTCAACCTCTTGATGCAGCAAAACATCATCAGATCGGCTTGTGTGAAATGGAATGTCAAGCTCTTTTGCCAAGCAGCTTGCTTCCTCTTCACTTCGTCCCCAGAGAGCATGGACCTCAAACCCCTCAGATTTCAACAAAGGAACAAGCACTCTGGCTGTGGCCCCAGTGCCAAAAACACCAACGCCTGGCAGCATTGTGGCACTTTAGGGAAGTAAAATGCTGATCATCTTTGTCCCATATTGAGGAAATTGGCACTTCTCTGCAAAACAAATGGTTGTACAGTAAGTAATAGAGAATTAAGATTAAAATAATAATAATAATAATAATAATAATAATAATAATAATGATAAGATAATACACTGAACCAGGTTTGAGCTCCTCATGTCTTACAAGATACTGGAGCTTACCATTTATCCTGAATGTAAGGTCAAAAAGTATATAGAATACATACTGGACATTATGTATTCATAATATAATCTTATAGTTTGTACTATTATCATAACTGTACAAAATCATAACTTAAAAACACTTCTAAGGCTTGGTGTTAGACTACACAGGAGAAGGTATGTAGCTAAACCAGATATGTTCTTAAAAATGTGGCATATACAAAAAGCACCCAGTGACGAACCTGGGAGAAAAAACTCTTCCTAGAAAACAGACAAGCTCGGCATTGTCACGATAGCTGGTTTGGACACTTGACAATGCTAGCTTTGTATTGTGTACACCAGTTAGTCCTCATAAAAATAAACTTTCCCATGGCACAATGACGTAAATTTTCGAAATGAAGAAAAAGCTATTTCATAAAACCAGCGTTTAGATCAGCGACACAGTGAGATACTGGAACTCAGTGAGGTTACTGGACATATTTAGCTAACTAGCATTTCCATCAGCTAACTTTAGCAGGATAAGACCCGGAACTAGAGACACGAATATTCAACAGTCGAAATACAGCATAGTTTGTGAATAAGTAAATTCTTCAGAGATATCCAGGGGGTATTATAATATTAACACAGTATTTTAAAGCAACACAGCACCTTATATTAGCTACTTACCTCCAAAACACTGGTGATCCACAGCGTTGCTCTGCTTTACTGAAGAGGCGCTGTCCCGTTGTTGCCTATGGTAACTTCAGCGGGGACTGGACTGATGCGTGTGTTCATGTGTTCAACCCGGTTCAACCATGGATCTGACTACACCCCGGGGACTGCCAATTTAAAAACAATAAAAATACTGATCAATGTATTATAGCGAAACCCACTGTAAAACTATTGAGCAGGAGCAGTGGAGTAGTTATTTTAACGTAAAATGTGAAATCAATATTTACCATTTATCCAAAACACTTCCGGGTATAGCCTACTTTTGTTGTGCCCTTTATTTTAAATGGTTAATTTTACAGTTATTTAGCCAAAGTTTTTAGTAGCTTCGTGTTCATCACTGATGGCCTATGGATTGATTCTTGTGTTTGACAGGATATGGATCCACGGTGTGGCTTGAGTCTACTGTTTGACCAGAAGGGGGAGCTACCGAACAAATCTTTGGATAAGGACTCGCAAAGGATTGTGGGATTTTTAGTTCCAAGAGGAGGACGGTACAGCGAGGACAACAAAACCAGACTTTTTCCAGCGAAAATACAGATTCACACCTCGTATGTAGCGCAGATTATATTTATGTTGTATAATACATCCAGTTAATATCGCAAAACTGCACTACGATTAGTAGAGTATGAACTGGAAGCCATTGGTTTTGTGGAACGTGTAGTTTCGCTTGTAGGCCGCTAAGGTTGATATAAATGTATAGTTAACAAACAACTGTGAACAGTTGTTTAAACTCTACACAATACTTATATTTTCAGACTTGGGGTGGAAGTAAATATGCCCGGGTTCACCTGCTGTGTGCCTGGCTGCTACAACAACTCGCATCGAGATCGGGAGCTGCGCTTCTACACGTTTCCGAAAGACGCTGCGCTCAGAGAGCAGTGGCTGAGGAACATCTCCAGAGCCGGGGTCAGCGGGTGTTTCAGTACTTTTCAGCCCACTACAGGACACCGGGTGTGCAGTGTACACTTTGCAGGCGGGAGAAAAACCTACACCATACGAGTCCCGTCGTTATTTCCCTTGAGAGGCGTGAATGAGCGGAGGAACAGGCGGGGAAGAGGAAAGAAGGTGTCTGCCCCTGCGCCAGCTCCTGTGCCCACTCCCGCCCCAGCCGCCACCTCCGGGATTATTATTAGTAATTTGAGTGTACCAGAAGGAACAGAGGGGACTGTTGGTGGTGAGGCCAACAACGATGAGATCACTGTTGTCCAGATTGGTCAAAACGGTGAGTATTTAGGTACAGCGAGACTTCCCGCTCAAACTGAAGGGACTTGTTATTCAGCTCCCGTAGACGACGATACAACAATTGATGAATCAAAGACAGACACGAGGGCAGTAGTTGTCCAACCCACAGTACAGTACGTGAGTGTGACCAGCAGCCCCCTGGACCACTCTTATTCACTCACCACCGGGACTACATCATCAGAGCTGCTGCGTAAACTGAACGAACAACGGGACATCATCGCACTGATGGAGGTCAAGATGAAGGAGATGAAAGCCACTATCCGGCAGCTGCGAGTAACAGAAGCAAAGTTACAGGAGGAGGTCAGAGAAAGGGACAGGCTCCTCGTTGGCCTAGGCAACCCCACAGTTGTAAATAGCTCCAATTCCCGGAAGAAAGTTTGACGCTCAGTGACTAAATATCTGCATTAGTGTGTATTTGCCTGGAGATGAACAGTAACAAAAACTCACAGCAAAAAGAAACCAGTGATTCTTTTGAAGTCATAGACAGCCCTATTTTGTATCAAAATGTGAGCAGTGTTTTTTATTATTAAAGGGGCTATGTGTAGCGTTGGTTTTCAGTGCCATGGTGTTAAATACCAGAGCACATCCAATAAACTATTAATTTTGGAAAAAAATAAAATAAAAACTACCATTTGAGAAATTTAACACAAAGCTAGTGAAATTGCATATATATCAAACCAAACATGTGTACATGTAGATTTTTAAAAGTTTGTCAGGTTGGCCATGTGCATTATGACAGAACAGAAGGGTTGTACAAAAAATAGTAGTGTACAGCTGAACTGGCAGCTTTCAAATTTTCCATTGAAAATATACATCAACTATGAATTGTACTTTAGTTTGTGGTTTTGTGAAATGCTGTTGTTTTCCGGTTTAGAAAATTAAAGGAATTGTGAATATTCTCGAAACCTGAAATGAATTGTCTACCCTTTATTATGTCGATGTGTGTGGTAGAATACCTGGAGATGGAGCATATTTGTGTAAGCTTTCACAGCAATACTGTTAAGATTTTCAAAAAGCATATAGATAGATAGATAGATCCATATCCATGGTTCAACTATTTAGGCCAAAGTGAACATGACAGACAATAATTTGTCTTAATTCTAAAATGGCTTCATTGACATTGTATTTTCACAACTGTGATCCATTCTCAAAGGACATATTGTGTATTATACAATGTATAATTTGAAGCAGTTAAGACCTCGACCTATGGAGCCATGATTAAATAAATGTATGTTTTCACAGTGATGTTGATATATCCAAATATCTTGTAACCCTATATTTCTCCTGAGGGTGGCAGTGTTCTAAAGTCCACAGGGAACAAAGCCTTCCTCTGTGTGCCTGTCTGGCTTAGCTGATTTTCACAACATCCAACTCAGTTAAATATGTACAAAGGAGTATAAGGGTCACATTAAATACATTATGGGGACGGTACGAGAATGAAGTGATATTTTGACATTAAAGTCATAATTTTATCATCAAGTGTTGAAGTGTAGGAGCGGAGAGGTGGCGGAGACTTTATTTTGGTAAAATTAGGCCATGTCTTTTTTTGGCCACAAATTTAATCTAAAATATTACGTAAAATTGTGATTTTATTCTCATAAAATTCTTGACTTTTTCTGGCTTCAACTTCTAATTAAATCCTCACTGTTCCCCAGCAGGTACAGGGTCAGGAGCATTGCATATACTACATATCTGTGGATGCTCCAGGTATTCAACAGTTGTTAATGTTTAAAAGGCCAGCAATATAAAGTTCTACATTAATCATAGGTTTTTATTTGAGCTTTTAACTCAAACAAGCGTCATTCATTTTTACTCTGCATTTACATTTTGACATTGACATCAGCCCCAAAATCTTGATAAAATTATCTTTTAGTATTTACTTTGACTACAACTTTAATCTTGTTATAGGCCTGATCCATGGTAAAAGACAAAGACAAAGTTAATTCTGTGAAATGGACATAAAGTTGTAGGATGTTTTGCTGCTCATCCAAGCCACCTCTTCAGGTCTGGTCAGATTACTGGTGTGTGTGTGGGTGTGTGTGTGTGTATATATATATATATATATATATATATATATATATATATATATATATATATATATATATATACACACTCACCTGAAGGATTATTAGGAACACCATACTAATACGGTGTTTGACCCTCTTTCGCCTTCAGAACTGCCTTAATTCTACGTGGCATTGATTAAACAAGGTGCTGATTCATTCTTTAGAAATGTTGCCCCATATTGATAGGAGCATCTTGCAGGTGATGGAGATTTGTGGGATGCACATCCAGCGCATGAAGCTCCCGTTCCACCACATTCCAAAGATGCTCTATTGGGTTGAGATCTGGTGACTGTGGGGGCCATTGTAGTACAGTGAACTCATTGTCATGTTCAAGAAACCAATTTGAAATGATTCGAGCTTTATGACATGATGCATTATCCTGCTGGAAGTAGCCATCAGAGGATGGGTACATGGTGGTCATGAAGGGATGGACATGGTCAGAAACAATGTTCAGGTAGCCCGTGGCATTTAAACGATGCCCAATTGGCACTAAGGGACCTAAAGTGTGCCAAGAAAACATCCCCCACCATTACACCACCACCACCAGCCTGCACAGTGGTAACGAGGCATGATGGATCCATGTTCTCATTCTGTTTACGCCAAATTCTGACTCTACCATTTGAATGTCTCAGCAGAAATCAAGACTCACCAGACCAGGCAACATTTTTCCAGTCTTCAACTGTCCAATTTTGGTGAGCTTGTGCAAATTGTAGCCTCTTTTGCCTATTTGTAGCGGAGATGAGTGGTACCCGGTGGGGTCTGGTTATTTCAGTCAACGTTGCTCTTCTATCAGCTTGAATCACTCGGCCCATTCTCCTCTGACCTCTAGTATCAACAAGGCCTTTTTGCCCACAGGGCTGCCGCATACTGGATGTTTTTCCCTTTTCACACCATTCTATGTAAATCCTAGAAATGGTTGTGCGTGAAAATCCCAGTAACTGAGCAGATTGTGAAATACTCAGACTGGCCCGTCTGGCACCAATAACCATGCCATGCTCAAAATTACTTAAATCACCTTTCTTTCCCATTCTGACATTCAGTTTGGAGTTCAGGACATTGTCTTGACCAGGACCACACCCCTAAATGCATTGAAGCAACTGCCATGTGATTGGTTGATTAGATAATTGCATTAAGGAGAAACTGAACAGGTGTTCCTAATAATCCTTTAGGTGAGTGTATATATATATATATATATATATATATATATATATATATATATATATATATATATATATATATATATATATATATATATATATATATATATATATATATATATATATATATATATATATATATACACTCACCAAGGCCGAAAAACAGACCGGTGCAGTCGGGGATGTCCGAGGGAGGTGAACGAGGCCAGAAGGAGGAGCCAAGGCGTCAACCTGCTCAACATAATATTTGCATATCCATGTTGTATTTTACCTTTGGGTCAAAGGAGAGGCAGGCAAGTCAGAGTGCCTGGCTTAAGTCCTGCGTACATAGGCTGTTAGGGACAACAGTTTGACCCAAAGTTATGTATTAGATTGTATTGTCAGGGGAATATATTTTTGTGATTTGAACTGATCTAATCCAGTCGTCATTTTTGATAGAACACCCCTAACAGGATTCACAGGATTCTAGCTCTTAATGGCCTAGTGTCTGTGTACACTGGTGTATGAATGTGTGTGTGAAGGGGTGAGTGTGTTGCTGGTGAAATACGCCATACAAAAATGTGACCAGTCATGATCTGGAAGAAAGACGACAGTTTGAGTCTTCCGGTGGTTGAATTCACGCTCTGTAAAGGATGCACACCAAGCAGATTCCCTGGCAGCTCTCAGTGGCAACACATTTTTCAGCACCATGGACCTGACATCTTGGTTTTATAACATCCCCATTAGCAAAGAGGACAAGCGTTACACAGCCTTCACAACACCTATTGGGCTTTAAGAATACAACAGAATGCTCTAAAGTCTGTGTAAAAGCCCCACCTCCTTCATGCTCATGATGCTGAGTATCTTTGGAGACCTCAGCTTTATCAGCCTGCTCTGTTACCTGGATGACCTGCTTGTTTTTTCCCCCACTGAGAAGGAATCTCTCGAGAGACTGCAGGTAGTTCCAGAAGCTGAAAGAGAATACCCTCAAGTGGAGCCCAATGAAAGTCCACAGAAGAAGAAATAGGCTGGCACATTCCAATAATTGACTCTGGCATACCAGACTCCACCATCAGTTGATGCGTTGTTAGATGTGCCATCGCGCGTTCCAAATGGTGAAGATAAGGCCCATCTTGTGGCATTTGCCGTAAAACCTTGAGCGAGTCCCAACAGAGGTACCCCACCACCAGCTTGAGTTCATGGCTTTAAAGTGCAGCATCAGAGAGAAGTTCACACACTGGTTGAAGGGGCACAAGTTTACAGCAAGTTAGTGCAAAAAGCTGATGGAGAGAAAATCGACACAGTGCAAGATGCTTGGCCTTCAGCAGTCTGTTCAGTACCTTCATTCCTCCAGTATTACCCCATGTCAGTTCCCCAGTGGTCAAAGCAGTCCTCCAACATCATGACAACTGGCAAAGTGACACTGAAACCCGAGCTGTACATTTCATGCAGCATGTGCAGTCACTGCAGTCTACAGGCCTTGAACCCCTGCCTGCATTGGCCGTCAGCTTTAACATGTCACAGTCTCCAAACTTGCTGGTCATTTGCAAAATTAGACCACCCAGAACCGAACGTGCCAACTTTAACCCTGGCCAGTTCACTCTGCTGAAGTATTGGGACATACTCAGGGTCCAAGGTGGGATACTTTACAGAGTGTGCAAAGATCCAATAACCAAGGTTTAGAAGTTTCAGTCTGTTTGTTTCTGCTGAAAAAGGCTAAAGGTGGACTGATGGAACTTCAAAAACTGCAGATCTGAAACAGTATGGGAATGCTGCAGGATGGTACAGGGTGTCCAGCACAGGTCACTAGAATGAACAACCACCCAAGATTCTATGTGATTCTGACAGCAGAGTAAGAAGGAACAGAAAGTTTTTGATGTTTCAAATAATCAGGGCAATGTGCAAATGTACAACAAAAAGGAGCAAAATGCAGTTACTAGTGCAGAACCTCAGTGTGGACGTGAATTGGGCAGCAAACCTGTACCAGCTCATTGTAAGGTCAATGTCAGTTCAGAACAGGTTTCTCCTTGTCATTAAACTAAAGAGCTGTTTTTTTCTGTACCATTTTCATAAGTAGTTCTTGATGTTAAAAAAGTGGAAACAAATTCCATGTTTTAAGGAGTTTAAGTGTGAGAAAACAGCAACTTCTATTTTGTTTACGATGGCTTTAATCATGGCATGGGACGTTAGGATCTGCAATAACTGCAATGACCACCAGGCGGCGCTGTACAAAAAAGCAACAAACCATGTGCGTTGTGAATTCATGCCAAACAACAAAATTCTCACAATGCAAACTATTGGTGTGTTTTAATGTGCCATGTACATTATCACCAGATAATCAAGTGAAACGGATAAATGAATGAAAGGCATTGAGCAGGTCTAATCCCATCTGGATTTTTTTTTACTCTCAACAGTTACATAATGCTTTAATCCAGAGCTGTCAATCGGACCTCCTATAACACAACAAGCACAACAGCTTTTACCACAACTAATATACTATTGTCTCATCCTCTGAAAGTATTCACATAATGTATAGAAAACAATGGACAGTGTAAAATCACAACCTTTATTTTTGCATAGTGAAAGAAAACCAACCTGTGTGACAGACCTCATGTTCAAATCATATAGCAAAACAGAATTTCCTGAAATACTAGTTACTGTTTTTAAAGTGAGGCCAAAATAAACATCCAGGTGTATTGTATTGTGTTATAAACTTCAACATTTGAAAACACAATGAGAAAGTCTGACAGAGAGAGTATCTTTGATGATATTGATTCACAAGATTCAGACAGATTATTTTCTAGTTAATGGTTGGTCTAAAATCCAGATTAACAATAGGTTTTTCTTGTGTCTGTATATGTAATGTGGGACATACACTAATGCACAGAGTGAGAGCCATCTGGTGGACATAGCAAGAGATTTGGAGGATCAGAAAAAACAAGAGATATTGTAAAACAGACGCTCACGCCTGAGCCATTTGTACAAGATTGGTTTAAAGTCACATTATTTCAACATCAATACAAGTGTAACTATTCTCATAGGCCACCCCCAAACAAGCTCCCACTGGGACATTACCCATCTGTCAGTGAACAAATTATATTGCTGCAAATGTAGCGCTTTTTATTTAACTGAATTAGTGATAATATAATTATGAATATATTACCAATTTAACTACTGATTGTGCAGTAATCAATACTAGTAATTGATTTATCTATCAAATGTAAATACACCGGAAATGAGAACACACTAATCCAGTGTGCTCCTGTGATGCTGTCATTGGTTTCCCCCCCCCCCCCCCCCCCCCTCCATCCAACACACATGCATGTACACATGCTGCATCAGGGCAGTTTTTCTCTGTTAATCCAGCTGGACAGTCCTTGGCAATGGTGCACTTTTGCACCAAGACCATTTTTAGCACTAATGAGGAAAAACTCACATTTGGGATTTTCAAACTGTAGCAGTTACTTCTAGGCCTTTCAGTCCAAAAGTGGGACTCATCGTGGAGGACACTGCAGAGTCAAAAGATGAAGTCTTCAACGTATCAACGTATCACATCAAAGATGCTGCTGAATTTTGCATCTTTTCTCTGTAAGGATTTTTTTTTACTATTATTACAATTGTATGACTGAGACGAATGTGCTGCAAGATAAGATTTTGTTTTTTAGTCATCAATACAATTGCTCCTTTTTAGGTGTTTGGGGTTTGTGTCTCTGTTCCTGAAAATAAATTAATAACATTCAAAATAAAGAACAAATTAACTAACTTTGGAATGTATGCTGTACTAATTCACTAAAAAACATAACATTTGAAATGAATCTACATGCAGAATCATATTCTATAAATCATTACAATAATAATTATAATAGTGTAATACATCAGTTTTATATAACGCTTGATGTAAAACATTTTTGTGTGCCAACAAAAAGGGTAACATTATGTTTCAACAGCACCTGGTCTCACTAATGCTCATCTGGCGAGAAGGGAGTAAATCTCTATATCCCAGCTCCGAAATCATGCATAAAGCTTTCCCAGAGGAATGAGGGATTTAGTGCAGTTTGATGCTTTTGTTTCCACGTCAGCTCTATACAGGCTTACATATATATTCCTAAAGAAAGACAGAAAAACTATTACATAAAAATACCGTAACTTACTCCTATCTTCTTAACAGGTTTAGTGACGTTGAGTTTGGGAGCTGCGATTCCTCCTTCCTGTGGTTCAATCTACAAGAGTTTTGCTCAATGTTTACTAAAACTTGGAGACAGTTTGGTGGAAAATCAACCTGACCAGAATACACAGGACATTGATGCAATTTGCAGGTATGTACAAACAATCACACTAATAACTATACTATTCCTGTGTCTAAAGGAATTATTGTTTTTAAAACTTTTAACTGAAATAGTTTTAGATTTAAACCACTTATAAGGCACATCGTGTGTAACTACTTTAAGTGAAAATTTTGCCAAATAGTAGTGTTGGAGATATCACGTTTATAGAATCTTAACATCAATATTAAACTATACCTTCAAAGGTCCTGGAATGAGTTTCATGACTGTGCCAATGCTGCCCTGGCTGGATGTCCTGGAGAGGCAGCAGCAGTGTGGGAATCTCTGAGAAAGGAGTCAAGGAAGACAGAGTTTTCAGGAAACCTCTATGAGATGTGCGCTAGCCGCACCACCCTCAGCCCCACTACTGTGCCTGCAGCCCAGAGTCCCCCCACCTCAGAACAGACTAACCAAGAGACACTTAAAGGGAAGACTTACAAAGATGAGGCCACTTTTAGCTCTCTGTTTCTTCCAGTCTGTAGCACCATGCTTCTCTTTCTCAGTGTATAGCTGCTATACCTTTGCTTAAGCACACAAACAGACAGGTCAAGCGTGACAATCTTCAAACTGGCCATACTGAACGGAATAGTACTATCATAAATATACGATGAAGGATCTGAATATGAACCTGGACTCAGATAAAAGAGGACTTGATACTGAGGTTGAACAGTCTATGGCCTAATACTTGTTTGATGAGGATATAAACATGTGGATTGAAAATATACAAGGTGTCTGTGAAGTCTCTTTACAATTTTAAAATTTAAACAAAGGCAATTGATAAGATATATTAACTAGATTTCTTCTATTGTACTCAGTTATAAAAGTTTTTAATCACACTACATTTTTGTATGTCAGGCATCCTGTTGATTAAAGAGGCATCCTTTTGAATGAATCCCTAAAATGGCAACTCCTCAAGAGAAGGCACAATGCATATTATGGTTTACTGAGACAAAATTGGATACGCAGATTCAACCAAACTACAGAACAAAGTATGGAAGAAATCCACCATCACGTCTCTCAATTCATGCATGAGACAAAATATTTATGGAGTGTTTGGTAAAAAGAGAAGTGGGTGACCAAGAACATCTGAGGATTAATGGTGCCCATATAAAGGTGTATTAAATGAGGTAAAAAAAAAAAAAAAAAAGAAAAACACAGAGTACAATAGAACACGTCTGATAAAGATATCTTATCAGTTGTCTCTGTAATCATGTTTTAAATTGTAAAGAGACTTTCTGGACACCCTGCACACTCTGGAGCCTTCAAGCTGATACACATGCATTTATGCAGATGAAATTATGTTTAAGCACTAATTAAATGTCCCCTTTCTTTAATTCGCAGAAATTGTGTACATGCAGCACGGCAATGTTTTATTATTAAAAAAAACAAAAACGCATAGGCCTATTGTAGAACTTTGTGTATTTCAACATTTTATTTCAAAACCACTGGTAAATTTTGTAATAGTTTTATATTTGTGAACAAATACAGCACATGTTTCCTTCCGCAGTTCAATAAAAAGTTGTTTCATATGTGAAGCATTGTTGTTTCCTGTGTCGTAGACCAGTGCTCCCACTCACTTATAGGTTATTATTAGTTTCAGTTGAATTATTTGGATGTGCTGTTTCCAGTCTGCCACATAAGCCTCATGTCCTCACAACACCTTGCTCTCACTCTAATCTCTGATTGTCCCACATATTCATTTAAAACTGACACACTCACACTCTGTCTCTCTCACACACACACACACCTACACCCCCCCCCCCCCCCCACACACACACACACATGCACGAACGCACGCACGCACCCCCCCCCCACACACACACACACACAAATACAAAACAATTCAAAATTAAGCTGTTTTTGAACGCGCTGAAGTACAGACAAATGTCTGGGCTCTTTGTGAAGTTAGCTTATATATTGTAATGAGCTATGCACAGAGGAACGTCAGCTGTCAAATCCCGCCTACATTTTTTGGGGTAAATGTTAATGTCCAGATGGAATTCTTCTTTATTTTAGGTTTATTTTGTTCATTTATGGGTTTGGGGTACAAACAAATCCTTATTTACCCCAGAATGGTTGAACAGGAAATTAGTGTTACAGCTTTCCCTTAATGTTTTACACATTAATGTTTTTACACAAGTACTTCACAGTTCCATTTTAACGGACAACAGGGAAAAAGGAATAAATAAAGAAGAATTACAAGGGCCCATGGGTGAGCTCACTTCTTCTTAAGAGGTTTCTCTTAAGATGAAAAATATCCTCCTTGGCCAATTGGCTTATTTACAGACATGTTAATTAATATGCAATCTCCACAAAAAATAAATAAATAAAATTAAGTATCATGAAGTATTATGTCCTTATGTGGCCAAGGCTACATTTATAGATAATTCTCTGCTTTTTATTTCTTTTCATTCTCTCTTATTTACCTCCCCATGGACTCTTCCCAGTGCGATATGCCCTGAACCTCTCTCCAGACAGGTGTCTCAATGTGGAGGAGCAGTGGTTCTACTCCAGGCTCCTCCCAAGAGTCTTACCACCTGAGCTATTAAAAGAGCCCCGACCCCTTCCCCTATTGTATGTGTTGCCTCAAACCTTGATGGTTGTAATAAAATTACTTATGTAAAATGTAAAACTCCTCTGTAGGTCATAGAGACCCCAGTTGGACCACACCAGAAAGGTCAGTCTTAAAATAGAGGACACTTTCAGCAAACATGCTCACCTTAGTGTTAAATGTGTCACCCCAGGGTGAAATGTTTAATTATCTGAATATACAGCTGTTGTGAGAGGCACAGGGTAATAAAGGGTAGTATCATTCCTACCCAGTTTCACTTCAGAGCATGAGACACCAAGTCACACCAGGTGGGACCTCGGAAAGATTAGAATAAGATAATCTGTTGAGGAGAAAAGTCCAGACTAGGGACCATGGAGGAACTTGCCCGGGAGAGCATCTGCCTCTTCTCCCGCTCTGCCTCACACTCAGACCAGCCGAGACTGGGCTCATTTGGCGCTGTGTTTATCATGCTCAAGTCTGCACTGGGAGCTGGGCTGCTCAACTTTCCCTGGGCCTTTGAGAAAGCAGGAGGAGTGACCACTGCCATCTCCGTGGAACTGGTTAGTCATTTCAGAGGACTTAAATGTTCTATTAATGTTAATTGTGGCTTAAGACTAAAATAGAGCCCACTCTGCAGAAAAGGCCACGGTCACAGTGTTTCTTCATCCATATCCATTTAGACCTTTTAACCTTTTATTTTATTATTTGCTAGTTTGTTGTAGTATGTAATCGCCTATTAACAGAAGAGGAGTGCACAAATCTAACAGGTCTTCTGTAGCCTTTAGCCTTGGTACTTAGTTAAAGACGTGTTTCTCAAGGCTTTAAACGCACTTCAGTCATAGATAGTCTATTCTAGTGGGCTGTCGGTTTGATAAGCTTTTGTTAATTACTCCATACCCCATATTGGCGCAGGCGTAAATGGATGTTAAAAATACACTTGCCAATATATGTTAATGAAGCTAAAGATATGACTAAGATATATGTAGTTCAGCACATTTGACATACGGAGCCTATATGTCTTCTGAATGTGAAAAAGGGCCTTGCTCTTCACAGGTTACCTCTAATGAAGCATCAAGTTTCAGTGAGATTCAAAGAAAAATCCACACATCAAAGAGTTCAAAAGGCCCAGACAGACAGATCATGGGGCAGGTTAAACAGATTCTTTATGTTAATTACAATGAATACAGCTTATTTCATTGGAACTCACATTAATGCTTTTATTATCCATTCATACAAATACAGATTTAAAGACATACAGTGTATTGCATATAACAACACATCAATGTAAAGGCATTTGTGCACATGAGACTGCATAATGTAGCAGACTTAATATTTTTGAATGTTGAAACTTTACATCACTGTGAGTGTGAATACAGATTGTGTATACAGATTATACTCCCCATAATGTGATATGAATGTGTGAAAACTTGCTCACAAAATTTACTCCTCCAAAGTCTCCTCTATGCTTTGCTCCAAAATAATGTTACTTTAAAATATTTAAATATTGTCAACATAAAGCTTTGGTCACGTTAAGACTTACTTGTTATGGGAAGTGTAACTCTTTTTTTTTTACTCAAGTAAGAATAATATTCCACTTAAAAAAATACTCAGATAAGCATACATTTTTCTCCCCAAAAAATTACTCAAGCAAATGTAACTAGCTCTGGTATGAAATAATATCTGTATTTGTGTTTAGGTGTCCCTGGTGTTCCTCATCAGTGGTTTGGTGATTTTGGGCTATGCCTCATCCATCAGCAGACAGAAGACCTATCAGGACGTGGTGAGAGAGGTGTGCGGTCGTGCCGTGGGCCAGCTCTGTGAGGTCTGTTTCTGCTTCAACCTCTTCATGATCTGCGTGGCCTTCCTGGTGGTGGTGCAGGACCAACTGGAGAAATGTAAGTCCTGACTTGAAGGCTCACCATATCACTTTTCTGACAAAGGATGTCTCCATGGAGATGCCTTGCATTTTCTGCTGTTTGGTAGCAAAAATGTGTTTTTAGCAGTCTGGAACTCAAAAATACCTTGAAAAACATAAAAAATATAATTTATCCAACTGAGACACATTCCAGAAAAAGCAATAACCATAGAGACAAGTAGAGGGCGGATCCTGAGCAGAAAAATTACATGGTGCACCTTCCTGGCCCTGCTCAGTGACACCTCTGTCTTGGATTACATGGACACACTCACTTCACCCAGTGGTGAAGTGATAACCATCTGCACCTCAATGTCAGTAAAACAAAGGAACTGATCTTCAACCCGACCAAACTCATAAAAGTAACACACATAGCTGCTAAAATCATAGGACTCCCCACACCCAATCTCACAGATCTAAATAATCGGTCTATTGGACGCTTCGCACTCTCCATAGTACAGGACTCCACTCACCCCCTCCAGGACCATCTAATCCCTCTGCCCTCAGGACGGAGGTATATGGTGATCAGGTGCAGGAGGGCAGGGTTCGGTAGAAGCCTGATCCCAGCAGCCATTGCCTTTTTAAATAACAGGCCCCGCTGAGGCATAATGTCTGTTTTCGTAATGTGTTTATGTGACTGTGATGTTTGGTGTTTATCTGTGTATATGTCAGACGTGCTCTGTGTATGTGGAAAGGAATCTCCCCCCGGGGACAATAAAGTAAAGTCTAAAGTCTAAAGTCTAAATCCTCAAAACATAATGACCAAACATATGTAACCATAACATAGGTGATAGGTTCACAACCTATATTACAGTTCAAAAGAGAAGAGAAGACAAGAGAGATTATTTTGTCTCAATATTGAGGAGAAAGAGCGGAGAGGCAAAAAACCCCAGTTACAAACCACCACACTCTCTGGGGCCCAGACCGTCTTTCACCTCTTTTATTAAAGTTAGGAAACCCTAGTTACATACACATCTGAAGGGGGGGGGGGGGGGGGGGGGGCATATACTTTGCAAGCAGTGTAAAAACATATGAGGAAATTCACAGAGAAATATATTCTGTTTTTGCATTTCTACAAGGTCACTCTTTCCCTTCGCACAAAACATCCCATGATGTTTCTGTTTTAGGTTTCACAGTGACCTTCTTCCCGTGGGATCCTGCACTCTCAAAAGACATTTTCTGCAAGACTCAAGAACAAACATTAGTGCAGATTACATAGTTTACATAGTTGAATATAATGACTAAATAAAGAGTGAACATTACATTACAGTACCTTTAAAATGAACAGTGAGATAACATAATATACTTGAATATATATTTTGAATCCATCAATAGGTATCCATATTATCTCTCTAATATTGTCTTGATTAGTCACTGTTCATTACACTAACCTACTGGAGTAGTAGTTCAGTCATAAATTATGGACAAATTTCAAAGTGAGAGAAAATATAGACAAAACAAACAGTATTGAAGAACATTCAATGACACTATGATATTTTAAAGAAAAAAAAAGTAAATCTTGTGCTGATAGTATCTTTAAGTCATGCATATGCTTTTACTAATGTTGAAAGGAACATACTATCTATCATGAAAATATAGATTTCTAGAAATCTCCTTGTAAATACTGTATACTTTCAGTAATGTTTTGTTGCTAACATTGTGTGAAGATAAAACTAAAATTGCGGCGTCTCATTTTTGCAATAAAAAATGTATCTCTTGCATTTCAATTTCAATTCTATTTCCATTTTCAATTTCAGTGGCAAAAGCAAGTGACCCATTTTCATACTGACCACCTGAAAACCTTTAATCATTTTACAGCTGTCACTATGTTCCAGTAAACTGGGGGCTTGATTGGATTTACCAGCAGGAAAATACTACAATGCAGATGTTAGAGCAGTCCTCTGAGATGTTGTTAACAGTGTATTTTTGCAAATAACACATTTCTTTCTATGCTTCATTGGCATTAAGCATTTATCTTGCTCTCATTAAACACAGAGACAACAGATGCATTCTGAAAAATGTAAATTAATTCATAAATCAACAGTGTGCAGCTGTTTATGAGGCATACTTACCTCTTTGATAGTTCTTCTGTATGTTTGTTTATTTTGTACCTATGAATAATTTATACCATGGCTTTACTCCACAGTGTGTATTTCTTTATATGAAACTGCCACTGGCTCCACTGAGGCGGAAATGCCATATCACTGGTACACGGACCAGCGCTTTGCCCTCTTCATCATGTGTCTGGTCATTATTTTGCCACTGTCCATCCCAAAAGAAATTGGTATCCAGAAATACACCAGGTACAAGCCTTACCTATGGACCAGTGACATACAACTCAGGCCAAGTCTTTATGTTATTAAACTCTTACTCTTCTTGTGTCAGTGTGCTGGGGACACTGGCTGCTACGTACCTCTGTGTTGCTGTGATTGTCAAATATTATTTGATGGAGAGCCACACTGTCATCATCACTCCAGAACACAGCCAAGGGTCAGTAACCAATAACAGTTCACTTAAAGCCGCCTTCATATTTCACACTCCTGTATTGAGTTTTTATTAATTCAGCTTTGCTTTGCTCTTGTTCTATTTTTAGAGTGGGCTCCTGGGCATCAATGTTCAGTGTTGTGCCAACAATATGCTTTGGTTTTCAGGTAAGGATTTATTATTATTATTATTATTATTATTATTATTATTATTATTATTATTATTATTATTATTATTATTATTATTATTATTATTATTTATAACTTCTGAACATTGAAAGGCGCAATAAATTAACCGGGAGAACATATGTCATTAAACGAGCCATGAGAACGGCACATCTAGGAAGGATTATATACTTTGTAAGAATATGGATTGCATGAAATCTTACTATTCTATTTTGAAAATGAAAAGACTGCGCTTGTCTCTGGTGATAAATGTAATTACAGTGTCATGAGGCGTGTATAGCCATCTACAGCAGTATGGAGAACCAGAAGATCTCCCACTGGGTTGGCATCTCAGTGGTGTCCATGTTTTTCTGTTTACTCATCTACACTTTGACTGGTAAGTCAGTTATTATTGGGTTGGGTGAGTTTATTTTGCTACTTAACTGTCATTCTGTTGACGATCAGGTGTGTACGGCTTCATGACATTTGGGCGAGACGTTGCTTCTGATATTCTTATGTCATATCCTGGAAATGATGTGGTCATGATTATCTCACGACTGCTTTTTGGCATATCTATCATCACCATATATCCAATCATTCTTTTATTGGGCAGGTGAGAAACAACTGTTAAATCTGTTAAAGTGAGTATGCCATTTACATACACAGTAGACATCTGACCTGATATGTTTCTGTTGCCCATATACTGTGCCTGCTCCCATAGTTTTGTAGTTTTTACTTCTGCTTTTCCTGGAATGTCAGTATGGCATTAAACGTGTCTATCTAGCATTATTTAATCACAAGTATTTTATTGCTCAGAAATGTCTTGAAGTGTATCTAAGTATATATTTATGTTCTCATTAGAGATTTTACTCTTATCTTGTACAGATCTGTCATCCTGAATCTGATGCTGAGGCTCAGGCGGCGCAGTCATGGGATCGTCACTAGTTCGTTTGAGAGTCGCTGTCGGGTTGTCTTAACTATCGTGTGGATTGCCATCACTCTTCTCATCGCCATGTTTGTCCCAGACATGGGCGAGGTTATCAGTGTGATTGGAGGAATCAGTGCTTTCTTTATTTTCATCTTTCCAGGTACGAAAACTAACTCTCAGTCCTTAATTTGCATCAGTTGGTGCCCATTGTTGATCTATACGGTGCATATACTTGCTACAGGACTGTGTCTCATGTTTATAATGCAGACAAAGCAAGGGTCATCCAGATTCAGGTCAGTGATCAAACATTTTTGTATAGACATTTGTATAATAATAATGTATAAAACCCCATTTTCACATGTTAACATTTTCCTTTTAGTGGTGTTTTAACAGTTTGGGGTGTCATAACCATTGTAGTTGGAGCCTTCATTTTTGGACAGAGCACAACAATTGCAATTATGGAACTCATCAACAAATTTTAAATGTGAGCTCTTCCTGAGGTACTTTGTGTGTTCTTCTCCTCTTCACACTTTCCAAAGACATTTTCAAAAGACTTGTGTGAAGTGGGGACTTGTGAGTGAGTGTGGGTATGTGAATGATTCCTGTGTCAGCTTTGCATCAAACTGATCGGTGCCCAGGGTGTACCCAGCCAAAGCGCCAAAGTTACTGGGATGATCAATGCATCTACACTGTGACTCTGGACATATTTTAACCTTGTTTTGTTTGCACGATTAATGGCAAAAGGGTTGTTCTCTATAGATAACGTGAATGAAATGTAAGCTTTTTAAAATATGCTTTGTTGAATGTATTAAATCCTATTGTATGCTTTTTGAATAAGCAAATCATTAGAAAATTGCCTTGTGTTTGGTGTAAAAAGTAATGCAATGGATGATTTAAATAAATTATGTTCAACTTTTGGGTTGTGGGTGTCCATTTTTTACAAGAACTTTACAACTCAACATGATCCAGCTATCCAAAGATGTACCAATAGGGGGCAATATTATGTCACTCAATTTCATTTACTGTGTTGCAGTCAGTGCATGAGTTAGACCAGTGTTTCCCAACCAGTGGTACCCTTTGGACCAGAATTATTTTTGATTTAAAAACAAAGTGAAATTGAGTTGCATTTGAATATAAATATAAATCTCTTTGGGAATGTTTATAGATTGGGTTAGAACATAAATATCATTAATGTAAGACAACATTATAGTATTCATTGACAACAGATTTTTTACACCTAATCAGGAATCAATATTACATGAGTGAGCGGGTACTCGGAGTGTGAGAAGAGGTTTAGAGGGAACCTGGGACAAAAAGTGTTGGGATCCACTGAATTAACTGAATGAGCTCAGTACTGCAGTGGGAAAATGAAGGCCTATGTCGCTATTAAAAATCAGGCAACTAGAATAATCAGATAATTCAGTAACTCAGATTTTTGCTGCATGTGTTTTCACGTACACGAGAAATCTGATTAAAAAAAAAAAAAAACACCTGGTGACAGGTGTCAGTTAATAAATGGATTTTTTGAGTAAATGTTGTATACACAACACAAAGTACAATGAATTTAAAAATACATTTCAACCCTTTAATTTTTGTCTTTGCCATTTTTTGCATAATAAAGGAGTGGGCAATCAGAAATAAATCAGATTACTTGTATCAGATGTAACATTTTACATGATATTTCAATAATCTTGTAACTCCAGAAATCAAATAATGCTCAGGTTTTTTGTGTGCATGAAACATAGCCAGTGTTTGAACGTTTTCACTTTTAGCCATATGGATTTACACATAAGCTTCTACAAATTATAGGTTGTAAAGTGTGCAAGCAAAAATGAGCATAACCAGCTTGTTTACTTTCTTCCACACACCTCTGCATGGCCTCAATAAGATCAGTGATTAACCTACCAGAGAACAGAAAGATGACTCGATAGCACAGTTATTCTTTATTGGCTGCAAGCTTGAGTAGTTACATCTCTCTGTGCTTGTGAGTAGCTATATGCATTGCATGATTATAATATAAGTGACCAATGACTTACTATAAAGGCTGACAGTATTCAGATTTAGAGGGCATCTCTTTTAATATAAGATATGCTGAAGCCTTTCCAAACACTCTGCTTCATTCAGAATTGGAGCATCTACAAACACATTAACTTATCAACGCTTTGTTATGTAATGGACTTTGTAACTCATGCATATGCAGCTTACTTGAGTTTAGTGTATGAGATTATGCTTTAAACTGCATGCCAAAAGGGCTAAATCCACTAAAAGCACTACAAAAAATAGGGACGCTGCAGCAATCCAGCTTTTTCTGTTCTGATACCCATGTCAATACCTTGGCTTTGAGTATCTGCTGATGCTACATTAACTACTACTACATTATATTAATTACCAGTGAAGAGACTGAAAACATAATTTATGTCCTTTAAACACAAACAGCATATGGTAAAGACATGTTTTTGTAACTGTTATTTATCATTTAAAGTACCTACAGAACAGCTTTGGCCGGTAAATTGTCTGATTACACCAATTTATAAACCAAAATATAAATTGTTTTATAACCAACCAATTTGTATAAACCAAAATACAAATTGGTCCCAAGATAAACTGATATCTTGGGAGCCAGTATCCGATCCACCAAAATTTACCAGTATCGTATCAGCGTGTCCCTAAAGAAAACACTGACAGATACTGCAGCCACAGATGCCTAACTTTGATAATCCTTCCTAAAACTATAACAAAACTTTGCAGGGATTAGTCCATAAATAAATGTTAATGACAACATTGTAAATGTAAAATGCTGCCTGTTATATCAAATCCTTGGGGCTTCATGTTGGTAAATAAACCCAGTGCACTTGTCTCGAAACAGAAAACAAAAAGCCATTATTCCCTTTTTAGATTATCTGCTCATTCCCTTAGCCCCTCTGAAAAATAATATTTCCAGCTCTCATTATTATGCGGTAGACTGTAACAGCTTTGTTATTGAAAGATTACTTCTAATGCAGGCTCTAACCACAGATAATTAATGAAGTAACCATTTGTGGTGGTGATATTAATTAAACTCTTAATTGGTCTTGATAAGAGCATCAACAAAATGTCTAAAAGAAACAGAAGAAACTGGCAGTGTGTTATATCCAATAGTGTATTCCATTGCGAATCTGCATTGTAACCTCTGTAATTACACATAGAAAGCCCTCATGTTCTTGTAACCTGCAGAAAATTTGATTATTCTTGTATTCCTGCCACCTCTTCTCACGACAGACACGGCATGCTTTGGTCTGGGCTAAACGACTTTGGCTTTGCATGTAGGTGAATGACCTTGTTTTCTATATGCACCAAGGATAAAGCGGGCAGCTGAGATCATCATGATGGGGATAGCATGCGTCCATCACTGCACAGAGCACCAAATGGTGACAGGAGATCTTTGACCTGTGGGGCTGAACTTAAGCACGTAATCACTGCTGTGGCAATGAGCACAGGTGAAGGAGAGGCCTCTGTCACCTTGTGTGTGCACAGGCGATTAGGAGAACATTACATTATAATTGTTTTTACAGGAACACCAGTTTATTTTGGACCTCTGCACATTTTTATATGTTTAAGAGTCAAAAGTGCCAGACTAATGTGGTGATGAAGCACTAAAATCTTCATAAAGGCTTTCTTAATGATACATAAGAAAGCCTTTATGAAGCTTTCTTATGGATTTTGTTGAGGATTTTGTTTAGTTTATGCTTAGATAAAGAATATAACTGAAACAGAAATGAAGAAGAATTTACTCAATCAAACAGAAGAAATCTTTACTTGTACGGGGAGTCTGTACTGACATTCCCATGCAGAGACTAAATGTTTATGCTTATAATATGAGTTTACATGCAAACTATAGTGGGAGGATACAATGGTTTAGACTTAGTTGGTGCACAGATCAACCAGCCCTCGTGGCACCTTGCACAGTTCAATCAGACTGAGACGAGAATTCTTCTGAGGTGTTGTCTGGGTAATACCTCATGACACCATCCCTATCAGTAGTTCTTGTCTTATTTAGTTAGTTTGTTATTAGATAGATTGGAATATTTTTTTTGCCATATTTATTGCAATATATTTGTCTTGACATATATCTATGAATCCCACAGCTGTGATCACAGTTCTTATCTTTACATGACCTCAGTACAATAATGAACTGTAACAGTTATACAATAAGATAAGATAAGATATGCCTTTATTAGTCCCACAGAGGGGAAATTCCAGTATTGCACCGCACAGTTAAAGAACAGAAGGAAAATGGTACATGCAATAAAACAAGATAATAGATAAATAGTTTAAAATAATTTAAAAAAATATACTTAAACATAAACTAAAAATAGACTCTAATATAGCTTAGCACAGTTATTTACCCTAACAATTTGACAGTTAATGCTACAATTTGCTAAGAAAATGACTATGATGATTATTGAAATAAAATGTTACACAAACTGTCCAAAAGATTGGGTTTGTCCATAATGCTTGTAATGTTTCATATTAAATCCGAAAAGTAGATGAGCATTTGAATGAGAAAGGCATATATGTAATACCTGACTATTTGTGTGTTTTAAAATATCTATAAATGTGTCACACAGAGCCTTAAACGACATTTAGAATCAAGTAATTTCTGATTTCATTCTATTTTTTAATTAAAAAAGGTGGGTTATAATTCTAAGGAAACCACTGGCTTTTTGAAATAATATCCCCCACTGACCTTTAAATATCAGGGCTACAGTAGTAAACTTGGGCTGTTTTGTTCGCCTCAAGGTTTGAAGGTTTTTCATTATTTGAGCAAGTCAATGGCAATCTCAATGGGAATTATTATTTTATAATCAATATAATATTTAAAAATGTTACAATTTGGGAAAATGATGAAGCCCAAAGAATATTCTGTTTCCACACAAAGAAAGATCACATTATTACACTTCAGTGTTGCTCAAAAATAAGGTAAATTGAATAACTAAAGAACTGGCTGACTTCAGACTCCACCAGGAATGCACAGAAATCTGAAAGCAGGACTGGATTTCTATTTAAGATCTACATTTTGCCCAAGACCAAAGATAAAGTAGGACTACTACAGCTTAGCAACAAAGCTCCCTCAGCTCAGTATCTTTCTCAGATAATTACATACCAGTGAGTGACAGTTTAGTTCAGCATGGGTGATCTGGGGTTCACTAGTAGCCTGCAACAAATTCTTGGCTACTGAATTGGTCTAAAAGGTTCAAATAGGTTAGTTGTTTTCAGTTTCCAAGGTTGATTCATGTTGTTTATTTTAGACAATATTACAACATTACATTCTCTAGTAATTTTCAATGGTCATTTTTTTTAAATTGGTACTGGCTCTTTAAATGAGACCCCGCCCTCTTTATTGTACACATGCGCAGTCCAGGTTACAGTCATGTGATCAAGTTGTTTCCTTGCTTACAGACGCGCTGGTGAGTGTGCTCAGCTATGTAAGTTTTCTGTGTCGTGTCTTGTTTTCAAAAATATTCAGGTTTCTCTCCCTGTGTGGTGTAGTAGAAAGTCATTTCGAATTGTTCAGAGACTAGGGTCTTTATTTCACTTCGCCTTATTCTTAAAAGGCTACATCCTTGGCGCAAATAGAAGTGGTGTATATTTTTACTGTCATAAATACATGTCCCAAATGTAATGAATGACAAAGAATATAGCATCAGGTTTTCCCCTGACCTTTTTTCCTCACAGTTCAATCAATCAATCAATCAATCAATCAATCAAACTTTATTTGTATAGCACTTTATAACAGCAAAAACTGAACCAAAGTGCTTTTCAAGTGCATTAAACAGTTGCCTTTTGGAATTTTCATCCAATCCAGCTCTAATTATCTTGTACATTATTAATGTATGCTTTGAAGGGACTGAGTTGAATAAATCATTCAAAATATCAGATCATAATGGCTTAGTAGTTATGTAAAATACATTTTGAAAGTGATCAGGTTTTAAATGAGACAAAAGTGAATGGGATGTGTAAATTGATTTGTTTTTATTTTTTCAGCTGTTTAGCAAGATGAATATGGGAAATGGGACCAGGAGGAAATCTGTGCGACAGACAAGATACAGTGCAGTGGATGCTGACCCCGACACCCTGATTGAGACTAAAAGTCTGTTCAGTAAAATTTGGACTTATGCTAAACCGTCCAATGGGGACTGGTGCATACCAGAACCCAATGTGTCCCTTAAATACCCTGCCTCTGTACACAGTAATTTGGAGACATTGAAGACTTCATTGAATGCAGTGAAAAACCAACTCAGCGACAAAAATGTCCAAGTTTGGCACCAACACACCAACTCCACCAACCGGGCAGGAAAGGTCATGAACGCAGTTCGCTCTGTGGCAAATGCAGAGATCTGTACTCAGGCCTGGTGCAAGTTTTATGAGATTTTAGGAACATTTGATCTCATCCCAGGGCAAGTATTACAAAATGGGGAGTTAAATACAGTCCATTTGTGCGAGGCTCCCGGGGCTTTTGTTTCTGCTTTGAACCACTACATAAAAACCAGTGAAAAAACTCGCTATGTTGACTGGAGCTGGGCTGCCAACACTTTGAACCCCTATCACGAGGCCAATGGTGGGGGTACGACCATTGCAGATGACAGACTGATAGCCAATACTTTGCCCTGGTGGTTCTTTGGCTCTGATAATACAGGGAACATCATGATACAGCAACATTTGTTGGAGCTTCAGGCCTTTGTAGCTAACATGTCCAGAGTGGACCTGGTGACTGCGGATGGAAGCTTTGACTGCCAGGAGAACCCGGACGAGCAAGAGGCACTGGTGGCGTCTCTTCATTACTGCGAAGTCACAGCTGCTTTACTGCTGCTGACCCCAGGCGGCTCTTTTGTCCTCAAAATGTTCACTCTTTATGAACACTCCTCTGTTTGTCTGTTATATCTGCTCAGCTGCTGTTTCCACTCTGTCCATGTGTTTAAACCTGCCACCAGTAAAGCTGGCAACTCTGAAGTATATGTTGTATGTTTAAACTTTGAGGCCAAAGAAACTGTTCGACCCTTGCTCTCAAAACTTATTCGAAATTATGGACCAAACTTAGCCCATTTAGCTCTTTTCCCAAACACTGTGATACCTGACACCTTTATGAAACAACATGAGGACATGTGCTCATACTTTCACAAGCTGCAGGTAGAAACTATCTCAGAGAACTTGAGGTTATTTGAAAAAATAAGCCCTCAACAAAGGCAGAGACTGGACCACATCAGAGATTATGTTGCTCAGGAATATTTGCAGCGCTTTGAGGTAATGGATTTTGGATTAATGAATTTTGTCAAATGTCACTTTGCCTTTGGTGTTCTAATCAAACATGTGCTTGTTTGTTTAGGTGAGGTTTCTGCCACGGAGCAGGTGGATTTCTCGTAACACAGTGACTCCTGCCTGCTGCAGTGTCTCTGCAGGACGCCCTTTGGGACAGAAGAAACAAACAGGCTCCTTCAACGAGCGCAGGGAGCTGCAGACCCTGAGCTGGAGGGAGCGTATCCACAAGAGTTGCCATGCTGTGGGTGTGCAAAGACACTTGTCTGAGCCTGCTGGGGCAGGCTGTATACTGCAGGGGCCCCTGATCAATTGTCAAGTGGCTTCGTGGTACATTATTGTTGGAGCTGCACTGCCTGCTGTCAGGAACTCCCCGTTCTGTGAGGTCGAGCTCTTAAATCACTTAAATGAAGCGCTAGACTCAGCTCAGACTTTAGACTGGACTGGAGTATCTCCTTGTGCCTCGTGCCATGTGGTGTGCCCGGGATCAGTCTTATCAGATGTGGCAGGCCTCTGTGCCTCTGGTGTCCACACTGACCAACAGAGAAGACAATGCTTGGTGTTTGGCAGCTGCACAGTGTGGGAGCCCTTTCAGAGCCTTGGAGATTTTGACTTAACATTTTGTGCAGAGCCCTCTTTCCCACAGACAGGTGCACTCCTCCTTCATGATGGGGAGCCCTCATATCAACAGGAGATGTTAAACTGTGTTGTAGTCTCCCTGCAGCGCTTGCGCTCAGGGGACAGCCTGTTACTGCCTCTGTTTTCTGCTCTCACACGCGTAGCAGCAGCTGTAGTGTTGTGCCTTCATATGAGCTTTCGCTTGGTCTCATTCAGGTGTCCAAGCCCCACTTCCACTGTGGGGGCTGTTCTCCTCTGCATTGACTTCTGCCCTGAAGCTGCTGTGGAAATATTACCAGTTCTGAAAGAGGTTCAGACTCAAATAGCCCAACATTTACAAGAAAAAAGTGACACAGGTATAAGTCACAGACAGGTGTTGCAATTTGTCCCCATAGAGGAGCTCCTCACTCATGGTGTGACACAGTTTTTGTGCAGTGTCAATTCAGAAATCATCCATCAGAAACTACATTTGCTGATGCAGTCATAGTCATAGCAGTTTTTATAAAACTTTCATAAACTTACGTTTTAGTTATATATGATTTTAGGCACTTTTTCATGTCAATGGTTATGAATATGCACCTACAGAAATAATGCACAAATAAAAATCCAAAGTATTTGTTAGTTAAAGCATGATACGCAAAAATAAGTTGTGGTTAAATTCAATGAGGATTTATGTGAAGTCAGCAATAATCCAGCTGCTGTCTGTCACAGATGGTATAGTACAAGGAAGGGAATTTAGGATTTAATCCAAAGTGCCTTTTGTATATGTAGTTTGATATCTGGAGTTTTTTACTTTTGTGAAACACTGAAATATTTATAAAAATAAATGAGAATGTCTGTTTTGATTCTTTTTTTTCTTGATATTTGAAACTGTTGTTGTGAACGAGACAACAGAAACGTGAACCCTAGTTTTATACTGTACATTAGCAAGGATATTGGATGAAAAAAAAAAATGGTAGGAACATCAAATGCAGTTGGTCTTCTCTGTGTGATTGACAAACACAGCTGTAGTCCATGCTGCGTTCAATAACTCTTGTATTTCGGAGTGCTCCCATCCACCGCCTCTAGCTTTATAGATCATCAGATTAGATATGAATTTGGGCTGAACTCGGGGTATTCCCACAAGACACCAGCCTTCTGTGAGGGTTCTGACCTGCAACACACTGACTCATTAATTACTCTATAAATACTGTATTACACATTGTTTATTAGGCCAGTCGTATTTTTAACAAGCAGTCTCCTGCCGCAGTGAATCTCAAGTAATCACTATATAAGCACTTAGCATATCACAAAGTCTAATTATTTGTTTTCTGGAACTAACAAAATTTACACTCCCCAATTTCTGTTCCAAAGAAATGACAAAAATAAAAAAAAATGCATGGTTTATGGGCTTGCTTTTACTGCAGTCATGGACTAATCCGTAAACTATAGCAAACATCTGTGGGAATGAACCAGAATCATATTATTCTTCTGCATCTTCTGCTCTGAGCCACATGAATATTTATATCTGTGCATAGTTTCATTGCATACTTAATATGCCTATGCACTGGCAGGGTTCGCAGTGGTTTGTTGTTGATGCTGAAATTGTTAATTTCCAGCTTCATTTTATGCTTATATTCTGATATCTGATTTCTTTACATTGTTGATGTTGTAACATGCTTTACCAGATATTTTTTTCCTTTCAGCAGTGCAACACTCAGAAGATGGAAAAGGTGTCATTTGTACTATTTGTATGGGACGTTTGAAAAAATTACAAAATTAAGACATTGCTAAATCTTAAAAAAAAAAAAAAGAGGCATTTTTTTTTGTCAAAGTAAAGAAAGTAGGCCTAAACTCAACGCTTAGCAATTTGAACATCTGCTTTGTCACAGAGCCATGCAAACGAGTTGCTCACTCTCCTGCAGCTGTTGTCCCATTTGTCCTTTTCACTGGCTGCACTGAGAAGACTAATCAATCTGAAAGAAAAGGGCTACCTGTCCTTCACATCTGTAAAACAAATAGATCATTTCCTGAAAGGCAAATTAAATGCTATGTTTGAGTTTGTGGTGACAGTCCCTGTGAACTGTCAGGCTGAGGGTTCTTTAATATTTACTGCCTAAAGCAAAGCTGTTCGCGCCTGACTGAACTCTCCCTGATAGTGTGTGTGAAGCTCAGCTATTTTCTGCTGTAGGAGTGGATATGTGAAATGGAAAGGACTTTCACTAAAGCAGATAAGAAATATATAGAACTGTGTTGATGTTAAGAGGGGAACTTTGACTTGTGAATCTAGCATGAGAGATCAAGCCCCTCCATGGATCTAGGACTGCTAAGATTAAACATGGAGTTAAATACACCAATTCCCTATACTGCAGCACAGGGGCAGTTGTGAAATCTATTTGAGTAAAAGATGCATTAATCCCTGTTTGATTTGAGTTTGAGTTTGTTTTTTGTTTTTTTTATCAACGTCCAGGAACCAAACTATGAAGCTGGAGGAATAAATGCAGCTTTGGCCCAAATTCAAAAATCACCAGGGCAGAAAAGAGGCATTTGCAGTCACAAATCTCACCCTGTGGTATGTGCTTTTTTCTTCATAAACAACAACAAGCAATTAACCTCTTGACATGCTGCCTGAATTGAGGTGTCAAACTCTGTCGATGCTCAGAAATATTGTAGTTTAGTTCCCGTTCTAATGACTGCTTTTATAGATTGTTCATATGTAAATCATGTTGGGTGGAATCAGATTTATGGCCATGGTAGCCATATGGCCTTCCTCTTAGTCTTTTAAAATGCTAATCAGAGTAATACTTGGACTATTAGAACTGGCAAAAAGCAAGGAAATATAAAAGATTATTGTATATATGCATCAGTATTAAACCCTTATGTTTGACACAAACACACACATACATTTAACTTGTTTAATGTATCTGTGTATTAAACTAATTATATTCATTATATTTTAGTTAAAGTATGGATTATATTTTCATGGTATCATGCAGGTGATGCAGCACCTCTGGAAAATTACATATTGTGCCTTTCAGTTAGACCCACTGTGTATTCAAGCAGTGCCAGTGACAAACAGGATAGCGGTAGAGACTTTTGAGATAACTTGGAAACAAGAGTTGCAGTGATCTTTATAAACACTCAGTCAGTATGTGCATCCACAGTGGTGCATAGACCCATCTCCAGATTCTGGTTAGGTCAGGACTACCTGGAGGATTTAGCATATATTTTCAGTTAATGGGAAAAATACAAAGTTCCCAGAAAAAAAACCCACTCAGAAGAGTGACTGTGGTCTTTAATATCACAGTAAAATTGATTTATAATTCAATCTAACCTGCAAGTATCTAAATAAATCAGCATTTATTTTCTCTCATAATTGCAATAATGTCTGTAATTCACCTGTTTTTACTCCTTACAAAACAAACCAATATTCCACAACAGGACACAGTGCAGTGCGTTCAATGTGAAACAAGCTTTAATCTGCCATGGCTAAAACCCAGCACTCTGGCCAGCAGCTTGCGCTTTGAGCTTATTGTGTCATTTTCTCTACAAAATGAAGCGTCACAGCATTAAACCCTTTAAATGCACTGCTGCTATCCAGTGATGGATTATCTCCCACACACTGGCCATTGTTTCATTTGATTAATTGGGTATAATTACAAAGCTTGGTTTATTTTGCACATGAACTATTGCAATCAATAGTTGACAGATTATCCATTTGTCCTGTACGTTGCCCTTTAGGCTAAACATGGTGCAGTTCATTGTAGGCTCGCCCACAAATTCAATAAAAGGAATTACCTGGGCAGAGGTGTGGACCCAAAACACAAATCAGATAGGTGCCATATGTCGCCCTGGCATTTATTATGTCCAAATGCACTTAGACAGAGAGAAGCTTTGGTCTATGTACGGCCTTTTTATTTGTGCATGTGGGAGTGTGGCTGCGCTTGGCTGCATTTGTTTATGGAGGCTTGTCAACTCCAGATGATTCATGCAAACTCACAGCACATGAACTGATATAGGCTTCTTATGTGAAGTGCTCCGTCGCCTCCCCAAAACGGTGACAAGGATGTAGTGTGAAGGTCCATAACAAACACGTTTAACATAAGACCGGGTGCGGCTTTTCCCATACACGCAGTTTAACACAGTGGAGGTTAAATCTTTAATTATTACTCTTGTATACTGTTGTCACTGAAAATTACATTATGGTAATAAATGTATAGATCAATAAATGAGCGTCATAGTGAACTTGATATATAGATGGTGTGAAATATCTTTATAATAACTGTACTCAAACAAGTCACGGCCTGTTGCTTAAAGATTATTCATCTAAAGATGCACTATGTAATTTTTCTGGTGCAAGGTTTGCCAGCTGTTTGTCTCATTGAAATGATATTGCTTGGCATAGAATGTTCCACAGTAGGGCATTAAACTTACATATTTGCATTTGTGCTATTACAGGTGTTTCCTATGGTTAAAAGATACGTCGAAATACATGCAGACCATTGAACATTTGATGAAGTTTAGTTTGACTTTATACAGTTTTGTGCATAGACTTAATTGGGACAATCTATGACCTTTTTGAGTTTCTTAACAGAGGTGAAGATGACTATTGTGTTTTATTTTGGGAGACCCTGAACTTGGACCGATGGTGACTTAATTACCACTGTGAACATATCAGAACATTTATATTTAATGTTTTGCAAATTAACATGTCCATTTTGTATGCCAAGCATCCATCACTCCACCGGTGTTGGATAATAGTCCTCCTGTCTCAGGTATTTAAGCTCTCTGTTGCATCATCCAGATGTACAGGGCTGCTGTCTCCTGTGGCAGGGTTGGGGAGGTTGTTTTTGAAATGTGCTCACAGGAGGTCCAGTGTCTTAATTGTTCCCTGAGGAAGAGGGAGTAGAAAAAGTGCTTTCTCTACCTTTGCAAATGTGAAATGTATCAGCTCTGTGCTTAATAGATGTTTAGGCCACATTGTGAGAGACTGAATGACTTTGCAATCTCAGCAGTGAGTTTGTTTTGTCAGGCAACATGCACGGGGGGGGGAACTGTGGAGATGTAATCAGCAAAACACAGCTTCACATTGTCATTTTAAGCATTTTTATTTAACACAACATGCAGTCAGTTGTGAGTTTCTGAGCTTGGACGATTATCAGTTTTGATCATATTTAACTTGCAGCGGTTGTGTTGCGGTACTGATGATAAAGGGTGATTATTGCGATGAAGCATCCTGTCATTCTAATTTACACAAATGGCATACTCCTACTTTGAATGCTGCTTGGGTGTATTAACACAGCAGCTAACGTCAAATCAGACTAATTCAATCTACCACATGCACAATTCACACACATGGTCTAATCCAGCATTTCTTACAACAACTTGCACATTGGTTGCGCTATGGGGCATGTAACAAAACTGTGTCTGCTGGATGAGGCAATAGAAGACAAACAGCTCCATGGGTCAGTGTTTAGACCTACAGCACCAGTCAATTGTGATTAAATAGACTTTTTAAAAAACTGTTTTGCCAAATATATACCAGCATGTAGTAATTTTAGCTTCTGGATAGGTTTAGTTGATTATCTTCACAACTGGGATTATTCATTTTCAGATCAGATGTGTTGCTGTGATCAGTAAAAAAACAAACAAAAGTATATAAGTAGTAGTAGTAAGTAGAAGTATTTTTTATTACATTTCTAAACATTTAAAAAATCTTATAACACAGAAACACTGCTGCTGCCCCGTCTTGAAGGAGAGAGGATAACACATGCATTGGAGCATGAGGCTTGTGCAGGGCAGCATGCTGGGTTAACAGGAGGGGTCAGAATTCAACTGATTAATGCAGAGAGCAAAGATGGTGAACATTTAAGGAGGACAAATGCAAAACAGGCAACTTCATGTTTAATGTTGCATTTTTCATGAGGATGCTCCATACCACTGCTGCTATATGTACTTTCCTGTCTATAGGCATAAAAGTTTACATAAATGGAAACTTGTGCCATATCCATATCAAAATAATTAGACCAAATGGTAATTCTAAAGAAATTTTAAGTTCAGTATTTCAGTATTGTGACAGTACTCAAGCTTATAATTATACTTTTATCAGTAATTTATAACTTGTGCATGCGATAATATTAAACTATAATTTAACAAACACCTGGCAACTCTATGGCTCAGGCTTTTCTCAAGGTTTGAATCTGTGTGGACGTCTCTTGAGTTGATATTAGCTGCAGTGCTGCGCTCAATGGGATTTTCGTCCTCCGGGGCTGTGTTACGGCTGCAGCATGACAAAACAGCTTAATTTCACCGAGACTCAGTGAAATTAAGCTGTATTCAGTCCAAGGATGAATGGATGGCATTAACATTCATAACTATTCAACAATGTTACTAGGCAAGTTTAGACGTTTGCATTCTGAGATCCTAATCAAAGCAGGGGCAGATTAAACTGGGAACTTTAAATAGTGAAGAAATATTTGTGATACCATCAACGTAATAATACGTATAATCTGCTGCTGCAGTGCTTGAAAGTGACCTACCTCTGCCTCCTCTTCATCACTTCTGGCAGGACAAAGCTGGTTACATCAAATCTTAAGTGCTCCCAGTGAGATGAAAATACCCTCAGCAAACAGAAAGTGACTGGGAATTTCCTCTTTTATGCATCACAAATCATAAAGAGCATATCTGTGCATAATAAAGTCTATATTGATATGAAAATTGATCGTTTAGATAATTAAACGCTTGATTGTCTTATTTAACCTTTTTTTTCCCCCACATTTTTTAGATAATAAGGATTTATATGCACAACAGTAGACAGAAGAATAAGTTAGCTGGAGTTTTAGGGGTGTCTGGACTGTCTGATCTGCTTATTCACTTTAAAAAGAGCTTTATAGTGCCACACATAATTAATCAGTGCAGGGCATAATTTAATCAGTACAGGGCATGTTTTTAGTCAAATAACTTTTTTTTTTTTGTCTCTTATAGTCTTAATATATCATTTCAGCCTCAAAGCTTATACCTGACCTAAATATGCTTTCACCATCAATACATTTATAGTTATATAATGTACAATTGTGCTTTTTTATAGTCATGGAGCACAAAATTAACTACATTAACAAGATGACATAATCTGTGGTTCCAGTCTGTATTCTAGTTCTAGTGACACTGTACTGGGCAGCATACAACCAAAAGACTGGAAATACATTTCTGATATAATCTGATTATGATTATATAAGAACATTTCTTATTACCTCTGTCACTATACACAGCGTTAAACATCTGTGTTCAACTTGAGAAGCACCACTTTCAATGCCAAATGCTCTCATCTCTGTGCTATAAATACTCTTATTATTATTCATATGTTTTTATGGCACCACTATAGAAAACCTCCTTCCATTTTTGCTCCTGACAATTTTCTCTCATGTGTGCTCTTTTTGTGTGCTTTTTTATTCAATGCATAGACTTAATATTCACACGTTTTATTCAGTAACATTATGAATGCATTATAGAATCGATTGGTGTCTGCAATTTTCAGTCCAAACCAGCATCTCCACAGAAAGTTTTTATTATTATTTTTTTTTTAATGTTTTTTTTGTTTGTTTGTTTTTGTTCTCAAACCATATTTTTAAATGAATAAGAGTATGATATTAGCCTGTTATAAGTTTGGCTGTAAGTGGAATACTTGTGAGTCTTTGTTTAATGTAAAGTTTTCTTCTAAATCGCTGATGTTTTAGTCTCTCTTTAAACATGCTCCCTGTTTTGACCCACTAATGCCATCAAATGTTCCAACCATATAGTACATTAAAATACTAGCTCACATTTTGTTTCCCCTGGTTTTGAATTTATTTTGTATTTCTTTGTTGTCTTCTGAATTGCAATATTTTTCAAAATGTTATGTTCTTGTATCTTTTCATCAGCTCAAAATGAGGTGTATAACCTTCAGACCACTGCCTTTTCACTGACCCAAATGGAAATAAAAAGGAGCAATAAGACGCAGAGGCTGTGATGAGGAAAGAGCTGAAAGGGGAGTGTGCCATTCATCCCTCAGAATGAACAAAAGGCATTTTTTGTGATCTATATGGTTGTTCCGGCTGCTGATGCCTGCTGGATTTATGCCAAACGCTGCTTCGATTGGTCAGGGAGACTGAATACCCCCTGCTCCTTTTCCACCTGCAGGGGAGGGACATCAAAACTCTGCAAGCTTAATATTTACAGATATATTATGTGTGAAACAAAATAACAAATGTCCTGCAATTTGCTACATGTTAACCTAATTATGTATTGTCTTGTTTAATTACCAGAATGGATTTAGGTACCTCTGTGCAAAGGAGTCAGTTGAGACATTGCAAGTGAAGCAGTTTTGGATGGTGGGTGCAGCCTACCTCATTAATGACTGGTGCAGGTTTTACAGATGGGCCTATAACAGAGGCTTAACATCAAGTGTGTCCAGTCTCTTCATTCTAAGCTTGCCCATGCATGCAGGGAATTATTTGCATGAGTAATTTGGCAGGCTGTAATGCCCTACCTCGACTTCAAACTGATTCATATCACAAAGATCGACAGTATTAGCATTATGGGCCTATTGTTTGATATCAATCCCCCCCCCCCCCCCCCCCCACACACACACACACACCCACACACACACACACCCCTACACCCCCCCCCCCCCCGTACTTACTCCTACTGTACTACTTTCTCCTGTGGACCACTGCCTTTCGTGCGCCCCTGCTGGTGCAGAGCAGGAGCAGCGGGCGCCGCGGGGGGTTTAAAAGCCCGGACTGAAGAGAAGCTGCCCACAGTCAGTGCGAAGGAGCTCTACGCACGGAAAGTTTATCTCTCACTACTACACTTTCAATCCAAAGGACCAGTACACGCGCCACGGAGATGGCAACCCACGCGCAGCAGCCTCCACACCTGCACCTGGCCGAGATCACCGCCACGCAGTTCATCGACATCTGGAAACATTATGACTCAGACGGTGAGTGTCCAAACTTCTATATCCTGTTTAAACAAAAGTAATGCATGTGCCCGGAAAGTGTTTGAAAAGCTTTGCGATAGTTTGTAGCTTAGTTATTTTCTTTATCCTTGCGCGCACAACAAACCAAACCAATTTACAGAAATCAACCATTTTATTTCTAACTATAGACTATACATCTCTATAAATTAATTAGTGAGTGTGACTCAGCAGCTGTTTTACATAACAACACCATAGGCATATCGCGTTATTTATATTTTTTACTCAATAATAAGGAACCACAGGAACCAACCCATTACATGGAAAAGGGGCACAGGTGCAGAGTGGGTCCTGACAAGTGAAGGTGCCAGAGTGCGGAGCACAGGGGTAATTTCCACTACAGAGATCTGACTATGGAAGGAGCTTCATATATATGGGATCAGAAAATAAGAAAGAAAATGAAAATCTCATGCTTACAAAGACGCTCTGTTAAAGTTGTGCTAAAAAAGCTGTGTTAAGAGTCGTGCACAAGAGGAAAAATCCTAATCTAATTATGTATCATTAATGCGGGTTCTTTTTTTGAGTGGGTCTTGGTCCATTGAATTAATAAATGGTCTTTCAGGGAAATCATTGTTGATTTTCCATTGCACATTTTCAGAGTTTCATCTCAAAGCAACATTTGTTTTAAATGCTATGGACAGCTGTTAAAATAACATGTTTCAAACACTATGCCTTTTCATAATCAGAATCCATTGTCATTGATCAAAATGCACTATAGGAATGTGCTTCGGCGATACGGTGCTACATAAACCATGAGTACCAATAGTAAAACAATATTTTAAAAATCTAGTCAAATAAAAAACATGTATAAAATAAAGTAAATAAATAAAAAAAACAAAACTTTGACTAATGTATAACAAATATACAGCATGGACAGAACTATCAACAAAAAGAGCCTAGATGTAGTACTGTTGAAGTGACTAATTTAAAGTGGCGTGCGTTATAAAGCCTTCATGAGTCCAACGGCAGAGGCGTCTGCGGCAATCCGACCTGCTTATCCCTGAGTCCTGGAGGTGCATAGGAGAGATGGGAGAGTGCACAATGCGCTGCAGTCTGTGCCTGTTTCCCTGGCAGTGGCCCCACATGGTGATGGAGGAGGTGGGGATGGAATCAGTGATGCTGCACCATCATCTGGGCTGGCAGCTTGGCTTTCCTCAGCTGCTGCAGGAAGTACATCCTCTGCTGGGCCTTTTTAATGAGGGAACTGATGGGGCTCCCACTTAAGGTCTTGGGTGATGGTGGTGGTGGGAAGGGGAGGGGGTCAACAGTGATGATGGGGGTGCCAGTCAGGGTGGGTGGGGGGTCATTGGGGCTATGACTTTCCTGAAGTCACAATCATCCACTGTCTTCTGGGCGCTGTGCTCCAGGTTGTTGCCACTGCACCAGGTCACCAGCCGGTCCAGCTCCCTCCTGTAGGCAGACTCATCGCCCTCCGAGATGAGCTTCATGATGGTGATGTCATCTGCAAACTTCATCAGTTGTTATGAAGCCAGTAAAGTTAGAGAACAGAAGGGGAGAAAGTACATATCCCTGTGTAGTTCCAGTGCTGATAGTCCAAGTGTATGAGCCATTCTTCTTCAGCCACCCACATTGACTCCAGTTAGAAAGTCCCCTGCAGGTGGAGTCAGACATGTATAGAGCTGAGAGAGAGTTTGTCCTGGAGCAGGGAGCAGGAATGAGTCCATAAAACAGGATCCTGGTGTAGGTTCCCAGATGCTCCAGGATGAGGTAGGTGTGCTGTTTGTATTGTGAATAATTAAATGCAGTTGGACACATTTAATTTAGTTGGTAAATGGACATTATTATTAGCAGACATCTGTTGTGGAGTTTATAAACCTTTTTAGACAGGTTAATTGGAAGGTGTCTTGGGCTAACTGCATGGCTCACACATCACCTCACTGCAGGTTTTGTTTATGGGAACATTTGGTGATGAATTGCCTCTGAATGTATCACTGTGTGGCAGAGGCAGACCTCTGACAACAGCTGTAGTGGAGTGGTGACTGCCTGAAAGACCCTTCAGCAGTGCCAACTATACGTGAAAGAGGAAAACAACATGATGACTGCAGAGTAATGATCAATTTTTCTTTGCAAAATGTGACCATTACTGTGCCTCTTTGGCCACATTGTTTCATTGCCTTTGGCATCTCTGAGTCACTGCTGCATCCATTTAAAGTGAAACTGAGTAATCAGGAGCTGAGAAAATGTTGTCAATGGGGGGGATGCATAGGATCACAACATGGTTTGTTTGTATTTGAAATACAAACTCAGCCAAAGCACAGATGGCGACGTGGAGCACATATCAAAAACAGTGTATATGGAGACCAAGAGATGAGAGGATCAGAGATTAAGAGATGAAGGGGGACCAACCAAGCTCTACATTTTATTCTGTATACGTGCTATACATGTGTTATGTATTATTATTATTATTACATATTACATGTTGTCTATATAGTGTAAAATGATGGAACCTCAGCCCCGCCAGGGTTGCAAACAGATGGGACTCAATCTTATGATTAAACAGAGAATTTAAACCTGACTGGGAGGCAGACAATGTAGGGAAATTATTGTATTAAATCATGTCTGGTCACATCACTGTCACAAGATCCTGGGGAAATGACTGAATGCACCAATAAGCATCTATTTGGCTGCACTCTCCTCTCTTGGTTGAGCAAAGACTCATTAGACTGCTTCCACTGTCACAAAACAAACTACTCTAGTCCCTCAAACAACGCCACACAAGATGTTAAGTCATTAGCAAACTTTGAAAATGTACTAATTGGAGCTCTCTTATTGATGAACTGAAGGAAACCATAAGTTTGGTTTTAAAATCCAAAGATTTTAGGAGTCCAGATGACCTTAATCTTCTGTCCACTCTTGATTTTCAGCAAAGCTCCAGGCAACTTTAAGACTTAATAACTTCAAACTTATTTTTCTGCTCTATAGGAAATGGTTATATTGAGGGAAAGGAGCTGGAGAATTTCTTCCGAGAGTTGGAGATGGCCAGAAGAGGGGCAGGAGTGGTTAGTGAAGTCTAAAATTTGAATTATTTGATTAAATAATTATTTTGCATCACTGAATCACTTCCCTAATCTACCCCCAGGATCCATCACACGCTACATTCAGAGAGAAAATGAATGAGTTCATGTCCAGCTTTGACAAGAACTCGGACGGGAAAATTGAGATGTCAGAGGTAACACTAAATGTGCATAGTAGTAGTAGTAATGGTAGTAGTAGTAGTAGTAGTATGCAGTAGTTTCTAACAGTTTCTGTTTTTCTCACCTGCAGCTGGCTCAGCTTCTGCCGACGGAGGAAAACTTCCTGCTGTGTTTTAGGGAGTTTGTGGGATCCAGCTCTCAGTTCATGGCTGTAAGGGCAAATTAAAACATTACATGCATTTGAATACAACAGTATATTCCAACAGTCACCACCAAAGAATAAAATAATCCATATTAATTTGAAAATTTGCCCTTGGATGAAAAAAAACCATATATCGCAATGTATTGGAGGTACATTAAAGTTAGATTTAATTAACAAAATATATACAGCAATGCATGAACCAAGTTCACAATGAAATGCACAACCAACCGGTTTGATTCAGAAAAAAACTGTATTCTTTTTTGAAACCTATGTAAAATGACAAATAATTAATTAGATTTGTTAGTTTGTTTTAAAAGACATTTCCAATTTGGTATGAGGAGAAGAAAAGAAGTGTAGACAGAAGAAGGCAAAGCTCAGCAACAACTTAAAGAGATGAATTGTGAGGTACACAAACCAGTATTGCATTTAAACAGTGCCCCAGGCATATTCTGTGCCATTAGAGTGAATAAAGTGTTTGTTGTCCAAAATACAATTACATTTCCTGCAAATTTTACACAGAGTAGTTTATGAGTAGCAGTTAAAATGATGGATAAATGCTGACTTTTATTGTGTAAACTAAAATGTAATTCTGCAAAACAAGCCATTTGCAGTCAACATTAAACTTCAGAGGCTTGCTGAATTCATTGGCAAGTTGTGAGATGGAGCTTTTATCTGCTGTAGTAAATGCGGGATAGGACTACTATACCTAATGGTCGGAATATTTATAACATGCTGCAATGCTAAAAGCTAAGATTGTTTCATCTCGCCCCAGCAGTGGATGTGACCCTTGACCTATTGGCACAGAAAAGCTTGATAAACCTGCTTATATTGATATTAATTAGTAGTAAAAGAGGGGGGTCTGGTCAAGATCCGTTCTAGTGCAACTGGACATAAGCCACGCTGCATGCTCTCTGCAGTCCCCTCAGTGGAGCAAGTCTTCAAAGCTATTCTCAGACTGCCATACATTATGAATGGAGTGGAGCTTTCTGTTGGGCTGAGCTGGAGAATACTGTAGGGAGCTTAGGTATCCATCTTTGATAAGCATCGTGACAAAACCTATATTTACACTACGGTAGAAGACACCCCAGAGTGTCCTTTATCTGTATACTGGATGATATATAGGCCTCTGGCTAGTGTTATTTATGCTGTTGTGACTGGAGTTGTTTGTAAAAGTGAATATTGTTACTTTTCACCTACAGGCCTGGAGGAGGTATGACACTGACCGGAGCGGATACATTGAGTCCAATGAGCTGGAGGTAAACAGACTTAAGTGTATATTAAACCTATAATTAAACTTACTAATGTTTATTAATACAAATAACAGTGTGAAATTTATACTGCTAATTAGGGATGGGTGATTTGCCAAAAAATGACCACTGCAAGTTTCAAGAGCCATATTCATTATTTTGATGATTTATGTACTCATGTATATAATATTAAATGCCTTTAAAAGGTAACCAGCACTTTACCATTTTTGGTTAAATCCACCTGTCCCTCACTCAGAGCATGAAGGAGAATGACAAAAGAGTGCAGTGGGTAGAGTTGCATTATGAAGGGGTGAATTATTGGCTAAAAAGTATCATGACATGGATTAGATTACAGTTTTATTTATTGTCATATTGCCCCGTTCTACTACTAATATAAACTACATTCACTGCAGTAAACTGTATGAGAGGGCATAAAGAAAGTAAACTTTCTTACAATTTCAAAAGCAATGTGGAAAGCAATAGACTACATAAGTAACAGTATGGTCATAGCACACAATTGTTAGGAATATACGAGGGTCATTCAATAAATAAGGTGAATTTTTCGGTATAAGGACTTTTAATACACATAGAAGCTTACTCTTTTTTTTTTGTTTTACTTGTTTTTCACATTTAATTTCTTTTGCAGATAAAAAAAAAAAACAACTGAGAGTTTTGGCCGATTAACAAAGATGGCCGACCAAGAAGCATGCTCCAGGATTGAACAGCGGTCAGTTATCAAGTTTTTGGTTGCTGAAGGTGCAAACCCGTTGAAATTCATAGGAGAATGTCAACTGTGTCTGGTTCGATCACCTCAGGAGACCTCACTTCTGTAGGCCTCCCAGGCCTGCCTTCATCCTCAACACTGCTCCGTCTTTCTTTAAACAATTTAGCCACTTGTAGACATTGCTTTGGCTGAAACATGTGGCACCATACACAGTTGACATTCTCCTATGAATTTCAACGGGTTTGCACCTTCAGCAACCAAAAACTTGATAACTGACCGCTGTTCAATCCTGGAGCTTCTTGGTTGGCCATCTTTGTTAATCGCCAAAACTCTCAAAGGTTTTTTTTAATCTGCAAAAGAAATTAAATCCATGTGAAAAACATGTTAAAAAAAAAAAAAGTAAGCTTCTAACTGTATTAAAAGTCCTTATACCGAAAAATTCACCTTATTTATTGAATGACCCTTGTAGTAATAATAAAAATCACACACCACTATCATAAAATACAAACACTTTTTTACTCAATAATGAGTACATTAAGTACTTTTATTTGCTCTCTCTTGACCGCATTTGCTTGGATTTGTTTATCTGTCCAGAAGACTGTCCCATTTTTCTGTGTCTAAAACCAAAATATAAACCAAAACTTGTGTGCCCTCTGTACCAGACCCGGGACACGCACAAATCTCCTTTTGACCTGATTCTGAACGACTTACAGTTATATAACGGAACGACCGGTGCACTTCATCTTCTCTCTGTCTCATCAGGGATTTCTCTCAGATTTGCTGAAAAAGGCCAACAGAAACTTTGATGGCAAGAAGCTCACTGAATACACACATACTATTGTAAGTATTTTTATAAAAAGAATGCTCACTGTACATTAAATATTCACATACATTTTCTCTGCTCATGTGCCTGATGCGTTCTCTGCAACTTCTTTAATGTAATGACTCTGGAGGCTTGAATTTTAAAAACATGACTGAACAACATCAATGCGGGGCTTTACCAGTTTAAATGCTGTGCTGAGGCATCACTTTTGGGGCCAACAGCATCTCTCTACCATCTGTAGCGCCAACATGTTCAACTGCCCCTATTTCAACTGGCTCTGCTGGTTATACATGTTATATTAGATGCAGCTTATGACTGATATTATTAATTCTAAGTACTCAAAACACAATACCTTTATGTTATTTAGCTCAAGATGTTTGATCTCAATGGTGATGGAAAACTAGGACTCTCTGAAATGGCTAGGTGAGTATATCTACTACTTTTAATTTACCTTAACATATTAACTCATCATAATTATTAACTAACGCTTGTTTCCTGCAGACTTTTGCCAGTGAATGAAAACTTCCTACTAAAATTTGAGGTCAGACATTTTATTTATTATTTTTTTCTGGAAACTTGTTGTCTTGTTGAATTTCAGCCAATTTCAGCATCTTAATCTACGAAACTCAAATGCTAACTTTTGTGTGGGATTTAAATTATTCAGTTTACTGTAATATTCTACTATAATAATCTTGACTGGCAAATCTTGACTGACAAATCTTGACAGTCTATTTGCATAGGCAGACACAATAGTATATTAAGTGGAAAAAATGTTGCATAATGTGAAAGATATATACTAAAGTGATTGACTCTAGGATTATAAAGGGTTTATGTAACAGGTCGTTGGTTGAACAATTTAACCCCTATAAATACCAATGGATGTATGGGCTGCTGTGACATTCTGACACTCTATATGTGTATTCATCTTGTATGTTGACATATGTAGATTTCAGCTCAGGGGGAGAAGATCAACAATTCCTTTCTGACTGTGGATTAGAGTGTCTGATCGGGATTAACTCAACTCTAGTCGCAGTTATCATAATCTGCATGGATTAATATCAGGTCTAGATCTAATGCTAGGGCTTTTACTGCACTCGAGAAATGTCTTAGTTGTCAAAATTTCTTGTTTTTCTTTTGATAGGGCATCCGGATCTCAGTGAAAGAGTTTGACGCACTCTTCACCTTTTACGACAAGGTAAATGATGAAAGTCATTGTAATGAATCTGGTCTTTTTGTCATTAATAAAACACATCTGTGTGTCTTCATTCAGGATGGGAACGGATATATTGATGAGCAGGAGCTTGATGCCTTGCTCAAAGACCTCTGTGACAAGAACAAAATGGTAATGAATAGTCACCTCATTGATTTTTCAGTTCGAGTTACTGTTCAAAGGCCATTTATAGTACAGATGGATTAACTTAGCCTATATAACCTTTGCATTTGTCTCCTCATGTACTGGACTTTCTGACATCTCTAAAAGGGATATAGTAAATAGGGCTCATAGTGAGAAAAATGCAATGAAATATTGTGATTTGGTGGACATTGTTAATGGGTCCAAACATTTCAGACTGGTAGCCATAGAATAACCACCTGACCCCCACTTTGGGAACTCTTGAAATAGACACCCTTAATTTGAATGAATCATTTAATTTCTTGTTTTTCCTGGCAGTAAATGCTGAATCTTAAAAACATTACTTTTATTCTTCAGGATGTGGTTTCAAGTGAGCTGGCAGGATACAAGAAAAGTATTATGGCTTTGTCAGATGAGGGGAAACTGTACCGGACGGAGCTGGAGATCGTCCTCTGCCGGGACTCCACACTGTGATCCCCTCCACTCTTCCTTCAAATACCTTCTCCTGGTGTAACCTGGTGCATGTTACCCCTATACCCCGCTATAGAGTGAAAAGTGCAGCTGGAAGCACAAAGTGTATTGCAGGCTGTTTTAGATTTCCCTCATAACATTTTATATGATTTTACACATCGTTTCATAATTTAATATCGAGACTTAAGCCTCCTTTATATTTAAACTCCTGTTTTACTGTACTCACTGGCTTGAGACCAGTGAGTGTTTTATCTTATGTTTACGTTACCCCCCATTTACATGTCATGTGGCAGCAGTAGATTTATTTATTCATATTATTTATTAAACTGTTACTCTTGAAGAGGCTTGTACTGTTCCATAAGAGATATTATTGAACATGAATAAATATCTATACCCATCCTTTGGGAGATTTTTGCCTTATCAGGTCACTGTTATAATCGCCTCATATCCTATGTTTACAAAAGGGGACTCTTTTTGAAAGGTTTGCTGTGAAAAATAATTTCTGCCCTGGAAGGCCTCAGTGAAGATTACAGCTCCAGTGTCCCAGAGTTGCTCTCTCCACCTACTCTAATCTTGTGGTAGCAGAAAGTGTGATTTAGAAAAAAGCTTGGGCTGCTCCATTTTTCATAGGCAGAAATGCACTTATCGTCCTCTATGGATTTTTTTAAGGAGATGCGCACACAGGAAGGGAAGGCCAGAGTTCAGCCACAGCGCTACCTATAGCCTATTACACATCTGCGTCACAGCTTGAGAATACCTGACATGTCAACCAAGGATTTCCACATACCTTAAATTATTTAAGACTTTTCAGACTCGTTTTTTGAACTTTCTAACTTCTCTGTTGGCCAAAGTGTATAGTGCATGCCTTTCTGTGTGTTTAACTTTAAGTGCATTTGAATGATGGCATCTTTATGAATCTACACACCCTTTAGAACATTATATATGGATTTCTCCCATCAATTAGTAATTATAGCTTTCATCTTTAATTAAACTCCCTATCTTTCCCACGCAGCCCTCACTCTCTCTCTAGCTCCACATGAGCATCTTACTCATGCACAAAAAAACAATGTTATGTTAGATGTTAGACATGACTTCAAACAGGTGCACACACTTGGATAGATACACATATGCACAAATAGATGAACGCTGTAGTCCTTCCTGTTGACAGAGAGGAAGCAGTGTGTTATCTTTGCTCTAATTCCTTCAAACACAGAGGAAAGAGACAAGCATACAGCTGTACTCTTACCACATTCATTCATGAAAATAAACTTTGTTAGAATATGAATCTGGTATTCAGACAATTTCATATAGGAAACCTTATTTGCTTTTGTCTATTACGACTATATTTCTAGGATTTTTCCTGAGTATAAACATTACACAGACTGGTACATACACAAAATCCAGTCGGGAGGTTTGGAAAATGCTTTTTTTTTCTCCTTTTTTTGTCCAACAAAAAGATAAAGCACAAATTTTGTAATACCACACATGCAGCACAAACACTGTAAATTTTAAATTTTGTTTTTAGTCTAACATAACATAATATGATTTTTTTGAACCTTAAGGGACTTTTTAGAATGACAACCATTCAATGATATGTCTTTTTTTCCAGGAAGAAAAGGGATGCAATGAAGTCTTCCATACCACACTCCACTGTAATAACTACCAATGTAAAGCGTTGAGTAGGAAGTAATTAAGCAGCCTATTAATGTTTGCTGTTGCAAAGAAGTCATAGCCCAAATAATAATTTATTTAAGTAATTTATTTTTACAATGATATCACACAACATTGTCAACCCATTTCAGAATGTTTTAAAAACATTCTGAACAAAATTTTATACACTTGATAGTGTAAATATGATATTATAAACCCTGTGTATTAAGGTAGGTCTAAACTGTTTAGTAGGCTCTGCTGAGTTGTAGGACACACATCATTGCCAGTTTCAATTTATATTTATTTATTTTTTATAATGATATTTTAGTGTTAGAGAAAAGTTTTTCTGATCCCAGCTCATCTGAGCTCCAGAGTCGCATTAGCAGCCTAAAAGTGTGAGAACAGTCAGAGATCTCGTCACTATATTAGGTTTAAATGCATTAGGTTTAGGTTGAGTGAACCCAGTTGTCCCAAAGTTATTATGACACTGCCCTCAAGTGGACAATCTACTTCGCTGCAATGCACAGGTCCTGCTGTTTTTTGTTTGTTTTTGTAAATGCAAATGTAAATGCAAAAACAAAACAAAACAAACAAACAAACCAAAAAAAAACAACAGAAAAATAAAAACCCAACAAAAAACAATACAACAGGTCTTCTAGGTCACGTAAATCATATTAAATTCTTCAAAAAGTGCAATCTTTTAAGTTAATTTCTTGTATTTCTTTTTTCTTTTTTTTAAGTCTGTTACCTTAAAATTATGCTAAGAGGGGGATTATTAACTCTTAAAACTTCATTTGTCAATGTAGTATTTTCCTGGTATAATAATTAAATTAAGACATATTTAATCTGAAGAAAATTTAGGGTAATCAAATATAAGCACTACTTGAAACTTTAATATTGTAACATTTTTACCTGATATTCCTCTCAAATAGTCTTGCACGTCTGACCAAAATCTATGTATCTGAGGACATTCTACAAAGAAATGTATGATAGAAGAAAAGAAAAAGACAAATATAATCTTTGACTGTGTATCGATGTTCAATTTTGAATAAACATCTTTTGTCATATTTGTAATTATATACAGCACTTAACGACGTAGTAAAAAAAACAAAAAAAGTTCCATTGTTTTTCACTAAACGAAGTCCACCTAAATTAGCTTTTTTGTACATTTCTCATTAAGTAGATTTATGCCCCCAATGGAAACGGTATATTCACTAAAATTAACATTTTCAATCTTTATATTTTTCACTAAAGACCCTATGTGAAATTGGCATAAAGTAATTTCAAACTCTCACTGAGACATTTGAGCTTTGTACATTAGTCATATCATTCATCATTATCATCTAATAGTTGGTTCACCACATTTAAATGTTCATTATTTAAACTTTGCAGCTGATGTCATCAATATTCCCTGGATGCTAACTGTAGGCACTGCTATGTCTGAGTTGTGTTAGACTTTAATTTGATCATTATTTTAACACAATCTGAGAAGAAAGAACTGACTTTGTTGGAACTTCAACAGGTGAGATGATTTGTGCTTAAACAAGTACCTCTCAGATAACATTGCAGTTACACGCTGACTGGCATTAGCCAACACTCACTGTCAAAACTTTTTGGCTGTGCGTGTGAGTGTGTATTGTGTCACCTGGGTAACCGCTGAAGATTCTGCCATAGAAGTCCATGTAGCACACCTCCAGCATGTCACTGTATTGACTGCAAAGTATTAATACCATTTCTGTACAGAATTGTTTCTATCTAAAATACATGTATTATTCCACAAAATACAAGTGTGAGAAGAGTAATTATGCATACGAAGCACAGCCCAGCACAACAGAAATGTAATAATTCACAGGACGTTTTCCAACAGTAAAAGGACAAGGTAGAAGAAAATTTAGACCTGTCCAAATGAATTTTGAAAAGCATTTCATAACCTAGGTGACTTTTTAAGGAATCTTGTCCAGTTAATTTAAAAATTAATTTAATTTAAGAGATTTTTTCATAGATTTTCATGATGGTTTATTAATATTGGAGAACAGAGATTCAGAGACATCTAGTGTTGAAAAAAGGTAAGTGGCTCTTGTCGTTCTCTCTGCTTTCTTTTCTGCCATATATAGATATATCTCTGGTAAACCAGCAATTAAACTTCTTTAAATGACATCCACCATAGGTGTAAAGTTATTAACTGTTTTTATTGCAAGACAAGTTGGTGCTGTTCATCATGAGATTTAATCATGTGCGTTATGTGCATGTGAGACTCTAATAGAAGCTCCGCCGCGCTCGTGTTTGTACGAGACTTCAACTGAGACTTGAATTGTACTGAAAAAGAGGGGTCAGTAAAATGGCTCTTACTTTGTTCAATAAAACAGCGCCCATTAGGTCTAATTAAGCTCAGGTGGTGCGTCACGCCGCGATCTTACGCCGCGGTGCGTCACTACGTCACGCCGCGTCGTGGTCGTCTCTGTCCTTCACATCTCCCCGGTTCGTCTGCGCCCTTCTGCTGAGAAACGATGGCTCTGCTCACAACCAACAGGTTTCTGTCCGGCCTGGGGACCTTAACCCCTTCCCTGGGAGTCCTGTCCACCCGCCAAAGGTAAAAATAAGCACAGATTTTCACAACACTGCGATATCTCTGGATGTAACTCAGAGCGCGCTGTAGCTGCGTGGTTTCTGACATAGCTCCAAACTGCCACATTTATGATTAAGCAACACTGATGGCGCTATTTAAACGTTTGTGGTTTAGTTATTTAAAGCTGAGTCATCGTCGCGTTGAGCCAAACTGACTTGCTGCTATAAAGTTTACTTTTGAGGGCGCTATCTGTAAAGCTAATAAATGTCACGGCGGTGATATTAGCACTGTGTACGTCCTACTCACGTTTATTATTAAAGTCTGCTTCTTGATAAGACCATAAGCCTTGCCGTTTTGTATTAAAGTGCTTTCAATGTGGTAACTGTGGCTACTAATACTCTGGCATTTACAATAACCCCATGGAGTTCTTCACCGCTGCTAAACCATGGCACGTACGATTTGAGCCAAGAGGCGACCCGTACTTGACGTGATTCTGTACGCTGATTGGCTCTCGCGCTCCTCCTGTCGTTGCTGATTGGCTGATTTCTGACTGAGGCAGAGAGGAACTAGTGTCCTTACTGAGCCACTTGGAGGACAAACATTGTACCTTTGCAATAATGGTCAATATTGTTCTTTCAGTAGCTGTTTAAACTATTTTATTCATAGAAAGTGATACTTATTTCATCTCCTTTTTATTTGAGACCTGTTTTTTTTTTCCCCCCCATTGGACCTATCACGTGTCAGTGTTGTATTTCATGGTATCAAGCTCCACAGTCCCTCAGTCTATCCATATGTCCAATGTTGTGTACTTCATGTCACTACTGATATACTCCTATTATATAACCATAAAGTTGTACATAGCAACTACAAACTGTCATGTTTACATGCCAATCCAACTGTGTGCATGTAAATATTACCACCTGCACAGAAGTTGCATACTCTAGTTTAATGTAATGCACAAATGTATCTCTTGATCTGTTTACGGTATATTTAATTTTTTTTTTTGTTTTTTGCATGCAACAATAAATACTACGTACACCTTTTCAAGATGTTTTCACTGATCAAGCATTAAAAACCCTGATCTAACTCATTTTAGATGGCAAATTGTAGTGCACTGGAGCGGTTTGAGCAGGATTATTGATCACCACTGTTGTTTTGGACTCTGAACCTGTAGAAGGGATTATAAATGTGCATGTTTCAGGAAACATGCACATGGGTTTTTCACATGGTTGAATAGGGATTTGGTAACTTCTAATCACATGAGTAGTTAAGCTCATTTCTGTCCAAAGTATGGTTAATGGATGTAAAATGGTTGTCTACGGTCAGGAAATTGCACTTTGCCAACTCACATGTACGTCATTGTTTGCTTTTATGTTTCAGTTCTTGGTGGGGTGGAGTGGCAATGGGCCCCCCTGATCCCATCCTGGGCGTGACTGAGGCTTTTAAGAGGGACACTAACCCCAAAAAGATGAACCTGGGGGTGGGAGCTTACAGAGATGACCAGGGCAAGCCCTTTGTGCTCAGCTGTGTTCGCAAGGTTATATATATACATTTTTTTTAATACATGTATGCAGTTGAGAGGCCATCTAAATTATACATTTATTTAAATTCAAATAATAAAGAATGGATGACTACTGGTCAGAGATATTTTATTATTTATTCCTTCTGTTTTCTACTTTTCAGGCAGAGGCCTTGATTGCTTCCAAGCAGCTGGATAAAGAGTACCTTGGCATTGGTGGTCTGGGAGAGTTTACAAAGGCTTGTGCACAGCTGGCACTTGGTGCTGACAATGAGGTTCTGAAAAGCAGCAGGGTATGTTTGATATAATCTGAGTGAAGATGATATCTTGTATTTCAGCATTCTAACTGAAGTTTACTGTGTTTTTCTACAGAGCATCACTGTGCAGACCATTTCAGGAACCGGGTCCTTGCGTATTGGAGCCAACTTTTTGGTTAGATTACTTTTCTTTTACTTGGTATAATATAAAAATCTAGTATCTGACTGATGTTTTTTGTTTTTGTTCTTGTGGTGCAGTCTCGATTTCATACAGGTCCACGAGATGTGTACCTGCCCAAACCCTCTTGGGGAAACCACACGCCCATCTTCAGAGATGCAGGAATGCAACTTAAGGCATACAGATACTATGACCCTTCAACCTGTGGCTTTGACTTCAATGGAGCTCTAGAGGACATCTCTGTAAGCTAGACCTCAGTTTTATCTTTTTAAGATGCTTACAAGAATTTCCCCCAGAGGCCATTATTGAGTGTTATCCTATTGTGTTTTAAAATTCTCCACATATTTACATGCTCCTCCGACAGGAACACAATGAGGATTATGACTAATTGTGCTTGCTACTGATTTGTACAACACTATGTTTCATTGAAATAATTAACATCAATGGCTTGCTAAACTGGGAAGTTTTTTATTTTTGAGTTCTCATGTTTCAGAAAATTCCAGAGCAGAGTGTGATTCTCCTGCACGCCTGTGCACACAACCCAACTGGTGTGGACCCTCGGCCTGAACAGTGGAAAGAGATTGCTGAAGTTGTAAAAGTGAGTGACGAAATTACTTTATCAGTTGGAGTTTGAAAGTGTCATCTGATAAAGAGAATAAAGAGAATTGAGTGTCATAATTTTTGGTAAATTATGACTCTGAACTTAACTTTTTTTTAAATTTTGCAGAAAAGGAACCTGCTTGTCTTCTTTGACATGGCCTACCAGGGTTTTGCTAGTGGAGACATTAATCGTGATGCCTGGGCAGTTCGTCACTTCATTGAAAAGGGTCACAACATCCTGCTGTCTCAGTCCTTTGCTAAGAACATGGGTCTCTATGGTCAGTTGAGAAGCACAATCACAAATACAATGAAGTTATTATAGCTGAGATGGATTCACAATTGCAGTTAAAAGGGTGAAACTTGTACATTGCCACCCCCAAGTGGTCATTAAGTAGTAGACAGTTTTAATATTTTCAGCATTTTATCATGATCAACTATTCTCTTGCACATGCCGCAGGTGAGCGAGTCGGAGGATTCTCTGTGGTGTGCAGTGACACTGATGAGGCTAAAAGGGTTGAGTCTCAGCTCAAGATCCTCATTCGGCCAATTTACTCCAACCCACCAATGAACGGAGCCAGAATTGCCACAACTATTCTTAACACACCTGACCTCTATTCACTGTGGTATGTATAAAGATTTGATTCATCGTCAAGATTTGAACTCGACACATTGAAGTAAATGTTTATGCATCTTGCCCAGGTTGGAGGAGGTTCATGGCATGGCAAATCGTATCATCAAAATGAGGGAACAGTTGGTGGCTGGTCTGAAGAAGGAAGGTTCCACTCACAACTGGCAGCATGTTATTGACCAAATTGGGATGTTTTGCTTTACAGGCCTCAAACCAGAGCAGGTGTGTATTAAATGCTATTGATATTTAAGATTCATTATTTTCTAAATGACCAGTTTATAAGTTTTTGTGTTCTTTTTTTTTTTTTTTTTTAGGTTGAACGTCTGACAAAGGAGTTTTCTGTGTACATGACCAAGGATGGCAGAATTTCTATGGCAGGTGTGTCCTCTGGGAATGTGGAGTACCTCGCTAATGCAATCCATGCTGTCACAAAGTAGAGAGGTTCGATGACTTTGAGCTACAACATCAAAAGTGCTAAAGGAGGAAATCCTGGGTCACCTCCTTTCTCCTACATTTCACTTATAGCTAGCAGATTTCTTTTTGTTAGATATTCATACTGGTTTCAGGTTAAACTCCAAAACCAAGTAATTTTAAACTCCTTGCATTTTCTTTGTAAACATTTTAAATGTGACTGAGCTTACATTTGAATTTGTGCAATGTCTATGAAGGCTGAACTTCTATAGGACTATTAAATACAAATGACGAAACCAAAATTTGTTTTCTTAAATACTGAGCTGTATGAAATTTCCTTTTGCTTTGTGGATGTTCAAGCACTTATTTTTGTAATGACACTGGTTAAAGCCCTACATATGTCAGCTACTTGGTTTAGGTCATAAATTGAAATGGTCACTCTTGTCAATAATGTTTGTCAAATGCCGCAGAATTAAGCACACCAGTCAAATGGAGGTGTCTGTGATGCAGACTGTAGATGAACTGTAAATGTTTTATATTCTAGCCTAGTCCCAGTTTGTCCTAGTTTAAGGCTTTGTCTGATTGTGTGACTGCAAATGAATGAGTGTAAGTAGTAATGACTGTATTATACTGTATTGGAAAAGATGAGACATGCAGCTCTCATTGGTATTAATACAAATTTGGTTCTGTTCTGTAAACTGAAAAAGCCAATCTTCAAAACTCAAAGTCTGAAACCTGGCAGTTATACATTTGCATTTTGTCCTAAAAGCAACTGGTTATTGGTCATGTACATCATTGCACTTCAATAAATTATTGTGGTAAATTACCCTGTGAAGTCTGCACCTCATTTAGTTTAGGTGGTGATGAGATTATGGGAGTAAAGGGATTTTTTATGTAGATGAAGTATTTTACATTTACATTGAAACTGTAAACGTATTTTGCTAATTTAATCATCAGGGCTAAATCCAATCTGTCCGCACTAAAGAACTACATTACCCAAAGTTTCAGTCAAGTGACAGTCATGTGACAGTCACGTGACAGTCACACGCCCCTCCCTCTTCAGACCTGATCAAAACACAGCGCCGCCAGCGCCTCTTCATGGTGCTGTGTCTGCAAACCACAGAAGCGACAAATCTATGCTCTTTACACCAGAAAACGGCACCGGACATGCAGTTAAGGTGAAGTACTTAATATTTTGTTTAAATGTTTCGTTATAAATCACTCTTTTATGGTGATGACAAGACAGACAACATCCCGTAGTTAGCTAGCAACTGCACAATGCACAGGTAAACAAGTAGTCCACTCTAGACATATTTGATAAACCATTTTATTCATTTCATTCAATCATTTTATGTGGTTTGATGATGTCTGATCTTACACTGGCGTTTTTTTTTTTCGTTTTTTTTTCTTTCTTTTTTTTTTTTCTCTTTACAATTTTACAAGGCTTTGTAGTGGAAAAAATGGGGAACCGCTTTTCATTCATTAATTTAAGTCGACCTAACACCATTCAGTTAATGATTTCTTGGTAACTAATTATGTTATATATTTGTTCTTACAGAATGTCCACCTTTTCATCATCTCTGGATTAACTGCAGTAAAAGAAGTTTGTTTTCCTTGATGCTGCTTTTAAAATTTCTTTTGATTTGAGACTGAGACCATTGCTGCCATGGCTATCAACTCAGATGTGGAGGACTGGGGTGGAATGGGCAGCACAGACTCTGGAGAGAGGGCCCGGCTGCTGCAGAGCCCCAGTGTGGACTCTGTGCCCTACATCGAGACAGAGAGAAGAGGTGGTGGTGTGTCCTCTATTGGAGCTGTATTCATTGTAGTCAATGCTGCACTGGGAGCAGGCTTACTCAATTTCCCTGCAGCCTTCAGTATGGCTGGAGGAATTACAGCCGGAGTGATGCTACAGATGGTAAGGATATGCTTAAACAATTTCTTCTTAGATGTCTTTCTTTTTAAAATTATCATTGTAATTGGGTCAATATTCCAGATAATTTATCAACATATTCTTTTGTGTTGTGTTTCAGTTCATGCTGATCTTCATTATCAGTGGGTTGGTGATCCTTGGATACTGCTCCCAGGTTTGTGCAAACTCTTTGTTCCTGTGCATTTACAGCATTTAGCAGATGGCCCTTGTGTTGCATAATACCACAGACATTCACTTCCCGTGGCAAAAACATGCTGCTGACTCATTTAAAAGTGAATATCCAATCCCACAACATTTACATTCATGCCTACATTTGTTATGTTATTATGTTTATTATGTTGTTTAGTGGTTTATTTTTTTATTAGGTATTTTAGCATTTTAATACCAGTCTCCTGTGATCACTTTCACTTATTGAATAAGGCATTAGGACTAAAAATGCTAGTGTTGTTTAAATACAATATGTACATTATCTGCTATTTTTGGTTGGTTGGTTTGGTTTGGTTAAATGATTATATGTGTTTGTTTAGGTCAGTAATGAAAGCACCTATCAAGAGGTGGTACGAGCCACATGTGGGAAGGTGACTGGAATTTTATGTGAAGTAGCCATTGCGATTTACACATTTGGCACCTGCATCGCGTTCTTCATTGTTATTGGAGATCAACTGGATCGATGTAAGTACAGTTATATAGTTTATAAATTGTAGTACATAGTATACAGTATGTTTTACACTGTCAAATTGGATTTTAGTACACACAGACCTCATGTGACTTGTTTAAACATTACCAATCACATGCTGACTAAAAGAAATCCTAGTTGTAACTTTCCTTTAGAGTACAAGAACATTCAATTCTGTCAACTGGACAAAGTTTTCAAATGAACTTTTTCTCCAGTTGACAGAAACTATTTTTTCTTACCATTTACTAACTTTTGACTATGGCTCATACCTGGACGACTGGAGGATTGCACATACATTTTGTGTGACTTCTAGAAATTAATATAGCACCGCAACAGTCACTGAAGGTTTCACTGCTTTTCTCTTTGCCTTCATATTAATTATACTTTGTCATGTATTGTAGTAATTGAAGCTGCAAATCATGATGGTTCAGGCAGCCACCCTTGGTACATGGATAGAAAGTTCACTATTTCTGTGACGGCAGTTCTGGTTATACTCCCTCTGTCCATTCCCAAAGAAATTGGTTTTCAGAAATATGCCAGGTATACATTTCACTGTCTATATTTTATATTGATGTTATCAAAATGTTTTATCTTTAATGTTGTTACTCTGTCTCATTGTAGTGCAATAAGTGTTGTAGGAACCTGGTACGTTACAATAGTGGTCATCATTAAGTACATTTGGCCAGATAAAAACAACATGCCGGGCTACCTTCCTGTCAGGTGAGTTTATACTTCAACTTGTATTTATGCAAAAAAGTTCCATCTTAGCAATTGTTACAAATACTCAGCTATCTTACAGCTCTACATCTTGGACAGCTGTGTTCAATGCTATGCCCACCATCTGCTTTGGCTTCCAGGTATCATGTCATTTTGTTTTGGGACCAAACCTGTGTCTCTTATTTTGGAAACTGAGATTTTTTTTTGTTTCAGTGTCATGTCAGCTGTGTGCCAGTCTTTAACAGCATGACAAGAAAAGAGATCAAACCCTGGGGACTTGTCGTAACGCTCAGTATGATCATCTGCCTTTTTGTTTATACAGGGACAGGTACTGGTGTTGTGTTTTTGTTGTGTAATCATATGCTTATTACATTTTAATAAGAAATGAATCTGATTTTTTTTCCTTCAGGTGTCTGTGGCTTCTTGACATTTGGCTCGAGTGTCCAACAGGATGTGCTGATGTCATATCCTCCAAATGACATTGCTGTAGCATTTGCAAGAGCTTTTATTGTTGTCTGTGTTGTCACTTCATACCCGATCTTACACTTCTGTGGGAGGTTAGTCTCACACAATAGCATGTTTGTGTTAATTGTAAACTATGCAGATACTTTATTTAATCAAAATTAGACAAGTGTGCTGTGCCTGTGTCATTGTGAACATGTCTCTCTGTTCTCAGGGCTGTGATAGAGGGGCTGTGGCTGCGTTTTCAGGGGGAACAGGTGGAAGTGTGTGTGCGTCGTGAACAGAGGAGGAGGATCTTCCAGACTCTGGTGTGGTTTATAGTCACCCTTGTCCTGGCTCTTTTTATACCTGATATTGGACGGGTAATCTCACTCATTGGAGGCCTGGCTGCCTGCTTTATTTTTGTTTTCCCAGGTAAAATATATTAATAATAATTTTTGTCACCTCTATTGTTTTACTTCTAATCAATCCCACTGTTATTTTTGTTTAGGTTTATGCTTGATGCAAGCCAAACTATCTGAGACAGACAATCGATCTACCAGGTGAGACTGATTGAGTCTACTTTATACAGAATTTAAACCTCTGTTCTTTTGTTTAAGTCATTGGCAAATATTTTTTATTTGTTTATTTTTATTTTTTTACAATATTCTGTATATAATGGAGCTGTGTATTTTTGTCTGCAGCTGGCATGGGATGGTCATCTTCGGTGTGGTCATGGTGACGCTTGGAGCGTTCATTTTTGGCCTCACAACATCAAACTCGATCTATCAAGATGTTAAAACATGAGAAGTGTTAAACTTGGCATCTCTCATCAGAGGCTGCTGCAGAGACAGAATGTAGTCCATCACAAGGTACTGTCAATAGTCACACCTCCAAAGACCTTATGTGAACCTTGTGGACTTGGAGATAGAATGATAACAGACATTGACTGATTGAGTTTTAAATAGTTAGAAAACAATTATTTTATTGACTGGAAAACATGTCTTTGGACCTTTTATCATTGATACATCACCCACATGATGATAAGACTACATTCTGCATGGTGTATTCAGGGTTATACAATTGTTAATTTCTGTATTTTAGTAAGCATGGTGATATGACATAGTAAGAGATGAACTACTACAATAGCTACCATCAATAATTATGATCCAAGTGATTTAGAACATTAAGGATTAATTTGTTTACACTATTGGTAATTGTGTTGATCATTTGTGCACATCGGTGAAAAGACATTGATTGACACTATGTATGTGTAAAAAGCACGTTATTCTTTTGATTCTTTAAAGTGAAGGGACATGTGGTTGCTCACAGCATATTTTATTGTACCTTTTAAACTATGACTAGTGAAGTTCAAACTGTGACAGTGAGTTGAGTTATTCTGTTGTCTTGAGACTTGAAATGTATTTATTTTAAAACACAAGTACCATCATTCGACTAGGGATGGCATAATAAACAATAGTATGGTTTATTGTGATAAAAAGGGTAAATAAGACTCGTTCATGGGACATTTTATATAATCGTGATAATCGCTATTATATCACCAGAATGTGCAGGAAAAAAAGCTACTTATCCATAATAATCTCTTCAGATCATTGTTGTTTTCACTTGTAACAAAGTCCAATACTATCAACTAACAGTTGTTTAAATATGGAACCTATTCATAATATTTAAATTATAGTTATTCATATCCATAACATTTTTTAACTATCAGAAACTTTTAAAAATTATGGTGAGAATAATCATTCACAATTATTATGGCCATGATGATCGTGACACCAAATTTCAATCTGGTCCATGCCTGCATTTGACATTCATCCTTTATTGTAAAGCTCTCCAGAATACTACAGCCATGTTATGTAAAATGGGAGACAAGTCTAATTGATTTATTTTGACTAATGCAGTTGTGCAAGGGACTAAATGAAGACTTGAAAGGTTATGGAGCCTGAAGACATTTGAGTTTCCTTTTGTTATTGTAATTTTATTTGGGACTTTTAAAATTTTATATATATTTTTTTTACAAACTTGTTGGTTACTTTGCATTTATGTAAATGAATAACTACAGAGAACGTGTCAAACTGTAAATTGTTTAATAAAAAAGACACATTACTTAAACATTGGTACATTTCAAGAATTCCTTTGCCAAGTTGTTACAACATCTATCCTTAATGGTGCACTAACTGCCATCATTCACCTTTGTTTGAAAAATAAAATAAATTTCCCTTCTATGTTCATGTAAGTATAGTAGCAATATTTAGGAAACTGAGCAGACATACTATTTATGCTTAATTTATTATGAACAGACTAAAATCTTCATTACAATTGATAAGATAAAATGGGTCAGTATAAGATGCAATTGGTCTCTAAAATGGACCAGAATAAAACCAAAATTTTCTCCTAAAAAAATTTAATAATTTGTTCCATAAACTTCCCTGAGAAATGTGATCAATAAGAAACTAGTGCAGAAAATGAATAGATTCTCAGTAATCACTGTTAGTTATAAATGACTGGAACATGTGGAAAGCTGGATCTGGGGCCCACTGCGGCACCATATGACCAGCCCCCTATAATATAACAGGACACAATAAATAAACTGACAAAGACTAGTTGACATTCATTTATAAGTGGTAAAAAACACAAAATAAAATTAAAGCTCTCTTCTTACCTTCACTGTAAGATATGTGATGTTGGCAAACGTCTGATAAAAACCAGCAACCTGGCCCTTATGAAGCCATGTCTGGTAGTTTGTGGTGGCCTGAAAGATGTCACATTTTAAAATAGTACTGAACTAAGATATTATACTGCACGGAAAATTAGCCAACCTTTATGCCAAGATCGTTAACAAACCACTGGTCTCCAAGAAAATTGCAAGCCATGTCAGTATCCCCATTGTACACAAGTGCTCGAAGGCCCAAGGAGAGCAGCTTCAGGTAGACTTCCTTCATACTTGGGTAAAGGGTTGTATAGTTACCACCAACAAAATCGCTGCATTGAAGCAATACATTTAGTTTCAATATAGCATAAAAGCACAACATGAATAAGAAAATGTAATGTAAGAACCTGCAGAGGTCCCATGGGGGCAAAATATCAGGAATATGTAAGGCTTTCCTCACATCACCTCTGTTGAGCCACTGTGTTTGAGCCGCGCTGTCGATGCAGGGTGGGACCTCTCCAAGATCCTTGTAGGGCTGTATGAAGCCTACAAACTTCATTTAACTTGATTAAGGGGAATTCTTTATGCTAGCAATGTCAAAATCGACTATAGACATACCTTATGTTTGTCAAAGTTCTTTCGAAAGTTTTTAAAAAGGTGACTCATTGCCATTTCATAAGCTTTGTATTTGCCTTGACAGTCCATGTAGAGAGAATATACATTTAGACCACTGTTGTAAACTATATTAAATGCCACATTCACCTGATGGGGATAGGACAGTTTAGTTAGTCTAGTTAATCTGGTAATATCAGTTATGAGACACATCTTGAGGACACATACCATTGTCGCACACATGTTTGAGGTTGAATTGTAGAAGTTGCAAGTACCGTCTTTGCCACAGCAATTTGTTGTGAGATCATACCACAAACTGGAAATACAGAAATCCATCAATATGCTTCCACAAAAATGATCTTATCAATACATACACACACATATATATATATATATATATATATATATATAAATAATATACATGATCAAGTAACTTACTCTTCTCCAAATAATCCATGATAATAACCAAAATAGATTAGTGACTGATCATTAAGTGCAAAGCTGCCAAGTCCATTTCCTACTGCGAACCCCTGAAAACCAAAAGACAGTCATTCACAAAAGTTCAGCTAGTGTTTGCATTATGAGATACAGACTTGAATTTACCTTAAAATTTATTTTTGCTTTTCCTGTTGCCACTAGGAAACTAAGAGTTGGTACGTAAATTCCACCATAACTTTCACCAATAATAAAGAACTCATTTGTAGTAAAGTTTGGAAACTTGAAAAAGAAACTCTGTAATGCCATGTAATTGTCCTCAGCAACCTGGAGAAAATGTAAAATTTCATAATCTTTCTTTACAGTAAAAGGATTTCAAAAGGTATTTGTAGAGACTAGGTTTGCTTTAATAACGCACTTTTTTGGACTCACCTGATCATCGTCTGTTGCATATTTCTGGTCATCAGAGTAAGAATAACCTACTCCAGCAGGTGACTCAAGATACAGTACATTTGCAATCTTGTTCCAACTAAAGGGATTCTCATACAGTGTTTTTCCATCTTCATTTACCTGTAAAAATGTTTGTAATGTTAAAATGTAACAAAAGTTGGTTTTATTGTCATAGCAAAAGTGCATGATTCTCACGTGAAAGGGTCCATTCTCCGAAAGGAAACCATCCAGTGAACTACATCCTGGACCACCATTCAGCCAGAGCACCACAGGGTCTTCAGATGGGATGTTCTGAGAAGTTACAAACCTGCACATATAATACATTGACTGTGTTAACTTAAATGTGGTGCAATTAAAATTAAATCAAACTGACCCATTATATGATTTTGGCTGTAATGTGATGGTTCTGGTAATGTGATGGTTTTTTTCCTGCTTTTTCCATTAATTGTCAATTTATTTGTATAGTTTTTGGTACAATGAACATTTTTTTATACATAGGCCAATGTGAGAAACTGAACTCTTACCAGTAATGGAGAAACTTGCCGGGTCGTGCCTGCAGATATCCGGACCATTGCGTGTAGTTCGGTTTGAAGCCCATCCCGGGCAAGTTAGTGACTTCATCTGGATTATACTGAGCCCACGAGCCTGTCTGAAAGACGGAAAACAGGCACAGCAGCACTAAACCTTTGCACATTTCCCAGTTTCATCCACAGACCACCGAAAGCAGCGCTGTTGTCAATAACTTCCTTAATTATGAACTATCCACACGAGCGTCATATGACTGCAGTCCTGTCACGTGAATGTATCACTGATTCAGGAAAAAGTAACACGAAAGAAAGACTGGTTTGGGGAGTTATAAATAGGTTCACATAAAATTGTATAAAATATTTTAGACCACAGCTCTTAGCCATTTCATAATTTCTGTGTGAATCTAAATATAAATATGTGTTATTGTATATTTGAATATATTGTATTATTGCTGCCAATAGTAAAAAAAATAAATAAATAAAAAAAAAATTTAAAAAAGCAAAAACGCTGTGAGTCGCTTTTATGTCACTCGTATTGATGAGCTTTTATTGTGAAAGACAAAGTTTGAGCTTCCGGTCCGAAAGAGGCGCCGCCGCTGAGTTTTCTGTTGGGCGTAAACACTGGCAGAAAGTCCAGATTATTTGGTGATTTTGCATTGTAAATGTCGATGTAGTTGGAGTTTTGAGTAAGATGTTATATTTACTTTTACGTTATGAGGTGGAGCCTTTTGGAAATATTAACACATGACTTATTAAGACTTTAGTTTTATCTTAGTTTTCACGGTGCAGATTCCCGCTGCTCATCGCGACCCCAAACAAGGTAAGATACTTCAATTATGTCACTGTGTTTAGGAAATGTGTGACACAAACAGCACAACAAATGCAATTTAATTTAACAGCTCGTCCTAGCAATAACAACATTTTTATCTTGGTCCAAAAAAGCACTACAAACGTATAGATTGTTGTAATTCACACACATTTCAGAATAAGTGCGGTACAGTGCGGACAAAGTCTGCCACAAACAAAAACACTTGACTTTAAATCAACAGTTTAATTAAAAACTCTGTTTGTCTGATATCGTTTTTATCACGTTCTGACAGAATGGAAATGGAGGACACCCTCTCAAGTCCGGAGGAGGAGAGTGAAGCGCCTGAGCTCCCTCCAAAGCCCAGAAGTCTCAAGAGTCTCACCAGAATCGCTGCCCGATTTGTGGAACTAATGCATAATTCTGAAGGTGGACGACTTGACCTCAAAGAAGTGAGTACTGCTGCCCAACAGTCAATTAAACCACTTGTTTTGATGTTCTGTCATTATCTGCAACAAGATACCATCCAAGCCAAGTTAAAACTCTCAAGAACACTTTGAAATTACAATTAATATTGCAAAATGTATATTTTGTGTATGACAGAATTGAAGCCCACAATGACTCATAAAATAATTAAAAAGCTAAGCTAATGCAATTCTAAAAACAAGTATTATTAACAATGATTTTAAATCAACATAAATTATCTGTCAGTCTTCTTTATGGGTGAATTGTTCAAAGCAGTTATTCTACCTAATGCTTTTATTTATTTATTTTTTTCCACTGATGATAATCAATAAGTAAACATCAGTAAGATCAGTGTGAATCATTTATACTTATGCAGAAAGTAGATTTGCACCCTACCTTGTTTGATTATGGTGAAACGAATTCCCAATTCTTTGTATAAAACAATATTTCATACCATGTGTGTTCTTTCTTCAGGCAGTGAAAGTCTTGGCTGTCACTCAAAAAAGGCGAATCTATGACATCACAAATGTGTTGGAGGGCATCGGTTTGATTGAGAAAATCACAAAAAATATTGTGCAATGGAAGTAAGTTTTCTTTATCGTGCCATATCCTTTCAGAATATGAATATTTTACAAATTGTACTGATATATCTATTTTTTTTTTTAAACAAGGGGAATACTTCCAGGAGGCAGTGCTGTTAACCTAAGCAGACGACACATGCTTTTAAAGTGTGAATTAAAAGAATTGAAGGAGAGAGAAGAGATGCTTGATCTCCAACTGCGCTGGGCTCGGCAGAGCATCAAGTACATATACGAAGACTTCAAAGCATATTCTTTTTTTTTGTGGATGATTTTTTTTTTTTTTTTTTAATTACAATGCATTTACTGATGTGCCTAAGGTCATACATGGAAATAATAAGATCATTGTGTGTTAAATAAGCCTTAACAAACATTCACTTTATCCTATGTGACCCATGAGGATATCTGCAACTCCTTCAGTGGTATGTACTGATTTACCTAAACATGGATAGTTGTTGTGCAAAACGGTGTGTACAAATCAAGGGGTCTTCTTTTAATTATTTTTCTTTGTTCACTCTTCTCAACAAGGCCATACTATATTAGCTCTACAAGCACCTTCTGGGACACAATTAGATGTTCCTATTCCCAAAGCGGTAAGTATGGTATTTTATTGTTGTGTTTTTATTTTATTTATGTATTTATTTGTTTATTTAGGTCAGAGATGGTCCAACAACATACCAAATTCATCTGAAAAGCAACAACGGGCCAATAGATGTTGTACTTCTTAATAAGCGCGCAGACAACTCAGAAGCTGTGATGTTACCAGTTCCACCATCCAAGGAAATCCTACATGATGCTCAGTTAGCTCTGGGTAATTTAACAGAGAAGCAAATCCAGTCCTTATCTTGTCAACCTTCAGAGAATCCCAGTCAAAGAAACATACGGACACTTCAGACGTTATTTCAGCAGCTAGAATCTAATAAAACTGGCATGTCTGGATGTGAGTTGCTATAGTTTCACATGGCTGTAAATTAAGTTATTATGATCATCACAATTTTAATTCTTTGCAGTTCACTGTTTGTCAAAAAATATCAAAGATCTTCTTGACCCATCTAAAGGTAACATTCTGTTATGCAAAATGCAACATTTGAGCCCATAAGGGTTGAAATAGAAATACAATTTTGCTTTTAGATATTAATACAGAAAACAATCCAGGCCAAGCCAATCAATTTGTGGTTCCTGAGGGTAAGTGATTATGACATATTTGTAAGTGTATTAAAAAATAAAACTCAAAAACCAACTCACTTTTTCTTTCTGTAGTTGTTCCCTTGTCACCACCCCCAATCAATGAATACCACTGTAATCTGGATGAAAGCGAGGGCCTCTGTGACTTATTTGATGTTCCAATGTTTTGAACATCACTTTGACACTTTATACGGTTTTACCCTGCATGTAATTGTAATTGGTATTTTATATGCCATGTTTTAAGAAATTTCATTCTGACATAAATAAACTAATGTTAAATCATTTGAATGTTTCCTTTTTTATTGTAACAATTGTGAAAAAGCTGTATCCTGTACACAGGTGTATAATGTGTGTGTATAAATATTTAGCTGTATAGTAGCCCCAAGCACACGTGGTTTAATATCCATTTCTGCTTTAGAGCGCCATCTTGAGAAACTGCCCAGTAAAACCCTTCTGTTGTCTTGTTGCCATGGGAGCATCCTCATAGCTCGAAAGCGCATGCGCTCGTCCAAATGACCGACAGAATATTTTTCACAACTTTGTGTCTTATTTTTTGTTTCTGAAAGCTGAGTTTTGGGGTCTAAAATGGTGAGCATGTTTGCTTAAAATTATTATCTTTTATTTTGTTGTAATTCTACAATAAACTTCTAATTCTACAATCCTATTAACCCGCATATCTTAACATGTCTCGGTAATAAGTTATTAGCCTATGTTTTTTTGTTAATTCAATTTTTATTTTATTTTTTACAGCCGCCCAAAAAAGGTTCAAGTAAGAAGCCTGAAAAATCAAGAACACCTATTTTGATCGATGGCCTCACCAAGGATGAGATGTCCAAAGAACAGGTCAGCAACTGAACGCAGCTATGCTACAATTAGCCTAGTCTATTAAGCCAATATTATTAACAATAATAATATTAATAACACAATTTAAGTTAATATAATAGTGTTTGTTGTCCTAAAAAAATCCTTTGAAACTGAGTGTATGATCTGTAATTCAGTCATATTTATATACACCAAAATACTTCCTTCTAAAGTTGGAGGACCACATCATGCGTCTGAGGGAGGAACTTGATCGAGAGAGGGAGGAGAGGAACTATTTTCAGCTTGAGAGGGACAAGGTGCATGCCTTCTGGGACATCACCGACAGGAAGCTGAAGGAGGCCAATGCTGAACTAAAAAACCTGGATAAAGAGCTGGAAGAAACAGAAATCAAACTTCAAGTAGAAATAAAGGTATTATATATTTGTATATATATTTCTGTTGCATAGCTAGATAGTTAAACACAAATGTGTTCCTCTAGGTTTATAGACAAAAAATGCGGCATCTTCTCTGTGAACATCAAAATACAATTTGTGAGCTCAACGCTGATGGAGTAGCCTCAAAAGAGGCATTGCAGGCTGAACAAACATTACTAGAGAAAAAACTTAGAAATGATTTGGCATCTCTGCTGGTAGACATACATCAAGTGGACACTGAAACGCCAATCATGGAGCTTAAAAAGGTAATATGCCCTTTTAACATGTGAAATTAATTCAGTAATTTTCTTACTAATATATTCTATTAAATGTCTAGAAACATCAAGAAGAAATGGCTGATATGAGAGCAATTTCAGAAAAGAAACTCCAAGGTAAAGATTTTACTCTAAGATCTATCTCTAGCACTAGAAAACAAGTCAGCAAACTTTTTTCCATTGAAGATTCTGAGGCCAAGAATGAAAAGATGCATGATGAGCTGCAACTGGATCTTGAGAATAAGAGGAAAACTGAAGTCAGTCAGGTCAGGGACAACTGGAACAAATTCATCTCGACTTTGATGGAGAAAGATAAAGAAGTATATGAAGAGGCAAAAGCCTTACTTAAGAACACAGAGAAGAAATTTGATGCCCAAAATGAACTTAAGGTAAAACATTTTTATATCCATTAATGATTTCAGGAGGTCATTGTACATGCAGAACAACTGAAACAAAGCTACAGCACATTAAAGCTACCATCCATAAGTTTATTTGATTTTTTTCACCAGTAGATGGCAGATGTGAAACATGTCCCCCTTCCCTCATCTGGCCTTTGTTGAGGCTCATCTGTGCCCTCTAGTCTTCTGTTAGGCCAAAACTGGCACATTATGAGACTGCAGTAACATAGATAGCATCTAGTGGTGATGTGTGAGAATACAACACAATACTATTCTAAGCTTGAAATTCACTACACACTAATGTATTGCATGGTGCACACATGTAAATAAATTACATTAGACCTAAGTTAAATCAAAACACATCATTTGAATGACATGAGCAGCGCAGCACAAGATGACCTAGTATTATTTCTCTGGTATTGTTTCTTAGCAAATTGTTGCAGATGAGTCAACCAACCTCAATAAAACTGAAAAGGAGCTGACACAAGTTTTGCTGGAGAACAAACAAGTGACTGAGAATCTGACTGAAATTCAAGAAGAAATAGCTGTTCTTCAAAATAAAATGAAGTATAAGTCCAAAAAGTTTGACAACAAAAAGGAAATTGAACTAAATAATCTTGCATTTGAACATGAGATGCTGCAAAAAAAGTTTAAAGAGGTGAGGTACAGAATAAACATGTTAATACATTTTCATTAGACTAGTATGAAACATTATGTATGGATGTGCTGACAGCTGCAGTTGGAGGTTGCTGAGCTGCATAAGACATCTGCAGAGACAATTGAGAAGATGAAAAACAAGGCAGATGCAAAACATATGCAGATGGAAAAGAAGATACAGACCTTGACAGACAAGGTTAGAACTGTATTGTATTTATCTGTATTTTCTGTATTATAAAGTTTAATGGTTGATTTTGGTCTGTTTCTAGATCCAAAAGGATTTGCTTTTTTGTTGATCACAACAAAGAAGAACACTGAGGGCATTCATGGATGGGCTGTTCAGCCTCACCCTGTTCTATAACAGTGGATTTCAACACTACAGACTGAATGAATTTCTTCTTAAAATCCTACTCTGGGGTATATGCTCCAGGTACCAAGGTCACCAAAGAACCCCTTAAGTTGTCCTTTGATTTTAGATAGATGACATTTTACAATGAGTAATAGTTCACCATAATACCATAATAGTGCACCATAATCCATCCATTAGCCATTATCCACTGGCCCCATACCCCTGTCATTGCATCATTGTATTTGTATCTGAAATAAAAATAAATTGATTAATGATTGTCACCAATCTCAACAGCTGCTTTGATCAGATGATTCCCTGCTGCTATCTGCATTTCCAGCGACGGAGCAGCGTATAGGGCGTATCTGGTTTCTCATTGTATATTCCCATGGTGAATTGATCCTGCTGCTCTGAGTGAGCGCTGATCCCTGTGGTATTAATAATACAGGAGGAAGTTATTGTCCCGGTGCAGGCCACAGTATCGCACTGCTGAAGCCACTTGAGGGAGGGGTGGGCTTTTCACTGGACCATCTAGAATGTCAGGGCCTCAGTCAGTGGTCTGGCACTGGGGGTGCCTCATTGCCCTTGGATGGAGCTCAATTGTAAAGTGGGTTGTTTAAATTGGCGTGCATCTAAACGCTGACGGCCTTCACAGTGCTACTGCTGCCCTGGTCAGTAAGACTACACCTGCTCAGCCCACTGTCAGAGAGAAGCAGCTGAGAGACAAGTCAATGCAGAATTAGCCCTTGTCAGAGTCATGACACATGGATCCTGGGTGTGATTCACGTGCTCCAGATTGTGTGCCTGTCTGAATGCAAGGCTGGTCCATCGCTTATAAATGAGTATCAACATTTAACAGTTGAGTCCCCGTTTATGGTGATAAAATGTGATTATAACATGGCCCCCCAATTAAAAGCTTTGAAAACACTGGGCTGACCTGAAACGCACTGAATGGCACTGCGCGCTCACAGGGAGGACGCAGGTGGGAGGCGGGGCGGAGGGAGAGAGGGAGAAAGTTTTGGTAAAAGCGAGAGCGTCTCAACGAAGGAGGCAGATCAATGAAGGCGATGCATCAAAGTCTGACATTTTGATCAAGATCTGGAAAGGCTCCTGGGAAGAAACTGACCGCATCACACAGCGGTGAGTGCTATTATAGGCCAGGGCTTATTTTTTACACTATTAACAACTTTATTCATTATTTTCGTTTATGTTTTATTTTATCTGTCTTCTTTTAATTTGCATGTTGCTTATATAGACTGCTAGGCTATCTATACTAGGTCTATGTAAACTAATGGTGTCAAACTTAAGGCCTATGGGGCCATGTGGTGAAAGTGAAAAGGTAATGTAGTATCCAGTCATTAAGCTTTAATATTCTCTGGTGAGCTACGTTACTCCTTAGGGTTGTTTTAGTCCTTCCAAGAAACCCGTATGCATATGTTAATACAGGGCTTTGTTCTTTTTTTGTGATTCCTGGACGCTAACAAAGATGTGACAACTATTTCACTTTCACATGCTGGGATGAGATGAAGATGGCAAAGAAACGGCCGGGAATGGCAACTCTGTTGTTGTTTACCACTGTTGTTATATGTGGGACAGTCATGGGACAAGAGTCAGAGGGAACAGGTGAGTGTTAGGGTATGATTTTTGAAATAATATCAACCAGTCTAAATATATTTTTAAAGCATTTCTTGTGTGTGTGTTTTTCTTCCTTCTTTTTCTTTTCTTTTTTTTTTTTTTTAGGTAGAAATAAGGATGAGCAAAGAAATGCTATTCTTGTAGAAGTTCTTTCCAAATTGAGTAAAACTGGATGGAATTCTCAAAAGAGCCCCCCAGACTCCACCAAGTCGCAGAATGTGCACCCCATAATGAGGAATATAATAGGCCGACTGAAGACACTGTTTCCGCACACAAAAATGCCTTCACTGAACAAACCTATTGACCGTCATCGCCTGTCTGGTTTTCTCTACAACATTTCTCAGTACCTCCAGGAGATGGGAGCTGAACTGGAGGAGGCCCCTGCAGAGCCTGAGGAGGAGCAGCTTTGGGAGAAGGTGCTGCATTTCTTTCTTCAGTCTGAAGGCAGCGCTGCAACAAACCAGTGGAATGGACGGGTACCACCAAGACCCAGCTTCACCGTGCAGGACTGGTTTCTGTCTTTGAGGGGCAGTCAACATTGGGACTGGCTTTTGGGTCTTCTGCAAAGTCTAATCACACTGTCAGAAAAGCAAAGTTATAAACCACTGTTGACTGTCATATCTCAGAATTGGAAAACTGTGAGTGCTGTGTTGGAGGCAACTCTCCAGGCTCTAGTCAGTGGAACTTATGGACAGGCTAGTGCTGGTTTGCAGGGCTTCATTTGTGCTCTTAAAGGTCAGAGTGACTGTACCTACAGTGTCAGTTGGCTGCAGCAGCTTCTTCGCTTCTTAGAAACGAGGAACTGGAAGCCTGTGGTTAGTTTACACCCTCCAACTGAGACCATGGAGCAGAACAGGGGCTCTGGTGGATTTGGACGTTTAAAGCCTTTCAGCTTACCTCCTGAGGCCATGAGACAGGATGTCCTCAACATGAGCACCTCTTTTGCGCACATGAACACTACAGACGGGGACAGTGCTTCCATGCAGAGCTTTCTCCTGCAGGCCTTGTCCCGTTCCAGTGGAAGTGGAGAGAGGGGGAGCCCATCCACACAGAAAAATCTTGCTCTTGTTCAAAGTCTAGACGGGCTGAGGAGCGGCCTGCTACACAGAGTTGGCAGCTCGGTCTACAGTAACCTGAGGAGGAAAGTGTCACGAGTTACCATGGCAATGTTGGATGATGTCGAAGGGTTGGTGGATGTGCCACAGCCCGACACAGAGGGACGCTGCTCTGTCGGTGAGTATGTCAAATTCTGATTATACTAATTATATGACTATTGTTCTTTGACCCGGAGCTCACCTGTTTCATTGATAAAGGGGAGACAGTGAGTGACACTGCTTTAAATCTTAATAATCATCCTAGTTCATTGAGAGCTTTTGTTCAGTGGCCAGCTAATCTCTTTATTCTTCCATTGATGTCAGTAACATTATATCATTGCCATTGTTCACAAAGAAGCACTCTTATATCAGTAACAGTTGCCTGTGTATGCCTGTAGATTTTTCCACTACTCACTCACTTTGATTTGTCTTTATATTTCTGTGTATGTGAAGGTGACCTGAGGCAGCTGATTTTATGGTAAGTGTCAAGACTAATTGAAATGCATTCTGCACATTTTTAAAGTGAATTCATTTTGTCATTTTGTTTTATTTAAGGGGTATTAGACACAATCTGACATGGAATACCCAGGCTTTGGGCTTCAACTCTCATAGTCTCCCAACCACACGTCCTGTTTTGTCCTGCCCGTCTATGAAACTGAATGAACAGCAGCTCAGTACAAGTTCCAAGGCAGCATCATTATTACAGAAAAGGCACCGAAAGCATGACAAACTGTTTTCCTCAGCTCATAAATCCCACCTGAACTCTACTCAGAAAGCCAGTGACCAGCTCAGAGAGACTGACTACTTCAGCACCACAGAAATCCTGGAGGCAGCCTGCAATGAGTCCATCCCTGGGCTGACAGGGGTCTCAAACTTCACTGTGTTCCTCTATTGTAAACTGTTTGAAGGGGAGAATGGGTCTGTGGATGGTGTAGTGGCCCACATGGGACTAGATCTGCCCTCCACCTGCTCAGACGCTGCCTGGTACCTAGCAGCTGCTGAGGAGGATTTCCTCTGGGTTCACATCTGCAGTGAATTTTTTGCAAGTGAATTTAATAACACTGTATGTGCCAACTCATCTTTCTGGCTCCAGAAAGTACATGAGGTCAGTGTCAATGTAACTTCTTATTTGTAATGTTTTTTCTCCAGAATTAATAATCCACATACATATGATCATTTGCAGGCAACAGCGACAAAGGACTATAACTTTTTTAACTTCTCCAGTATTGATGACCTCTGTGTACAAATGTTGGATGAATCTACAGGAAATGCTGCCCTTAGCGAGGACTGTCTGGCTCTGCTGGGAAGCACGTCTCTTAACGCAGAAGCTTTCAGACACTGTTTTCTGCCTAATAGCTCTGTTCTCATCTCAGCATTGTGTGGGAAAGCCCCCCCTGACTCCCCACACCCCCTGCCAGAGGGCAGCTGGGCTGCCGCATACTGCTCAAAAATACATAATTCCTCGTCTATTGACACCTCAGAGAATATGTGTCACTACAGACACTGGGCAGTCCATCATTTTCTCAACAGTGCCCTCCTGGAGCATTGTGCGCACACACCCGGACTGAAAGAGTACATTTGTCAAAACACCTCGCTCCTGCAGCAGCTGGTGAGGTCAGTGCCACAGTTTTTGGACTTGTGTGCCAATTTTCAGGCAGAACTCGAGGGCAGGAAGTGCTTCCTTCAGAGGTTTTTTGAAATGCTGCCAGCACCCTATGAATTTGACAGTGCCCAGCTCTGTGTGAATCCAGCTCCTTTGATGATGGAAGTGGTGCACAAGCTGAGCATGTGCGAGATTGAAGGAGGGGAGCGAGAAGGCTTTCTGGTGGTGCTAGGTTATGTGCTGCGTCTCCTGGACTTCATTGTGGGTCTCTCGTCAGGTTTAGAGGAAGGTGAAAGGGAGGCACGGCAGGGCTTAGGCCAGGCCATCCTCCTTTCTAGTCTCCTTGACAATGCCTCCTGGTCCAGTGTGCAGCCTGAGGCCAGCACAAGCGTTCTACAGACTGTGGGGGTCTTTTTGCTTAGAGAGAAGAATGCCACTCTCAAAGAGGACCTGTTGAGCTGCTTTAGTGTAAGAGGTCCCATAAGTTTACTTGTTCATTCACTTTTAAGTCCCTAATTCTTGTACTCCTTGTGTTTCTCAGCCTGTCTTATGGAACCTCATTGAGCAGGACAACAATTCAACAGCACTCAGGGTGCTAATGCAGGTTAGTAAGCCATACACTACATACCACCTTTGTAAACAAACTTGTGCATTGTTTTTATTTATTCTACAGGAGTATCTTAGACTGCCAAGAAGCAGCATTCGGAGCCTTGTGATGTCTGCTGAAAAAGATGCTGTTAAAAGATTCATCTCTCATATGCATCAAAGCTGGGATCAATTACAAGTCCATACAAGCAAGGTTGGTTCTGAAATAACTGCATATAAAAGTGACAGTGCTTTTACAAGCTGCTTACTATTAGGTTTGGTTGATGTGACATTAGAGCATTCCAAACTGCACATATTTGACCGTGAAAGCTTGGCTTAAAAAGGAGTAATTTGCTTGAATGTATTATATGAGTGTATTATTTTTGTTTTGTGCTTCAGGTTTCTCAAAAAGAGTTACAAGCAATGGAAACCATGACAGCGGCATTCCTCCATAAGTTCCCCAGAGTGACTCCTGAGTTGTTCATTGACTTGTCCCAGTTCATTCCCTTCATGTCTGTCTCTGACATCATGAACTTCCCAACATCCCTTGTGGTCAATGACAGTGTGTATGTATCTGACAAAAATACACATTTCAAAGTATCACATTAATGTAAAATGAAAGATTCTGTGCTTTAGTTTGACAGCTATTCGTGACCATAGCTCAGGGATGAGATCTCTGCAAAAGAAAGCCTTTGTGAATCGAATTCTCCAGTCCTCTGTTGTGGGGGACGTTCAAACATGGCCCCCTTATTTTCTTGCTTCCATCCTCCCGTTCCTGCCCTACCTCCCCGTCACTCATTTCCAGCAACTTACATCACAACAGGTATATAATATTTACAAATATTTTAACATCACCATATTTCAAAATTCCCACTGTAGGAATTGTCACCCAGGACTTTAGATCTGGATGTATAATCGAACAAAGGCCTTAACCAGACACATTTATTGGCCCGTCTTTTACAGCTTACCCCTTTAGCTGAGTTGCTAGGCAACAGCAGTCTGGATGGAGTGCGGGGGCGTCATGTGCTTAGGACCCTTTTTACTAAAAAGAAGAATCTGACGGGAGATAACATAACGAGGTGGGTGCATTAAGTATAATTATAATTAAAAGTTTTGCTCGGACCCCATAGAATCCCATACTGCGTAACTGTAGGAAGTACATACAATATCTTCTCAATATTTCTTTATAATTATATAATTTATTCCACTGACACATTTATCCATTGTTTACTGATTTTCAGGCTGGGCATCCTTGCCTGTTATTTGGATCCCTTTGAGCTCCATTCATTTTTCCAGGACCCAGCTGTGGCCTCCGCTCTTTGGCAGCAGCTGGCGGAGTGCATGTCCAAGGGCTTGATCAGCACCAAGGGCAGAGTGAGGACTTTTCAAAGAAACCCCAAAACAACTCATGAAATGAATTAACAAAAGTGTTTTTCATCTGTATTGTTAGCTGTCCTCGTGGCTTGTACCAGCAGTTCAGAGTCTGAATGTCAGCAGCATGGCTCTGCAGGATCTGTTTGCTCTCAGTGGGGTTCTGCCTGAGCTGGGCGCTTCATTTCTGCTGTCACTGCCCTCAGAGGAGCTTATAGATGTCCTCTCGCAACCTGTCATCCCACAATATTCCCCAGCACAGGTCTGATATTGCTGTTGTGTCTTTTTAATCAACTTTATTACTGGTCTCTTAAATGGATGAGCTGAATTTAGTACTGAAATAAAATTTGTTACACTAGTAAAAGTAAAAGGCATGCCTTTATATTTTCAAACACTTAAACAAAATTAAAATGACTATATTACTGCAGACCATATTAATGAACTGCCATTTCCTCTGATCACACATTTGATAGGCTTTCCAAATATTATCCAAGATTTCAAATGAAACCATTGTAAGTATGTTCAAGTTTTAAATTTCCACTTTCTGAATTTGGATCTCTGAGGCTTTGTGCTGATGTAACCCACCTGCAGCTCACCATGGACAAACTGTGCAGATTGAAGGCATTACACTCCGGGCTGTCCCCTGCGGTGCTCCAAGACCTCCAGTGGGACAACATTAGTCAGTCTGTGCCCTGTCAGTGCTGGAGCAGCTTATTCTCTGAGCTAAAACCGGGACAAAGAGCCATGCTGTATTACGCAGTGCAAGAGGTGACAAGTTTTATATTTTAATGGCTGTTTCACTCCAGCGCTATATCGGTCTTACTACTTTTCCTTTCTACCTTTATTTTGTGTATTAACAGGCACTGCAGAGTGAATTGTGGAGTTTTATTGAGCAAGCGCCTTGTCTTTTACCGTTTGTTCCCTTGAAGAAGTTAATATTAGACTTGAACAACAACATTCTCCTGAACAATATAAGCCTGTTAAAAGAAATACCTTGGTCATCACAGCAGGTACACATCACACATTGTTTCAGCAAGTATTTTTACTCAGAATGCCGTGCAAGTACTATTTTGATGCATATAACATACATGTAGTTCTAACCCAAGATTTGAATACCTAGACAATAATATGTTCTTGCTGCTTCCATAATACAGTACAATGAATAGCAAAGCCTGACATATTGATTGAGGGGGGAAATCTTGCCAGCTCTGGACTTGGCTCATATTAATCAACAGCTCATTGGATATGCCTCATATGATCCTTTCAGGATATTAATACTCCATACGCATCAGCCACCATCAAGCTAATTAGTTTGGATGTTGTACAATGATGTGGAGGAATGTAGTATAAATGAATAATGGCTACCTTTAAGTGCTTTGGTCGCAGCCAACAGCTTATGAGTCGCTTTCATCACCTGTCGTGCCTCTTACAAGACCAGTGTTTAGGCAATAAAGATGACACTCCCCTGGAATAAAAACACAAATGCACTCGTGTGAAAAGTAGGCTACGTACATTGTGTTTGTATTGTGTGAAGTGGACATTATATCATTCTTATTTCAATAAAATTTCAGGTGAAAACTCTGATCATTACACTAGAAGTACATATTTTTATGATAATGATAATAGCTGAAGTAGGTTTTAATAACAAAATACCACAATGTCTTTATAGGCTCAATTTTTGATGAAAAAGATTCTTCAGTTACAAAATACTACCAGCAGCATTGTGAGGTAATACAACATATTTTGTTTTGGGGTTTTTTTCCCCAATATTTTATTTATGGTCTTTATTCCCCACAGAGACCTGGGACTTATAACTGGTGGAGTAAGTTGTAACTTGCTAAAAAGTTGGATCAATGGCACAGAAGTGGACATTCTAGACTTTCTTACTGATCTTCCTGGAGATATTAGACCAGCTCTTGTAAGCACAACGTCTAGCATAATTTTCATAATTTATTTGTACACAAAAAATAAGCCAATAATACAGAGGTTTGCTGTTTCACCAGAGAAAATGTATTGTAGATGAGCTGAGGAGGCGTCCTGATGTTGACCTAAATGTTTTGAGCTCGGGGTTTGCATTAACATTGCCGTAAGTACTCATCATAAATCTGTTTTATTGTTATTATTATTTTTTTTTATAATAGATTAATATGTTATTTTCTTTTAATGTTTTGTAGAGTGACGATGGTGGAGAAGCTATCCAACGAGTCCTTCAGAAATCTTCTGGGCTACATTCAGAGACACTTTTCTGACTTCCTCAAACTCCCACATTACAAACAAATACATATCGCTGAGAGGGCAGTGACTGAACTGGTAAATATTTTACGGCTGAAATAAGGTATTAAGTAATTTTGTTTTCAGTTATTCAGTGTGTTGTTAAAACAGTAATATGGGTGACTCCAGATTATGCAATAAAAAACAAATGTGCATTACAGAAACATTTTTTTTACACCTTCACCATGTTAACATTGATTTTTACTGGTTAAGTCTTACCAAAGTGACAAGTAATACTTAATTTTAATCAGACTATGAGACAAAGACTTCTGTTTTTCTCACTTGTAAAAACATTTGTGTGAAACCTCTCTTGATTTGTACACCACAGGACGATGTGGGCGAGATTGACAGCTCTGCTCTCGAATTCCTGGGGCCTTTGCTGCCTTTCTTGGACGGGGACAGTCTGGAGCTTGTGGACAGAGGAGCTCTTGCACTGAGGCTGGAGGAGATGAGAAACTTTTGCCTTCCCAAAGAGGCGCTGAAAGACATAAGTGCTCTACTCACACAGAAAGACCTGCTGGGGTAAGGCAGCAATGAATACTAAAACTTTTATATTTGGATTCTCTGGAAAGTTTTACGTTTTCATGGCAGTGCTGCATTCAATATTGAAAATTACATATTAAAATTACATCAGTTTCATAAAAAAACTAACAAAAAAAAAAAACTATACAAAACAATACAGTTTCAAAATACAAAAAATAGATGTTTTATATATTAATAGATCAGGGGAGTCAACAAGGGGGAACAACGGGGTCCGTAATCCAGGGTCTTAGCGGCACAGAACTGGCACAAAACTATTAATTTATATTACAGGGGGGCCCATGTGAAGCCTCTTGCCCCGGGCCCCCAAATTTCTGTCAATGGATCTGTGACTGATAATTGTTGATTAAAAGTGTATTATATTTTGTAAACAGAGAACCTTCCAAGTGGCACGTGAAGGATCTGGAACATTTGGGCCGCTTGGTGTTTTCACTGTCCCCAAAGCAGATCAACAGCATTCCTCTAGTAGGAAACTTAAACATGATCTTGGATATCATATAAATCTCAAATTTTTCATTTGATTTGATGGTTGGTTTTGTTATTCTTGTCCTTGAGTAGACTGTGTTAACCAAAGACACAGTGGAGCAGGTACTGGTGGGTCAGAAGCTCTGGGAAGACAGTGCGATTGGACGCATGTGTGTGGAGCAGTGTGTGGACCAGGAGAGCCAGAGGAAACGAACTGAAAGTCTCCTCCGGGGCATTACAAAACCACGCAACAGAAGGGCAAAAGGTCCATACAGATTTTTGATAAACCATGAGACAGTCTCCAGTTATCGACTATTGTTTGTGGCACTGAGAATTCACTCTTGTCTTTTTGATTAGTGCCAGTCCCAAGCTGTGCCGACATCAAAGGGACATTCCCCTCAGCATGGACCCCACTGCAGCTGAACAGAATGTCTCAGGAGAATCTGAAACAGTGCGTCGAGGTTTTTGGACAAGACTCCTCGCTGAGTTATGAGCAACGCTGCACACTTTGGAAGAAGCTTAGAAAGGTTGAATCAAAAAGTGCAGACTGTGTTAATTGGTCCATTCATCATACAACATGAACTGCTCTGAAAGGTGGGACTAATGATGATGTAATTATGCTATGTGCACAGTCTTTCAGTCCAGTGCGGAAGCTGCGTGAGGACCAGGTTCTGTCTCTGGGCTTCATTGTGACTGAAATGGGAGAAAGAGAGCTACAGGACACGGATCTGTCAGACCCCGGGGTTCTGGCACATCTGGGAACACTCACTGAATGGAGCAATAAAAAAGTGGGATTTTCAATATTTTCAGTTAAATATAAAATGTCATATTTGTAGAAAATGTTAATGTGTTTATCTGTAATTCGCAGATGAGAGCAGTGATAATAAGTGTGCTGCGTAAACGAAAGCAGAAAATAGAGCAATTAACTGCTGTGGATTTGGCAACGTTTGGTCACCTGATCTGTGGCCTGTACCCTTCAGAGATAAAAAGACTAAGCCCCTACAATCTGAGGTGAAGGTCTATTAAACTCACATCAGGAGGTTCTTTTTTACTTGACTAGGATAGTTGTTGTGGTCAGTGTTTTTTTTCTCATAAAACACAAAAGTTTAATCTTGATTTTCTTAAAACTGCAGTATGGCAGTGCTGTTTCTGCGAGAGATGTCTCTGCCCTGCACTGAGCACCAAATGGAAGCGCTGACTGGCTGCTTGTCCAGACCAGAGGCCTTTGGTCCAGTCAGTACCTGGGGTTCAGAGGTGTTCACAGAGATTGGGACATTGGCAGGTAGTGAAAAACATAAGGTCTCTGTAGATATAAAGTTTGCGTGAAGTTGTTTTTCCCAAATTGTTTTCTAAACAACTGAGAGTGGTGCAATAACACACCGCTGGATGGATGGATACAATTTGAGGCTCCCCTTGAGGGCACAGACATGATAGAAACAGGGAAAAGTTTCTCCCTGAAGTTTTGGTTTGATCTGATATGAGTAACATTAATTGTGCACTTACAGAACTTGTGCCCATCTTTTTCTCTCTCCAGCGGGCCTAGAGGATATAGTGCTGTCTGCTTTAGTGGAGGAGCAGGTCCAGGGAATCACTGCTGAAGCAATCCGCCTAATGTCTCCACAGAAGTTTTCAGTGAGTTTTAGTGTGGTTTGAGTGACCTTGTTGGGGAAATGTCAGATCATTCACTTTGTTTTATGTTTCAAAGATCAGCTTAAACACTGCATTTGTTTTTGTGCAGGTGGTGTTCAGTGTAGTACAGTTGTCCTGGCTCAGCACAGAGCAGGCGTGGGCAGTGACTGAAGAGCAGTGGGCAGAGCTGGACCCTGAACAGAAGCATGCACTGGGCCTCACTCGATATGAAGGAGACATCCTGCTGGAGCAGAGAGGTACTTATATAATATAATATACGCAAATTTATGTCAAGAAGTCTATGGGAGAATAATGAAACCTATTGTGTTAGCAGGAAGGAACTCGGCTACATCTGCTGTAAACATGAGCAGCCTTGCTATCTGCTCACTGGCCCTGTGCCTTTTATTGTGGCAACTGATTTAAAATTATGCAACACATTGTCCCCTGATCTTGGTAGTATTATATTTGTACTGCAAATAAATTATTTGAACTTCTTCATTTTCTATGTCTGTGTAGACAATTTAACTAAATTAGCTGTGAACAGTAAAAATGACAGGCAGTTCTTTGCATTTAAATATAGATGTAAAGTGCCCAGTTATACATTTTGTATTATAACTAACTAGATTATTGTGGGTTGTTTATCCACTGAAATGTCAAATACCCATAATGCATCATAGAATCATAGAAGAAGAGATGGTGAATTTAAATCCAGCATTCTTTATAAACAAAAATAAAATAATAAGTGTTTTCATGGTGTATGACAACAACCAACTTGTGTCCTAAGAGTGTGGGTCTAAGATGTCATGTGACGTTTAAATCCATCATGTGTTGTGTCTGTCAGAGGGCTGACATCAGAAAAATGTGAAGAATGTAGTAAATGTGTTAGTACCGCCTGTGTCCAGCAGATGGCAGTGTAACAGTGCTGCTGTTCACAGGAGGTGTAGCTTAGGAGCGTCTGTGACGCATTTCCTGGGGCTCGTGAGGACCACTCAGCGGCACACCAGAGGGGTATCATGACTATTTATAACCAACAATTCGTTCTTATCAATTTTCCTGCCGTTTTGCTTTTTCGTGGTCATTTCTAACGTCGAGAGGTGACAGTTAAACACGCCAGACCGAGCATGATGTGAATGAAAGCGGGTAAGTTGATCCGAGTTAAGTTTCTCCTGTGCTTTAGCTAGTGAGGGACTTGTTTGGGTGCGTGGCTGCTGAGTTTGCTCGCTTGTTTTTGCCCCTGGTACCACCGGGGTCCTGACACGGGGAAAGCCTAGACTAGTGTGGGCATTTCGAGCCTTACGGATCGACATTTAAGGCAAGTGTGCTTTGTCTGGAAGGGTCGGTCCTCCACTCTCCGGGGTGACGTCGTCTGTGCTGCGCCTGGTCTGTGTGGTCATTCTAGACCATCGAAAATGCGGCTTGTGATAAATGTAAATGAGGAGTAAAACATGAGCCAACGAGGGCGGTATAAATGTGGGCTTGTGGTGAAAAAGGGGAGGCACCTGTGACAAGGCTAGAGTCAATTGAAGGCGGTGTCAACTATGTGTTAATCGGTACAATTTCGGACGCATTTGTCAAAGTGAGAAGTCCCGTCGGCTCAGCTCTTAGTCCCTGTTCCTGCGCTGTAAAGTCTGAGGTGAGTCCACCGCCCGATGTCTTTACAATACCCTTGTCAGCTGACTTGACATTTTCAGGCACCAACTTCAGCGCACAACAAAGTGTGCACTCTGTGTCGTGAGCAGTTTCTCTGCTTTTGGTTAATCTCTAAATACTCTGAGCTTTTTTTATACCACGCTACATGTTGCTGTTTGTACAAGAAGATTACAGCTCACTTTGGCTCAACTTTGAAATGGTTAATACTGCTATGGTCGTGGTATAGAGGAGCCTAACTCTATGGACTTTGACATGACATGAAGTAGACACTGGGTTATAAGACAAACATCCCTACAGCGCCAAGTACAGCCTACTTTTAACATGAAAAATAGCTTTAGTTTGGTTTCTTTTTGGTAAGTTTTGGTTAAATTAGCAGTGCCTCTTGGTGAGTAATAATAGAGATGTTTCAGACAAATGATAGATGAATAGATTTGTGTAGGAAGCCCCGAGGATATTTACTGTACAACTCATGTCTTTGTCACATTTTCTATGACCTCTATATCTGGTTAACCTGTTTGGCATGGTTTTTCTTAGCTTGACATCATTTGCACTATTTAAATTGGTTTAATGGCTGAGTGCCTCTAATGTAGTGCACATTTTGTTTGTGGAAATTAAGATGCTACATATCATAAGGCACCTCACCATAAAGTTTATTTGCATAAGACTTAATATTGTGGAGCTAATTAGTTTAGGTTTATTTTGTAGATGATGGACCAAAGCCAGTGTGGTGACATTTTAAGTGTCTCCTCTTACTTTTGCTAGTGAGGACCCGCCGTTGTTGGTTGTTGTTCTAAATGAGTGGTTTGTATCATGGCCGTTATTACTAATGCTGATTACGAGGGTCACTTACTGTTGATTATATGCCACAATATGTGCACAGGCGATAACGAGCATCTGATTGTCGTGTTTAAATGGCCTTTTTACCCATTTAAATGTAAATAAAATCACAAAGAAGTAAACAGACCCCTTCGTTAATGCCCTGATGCATGCTGTAATGGTGCAGACATTATCCTTAGAGTTCAATTAAACCTGGCTAATTATATTGTACCTTGGCTTCTACTGGTTGTTCCCTCAATAATTACTATTGGACATACGGTATCATTTACAAGGGAGACCACCACTCACAGCTTGTCTGCAATGTGAAAGCACAGTGTGATGGTGTTTGGATCATTGCATGTTGACGTTTGAGGCCAGTCCCATTGAAAAGTCAAAGCCATTTTGTCAGTAGCAGCTGTGTTTACTTCCAGCACTGGCCAAAGTTTTTTCTGTTCAACTTTCTAACTTTTTATAGTTTTATTATTTTGATTGCTAATGGATGCTTTAATACCAACCGGTAATGATGGGATTTCATGTTTGTTTTCAATTTCATCAGCAGCCAATGAGACGCAAAGTAAACATGTAATTAATGTTTGGTAGGATTTTTGTCTCTTAATTCAAGCTGTTTTTTCTGTTTATACTTAATAAGCTTAGCAAAGCAGTAAAGAAGACTCCAGTAAGAGAAAATGGTCAGGGGAAGACTGGCACAAAATGAGCTTCAGAATTTTAATACTTTGTTGTGTAATTATTCTCATTGTCTCATAATATTTATATATATATATATATATATATATATATATATATATATATATATATATATATATATATATATATATATATATATATATATATATATATATATATATATATATATATATATATATTTAATAAAACAGCATATTTCTGAACAAGGAACTATTACTTGCTTGTGTCTATTAATGTCTTTCCTAGAAGCATATTTATAGTAATAATGCCAAAGTAACTAAGTCAGCGCAGTTCTTTCACAGGGACAATGCAGACACACGATAAGAGATGAACCACAAGTGGGACATGCATACAAGTTAGTCCACTTGAAGGCTGATGGTTTGTAATTTTGAAGAATGACAGATTAAAGACAGATTTCCATCAAAACATAAACTGATTTCTAACTAAACACTCAAAAGTTGCAGTCACTCAGTAATATGTTTTACATTTAGCCAATTCAGTTAAATTCTGTTCAGTCCTTTGCCACTGTTGTTTTGTGGGCCACTCTGACCACTGTGTCTGTATCCAACTGAGGAGGAGGCTGGCTTCACAGCCACAGCTCTCCACCTCTGCAGATGCTTTACCCGAGCATTTTCTTGTGTGAGCTGTCACCACACGGCCTCTCTTGGGTGTTTAAACACATGTCTGACCGTCATCTGTCTGACCAGATGACATCAGTGCTGGCCTTGACAGCTCACTTGTTCTTTCCTCGGGATTATCAGTAATTGCTGGTACTTCTACCTCTCGTTTGGCACGATTCTATACACTGCTTACGTGATAGATATAGGTTACAGGTCTTAATTTTTTCAGTATGACGGATTTCCAACAATTGGATAAATATGGGAAACCTTTCCGTCAACATGTGACATAAAAAAATATATAATTTCTGCCCCAGCCCATCAGGTCATCTGTCCACATTAGAGTTTTGATTCTTAGCCCACCGGGGTCCACTATAGTGCAGAGAGTGCGAGTTTTCATCTGCTGCCACATACGCTCTTTGAGGATGACGACTAACAGCAGCCCCAGCGTGCAGAGCTCAGCCACCGCAATGTTTTTTTTCTCTCTCAATAAAAAATGATGAACTGACTGACTGTTAGCTCAGGCCCACAAACAGTGATAGAACAGCTCCATTCCCAAATCAATTCATAGTCACTTTCAGACGCACCACTGTGCAGCTCTCTGTCCGTCATGTTTCACCAGCACCAAGGCTTTGAGAGAGGAAAAAAGTCCTACCTGTCCCCCCCGTGGTTCCGTGTCGCTCCACGCCTTTCCTCTCACCCCAACTGCGTGCGGTGTGCATGCAATGTCCTCCTGACTCATTACGCATTGATGAGAAGCGCAAACATAATTTTCTTCATGTAAAGCGATAAATGGCTAGATCTATTTGTCACAAGGGGCTGTGGATCTGTGCAGAGCCTCTACATGATCTATGAAGCCTAATACTATAGGCCTGAAGTGTATCTCCACTTAAATGCTGTGCAAATTAAAGCTGGTTTAAAGCAGTGGTTCAAACTGCAAATTTTAGAATTTGCTTCAACCCCTGTGATTATCTCAGTTTGAATTAAATACAACATGTATTTGGCTACTGAGAGCTCATTACTTTATCTGTTTGTTCTTTGTAGGTGAGCTGTGACTGTCCATCCTGGTCTCTTGTGTGCAGGCTGGCCTGTCAGAGACTGTGAAACTATGGCTTTAGGTCCAGCTCCTGCAGGCCTGCTCCAGCTGATCCTGGGGCCTGTGTTGGTTCTTCTGGTGTGTGGGCTGTCATCAGTGCTGGGGCAGGAGGTCTACACCAACCAGTGGGCTGTCCATATACCTGGAGGTCCAGAGGAAGCTAATCGAATTGCCTCAAAATATGGATTCATTAACTTTGGTCATGTAAGTAAAATCTTATTTTGGATGTGTGTTTTGAATTGTTGTTGAAAATGAGAGATTCACCTGAGGTCATTTGTGTTTTGACTGTATGTAAATTACTTGAGCGAGCTACAGATTTTGCATGTACTTTACTCATCGCATATTGTATTTATTGAATGCAGTACCTCCTATTATTTCTTTATTTGCATTGTGTCAAGTTATAATCTTTGTAAAATTAAATAACTGCTTATATTAGTACTAATAATGATCATGGTAGTGTGCAGATCAGAAATGCTTGACTCATTAAAGTATAGTTGCATAAGAAGAGCTGTTTTTAAAAAAGTAGAAGTTGATTCATCTTCTGTAGTATAGTGACTCTTGGTCTGATGACTGTTCAGTGAAAAACATTGTAACCAATTCAATTCATTCAGTCATTTCTAATAGTCAGTTATCAGCTTTTTTGTTGTTTTTTTTGTTTTGTTTTTTCATTGAGGGCGTCTACAGAGTTCAGACTTTGGGGGAAGAAATATGACTTGATTTGTTTGTTTGAGTCTGAGTGTATTGTTTTATTTTAATTAATTTCAATTGAAAATGGTGACTGATCAATATGAGAAAAAATAATGTGACCCAGTCCAAGTTCTCAAGTTTCCAACATGTTGTAGGCGTGGGCTTTGCATTACTGATAAATGTTTCCTGTCTTCACTGGTGATGCTTATTTCTGATGTCCTGTTCCCGCATAATCTCAATTGCCTGTTATCGTCCATGACATCGCTCCACAGACTCTTTTAAAAAGTTAAAGCTCATTAGTTATCTTGTGAACATTGAGTCGGAGGTGTCACGCAAACTGACAATCAACCAAACCCTGTGCGGTGGGATAGTTCCATTTCCTTATCCAGTTATGAATACATTTTGTCTAGTAGATGAACAAGTGTTGCTATTGCTTGGTGTTGGCCTCCTCAGCATTCTTTATAAAAATTGTTTCACTGGTGATTATGACTACTACTGGTAATGCTGTGTGTGCTGCAAATGTGTCTGACTAATGACCAATTCCTCTCACTGTAATCCTTTAACCATGTATTGGCTGGGCAGTGCAGAGGCCAGACAAAGTGGTTACACCCTTTTGGTTCTTAATTTCACAATCTGGCCAAAGGGAGTGTGTGGTCGCGGTTGGCTGAGTCTGAGTTGCTCCAGACTTGTTTTGCTTGAGGGGAGGCTGACCGACTATTGTTTGACCAATGCGATGAAATGAAGAAACTATCCAAGATGAAAGACTGCAGACAGTTTTAATTAAGGTATCTCTCTAGACCTGCCTAAAGCTTTGAGTCGTCAAAAAGTAAAAACAGATGTTTCATGTTTGACTAAAAACCGGTCTCCTTCCCATTAAACCTTAAGATAAAGTTCTTACGATTGTCTGAGTTCGGAGAAATCTATATTTTTTACTGTAAGATACTGCAAAAGTGAAGCAAAGATATGAGAGAAACTTCTGAATTTGAAAAAACTTTAAAAAAACAACAACCCTAAAACAACTTAAATACTGGCAGTAATTATTTATTCTGTCACAAGTTTACTGCTCTGGATTCACAAATTGAGCTAGTAAAACGTTTTAAATACAGATTACATTTTTTATTGGTTATATGAACTGTTTAATTCCAGATGTTAACTGAAAACCATTACTCTCACACATTAACCTTCAACATAGACGTACGCTCCTTTTACAACTATTTTCAATGGCTTTTCAATATATTGTGCTGCATTAATTGAAATGGTCTGTTGTTGGAGCAGCAGATACAGGGAGCTTTCAGTCATCCACGCGCTGAATAGAGGAAAGGGCTTTAGAAGAGTCAAGCAAATGACACGGAACAGTCGCATCTGTGCAGCCTTCAGCCTGTATTGATTCAGTCACTTCTTTTTCAGCAATTACTGCACTCACATGAAAATACTGTACGCTCTGTTATGCTGCTTTGCCTTTATGATCATACAGATTCCAATCCCTGCTGTGGGTCTTGCAGAGTACTGCTAATTTCAATATTTCTATTACTTGAAAAACTATTCTCGCAACAGTATAATAACCTGAAAGATTCATATAGTACATGACCATAGTTTATTAATTCAAAGGAATCACTTTTCAACTTTTTAGTCATGGTCAAGGGCAAGGCAAGGGAAGTTTATTTGTATAGCACAATTTGTACTCAAAGTGCTTTACAGAAGAAGAAAGACATTAGAATCACAATACAAACCTGGATTGACAAGCCCAGTTTGATTTAAACATTGTAAGAGTAGAGGCCTGTCTCACGTCTTCCTTTCCAGGTTTTAGTTGTATAAAACTGAAACGCTCATTCCTTTTGTTTTGTCCTGACTCTGGGTACCAGCAGGAGGCCTGTCCCTGAAGTCCTCAATAATCCTTTAAAAATCTTTGTTCATGAAAAAGTCTATGGACTACATGGCAAATTGTACTAAAATAAAATTGTATTGCATTATGTTGACAGTTAAATTCTGAAATAAAGCTCCATCATCATGTTCCTCTCTTCACTCAGTTACAGTTAGAGCTCAAAGCCACATGCTTGTAACTGGAGACATTTCAGATACTGTCTGCGCGCTTCATTGTCACAGTGGTACTCTGTCACAGCTCCAGAAACACTGTCAGACTCTCATGTTGCACACGGGAAGGTTTTGAAACTCCAGTGCAGCGGTTGCCAACAAAAGCAGATTACGTGTTGTCAATGCAGTCAGCTGACATTTTGGTTTCTTGTTTGTTGATAGCAGCGGCTCAAGTGCCACTGGAGCCATGTTGCAATTTGTGAACAGTTACACAATACAACAAAGCCAATGAGATCTGCATCATGGAGTGTTAGCTAAGTATTGCCCTTGTATACCAATATAAAAATGTTGCTATATTAAAGCAATATTTTTTCAATATTTCATAAGAGCACATTCAAGGCGATTAATGAGCTGTTGTTTGACTTGGGCGAGACACTTCTCGAATTTTCATTTCCTAATATTTATGTTGAGTCGTTAGAACTGATGCTAATTTAATAAGGGCTCATAATTTCTATTACCTTTTCTTATAACATTAAGCATATAAAATGTGTAGCTTATGAATTTGAACAGGGTTCTCCAGTGAGGCTGCAATTTGATTTAAAAAAAAAAAAAAAAAGAAAATTAACCACCTTTTATTTTCTACACACAGTTTTGTCATGTAATGGTCCATAAAGTGTTCTAGCGGTACACGTCTTTACTCAATTTAAAAGAGTACTTATAGGGTTTTATAGGCTACAACAACATGGAAATCTATTACTCTTACAAACCAGGACTAGTTAAATAAAAAAAGGAGTTAATTTCACTATGCTTAAGTAATACAATTAAGAAACAGCTGATTCACACAGCGGTAAATTGCGGTAAATTGCCATTAACTGCAGACTTGCATCTTGGAGTGGTTATTTTACATTATAAAGGCCTTTTCTTGCACACATCATCAGTCTTGTGCTGCAAGCGTATAAAAGGGAGCTTTAATTTTTACACAATTGCATTTTCAATTAAATAATGTATGCATCATGGTTTTCTGTGGGAAATTTTCTGTTTTATATTCTGAGTTGTATTTCAAACGTTTGTTAAAGTGACAGATTTGTGTAATTTTTAGGTCACTTTCATGCAGAGTTTTGCCTTGCGGACTGCGACTGGAGGCATTTTCATCTAAAATGTGGATTATGAGAGCCTATGACTGACGAGACGGAAAGTGTCAGATTTGAAATTGCCTTTTGGTGAGAAGGACTTTGTAGCAGCTGAACAACTGTCTGTACTTTACTGCTGAATAATTCACTCAAAGCTGACAGTAAATGTGATGGTGACATTTTGGTTTTTGATCTAAATGTCTTGATCCATTAGGAGCTTATTATGGTCTCTATTTGAGATGTGTTCATGTCCATTAGGAGCTTATTATGGTCTCTATTTGAAATTTGTTCTTCTAATTGGATGGCCATTTTATAAAGGTGTGTTTGATCTTGTGAAATTGATAGGGGAACTCTTAGATTATTCATAACCTGGAGTGGGAGGAAAAGGATGAAGATAAATAAGTTATTGCTCTCTTCAAAGTACAGTGGCATTTTGGTGACATGTTCCTCTTCCTTAAGCAGTTACAGCCCGACAAACCACAACTAACGTGAACCTCTTCTGTTTCCCCTGGGCCCTTGTATACATAACATATTGCTGTTAGACACGGTGTCCTCATATATCCTGCTTGACTCCATGTGGTTTGTTTAATCAGCATGTTAATATCCTCTTCCTTTTTAAAAGTAAATTAATATTCTGGTTGGGGTAAGATTAGAAGAAGAGTAGCCTGTTATCTCTAGTTAAAAGAAGTACATGAAATGACACTTTGCTATCAGCCACCGTGACACAGCACTGTTCCCTTAGGCTTACAGACCACTGCTGTTCTCAGGCTTTTTACCAAAAGATAATTCACTATCCTAAGGTGCTGCTCAGATTTTATTTAATCATCACAAAATTTCTGAAATCTTTATTATTATTTTTTTTACAATTGAGTTTTTTTTGTGTGTGTTTTTTCACTTCTGTGGTGTTACTCCTGATAGCTTTTTGTAGTTTTGTTTTTTATCTCCTCAAAACACAGAAAAATGGCAAGTATCTTTTTGCTTTTTATACCTGCAGAAATAATTTTCCGTTTTGCACCAGGCACAATTTAAAAGCTGAGCTAAACAGTTGGTCCTGCACCGACTGATAAGAAATGAATAAATTCCAATCCATCTCTCAAATGTAATGTGAAAACTTATAACCGGTGTGAATTATTGAGGCGAGGCTTAAGGTATGGAGTCAATAATTGGACTCCGGAGAGCAGATTCCTTTATCTTCTGCTTAAAAAATTTCTGGAAAATCTTCAGTGCGGATGTGATTGCTCCTGTGATGATGAGAGGGGGAGCCTGCTGAGAGTAAGTGGCACAATTTGAACGCTTCTCTTGCAGGTGTTTCCATATTTTTATTTACTCTGTGCAAATTGGAGAGTGTTGTTTCTTTACACTTTATATAGTATTTACTTTTGCTTTACCTGACTGAAGTCGTTCTGCCATAATTGGTGATTCATCTCAATGGCAAGTGTGAAATGAAGTCTGAAATGTCACAGAAGTGCATTAAGAGAACGATGAGGTTTTGCTAACACAACAGGGCCATCTCCGTAAACATGTCCAAATATGAAAAATGAAAAGCCTTTGAGGAATTAATTAATCGGTTGTAGATGGCTGGTCTTTTGTATGATCATGTTTTTCTTGTAAGGTGAAAAGGAGAGATTGTCCAATGACTGCTAGTGCAAACATCGAAAAAGACTAATTAAAACACAACCACATTAAAATTCAAGGCGAATGATGTATTAAAAGTGTCAAGGCTCTACACATGGATAAATGCATGAAGGCACTAGTCTGATCATTGCCCTTTGATATAAATGACCTTTTTAAGCTTATAAATGCATTTAACTTCTATTGAGTTTGGTAGTGTGTGGTGTTTAAATGATCTATAATGTAATATGTGTTTACAGTCTCTGTCTCACAAAAAAGAATTACCGGTAACAATTAGCCCTGGTTTGTTTGTCTTACCACTGAGAAGACCGTCAACCGCAGTGCAGACACTATTACAATATCACGATAGTCCCAAGCTCATATCATCCCCATGTACTCAATGTCTCACCACCAATGTATAACTAAGCTCTGATGGTAGATGCCAGTTTGTGGAGCCCTTGTGCTTTTTTCAACACCACCATTATTTTTAGCTGGGTTTTAATTGTAGCTTCTTTCTAAATTTATTCCTGTACTGACCGTGATAATGGATCAAATACGGACTAATCTGCACCATTATAATGTGCTGCTCACCAAGTGTTTCCTATTTAACATTTTAACTCTTGTTAAACTGATTTTGTATTCATCCAGGACTTACTACTGCAGTGAGGCATGGTAGTTGGTTTTAAATATTAATACTTTTTACGCATGTAGCCTAGTCTTTATTGGTGCAGTGTCATCATGAATGTTTTAAAATGTCTCTTGGTTCTTTGGCTGTGCCCTGTCCCTCAAAGAGAAGGACTGACCTTTTAAATCCAATAGAAACATTGCCAAACTTTCTGTTATCTGTGTTCCTTCATAATTCTGAGTTTACAGGGAGAAACATGAACCTGCTACATTGGATCAGTTGGAGGGCAGTGACCTTCTGTGGTGCTGCTGCTTTTGGTCCTTCATTTGCTTTTTTCTGGGATGTTCTTATGCAAACTTTTTTCAGACATTTTTCAGTAAGCACAAACCCAAATCTCACTGCATTAAATTCCAAAGCTGCGCAGCTGCAGAGATGAACTGCAGAGATTGACTTATCTTGTCTGTGGAAACCTGTGTTGTGTCAAACTTAACCAATGGACACTGCTACCAATTTAGACAGGTTGGCATGATTTTAAATGACTTAAATTCAATAGACAATAGTGAGTGTATTCACTTGAAGAGATCACACCCACACATATTTACAGCTGGAGAACAGGTTCAGTTATTTCCTCTTCTGTATTATTAGTTTTGAAATGGCATCTAATGAAATTGACCATCCATTCTGTTTTATGAAATGTTAATAAATGATGATTATATCAATAGTACACAGTATTCAGGCCTAACAAGGCTAAGTCGTATGATTTTAAAATTGAATTGTGGTCTGTCCCATGTGACTGTTGGCCAATTACATGCTTGAATGAAATCAACACAACTCAAGGTATGTTTTTAATGAGAAAACAGCCCTGTTTCAGTGGGAAAAATAGTATAAATGATTTCACACATTTTAAGAAATGGCAGGGGAATCACTAGTAGAGAAGCACATACAGTTACTATATATGATCTCATGCAAGGCTAAAATTAGCATAGCCTTTCCTTTTTATCTGTCTGAATAAGTATAAAAGGTACTATTAGTTATAATCCTGCTCGCAGATGTCAGAAATAACAATGTTTTGTTGAAGACGAGTAGAGAAAGAACATAAAGCAAAGCTTGAGTGGACATATATCTTCAGGCTGACATAAACGTCTGTGAAACCGCCACTAGCTTCACTCAGCTCTAGAAAGGATTTTGAAGGAGATAAAGAATAACATATTGGTCAGCAGGAGTCCATCTCCAGGCTGTCTGAGGGAGGCACAGTGGTTATTACTGCGCTGTCCCGGCAGAACAGAGCGCTGATGGGGGCTGGGACAAACCGCACAGGTCACAGCTGTAACACAAGCCAGATGTGCTCAGGGGACACAACCACATCAAGTGCGGTGTGTGTTCTCTATATGCACAGGCACGCTCACGACAGCTGCAGGTATGTCAGGAATTTTACTAAAAAGGTAAAGAATGGACTTTTGAAGTTTCAATGCGGCAATAGAAAATCTAATTTTTATAGCGATTTCTGCTTCACATTCAAAGAAGGCCTCTGGATTTATGCCAATTTCCAAATCTGTTAGATAGCTCTCCTGCTGCTAATGTTGGAGCTGTACCCCAATGAGCACAGACCGTATTTGACCTATTTTGTCTGTCTGAAAAGAGAAACCCACAGAGATCCAAGACTAAATTTAGAGGGAGGTTCAAAGAAAACTGCTTAAACGTTGCCTGTTAATGTCAGTTTTCAGGTCACTCGACTATACTGTGTTGTTGTTTTTTTGTCTGTTTCAACCTTTATAAAAAAGCTCTTATAGGATTATTTTGAACCACTTATTGTCAACTAAAACGTCACAGGTCAGCTTCAGAGATGCATAATAAAAATGCTGCACACAAGGAAGGAAGCCAGTTGGTTCATTTGAGGGAAAATGGAGCTTCCTCCTGTCAAATAGCAATGCGTAAGAACTCCTTATATATGGCCGAGATAAATTCGTTTTTCTTGTAAAACTAAACAGAGTATATATAGCTGTGCCCTTTTACAAATTAGATTTATTTAGTGATTTGGTTTGACTCGCCATTGTATTACTCGAGTGCTTGCGGTTGTTTTTTCGGTCCTGTCTCTGAGGCTGTAAACTGATGTGGGCCTCCATGTGTTGTGCATCTGCTGAGCTGCACTCACTAGAGATGACCTGGGAGGAGGAGCACGTGTTCTTGGTGCAATTTGAAAAGACCAAATCTGATAAGCCTTTTACAATGAAAACAAGGAGGTGAACATTTGGGAAGCTGGCCTGAAGGAGATGAAGAAGAATGCAGCTCGTGGGTGGAGCTGTGTTTTACGAAGTCTGCAAGTGATTTTTTTTTTTTTTTTTTTTTTTTCTTTTGTAACACGAATCCTGTGGAGTTGTTACAGAGCTAATGTTTAGAGCCACGCAGCTTAGTAGCAGTGTTGCATCTTACATTTCAGATCAGGTGACTTTAAGAAAAACAGGTTTGGTTGAACAAGTTTAGAGTTTCTGTTTTTAAGGCTTTTGAAATGAGTCCACTTCCTTGTTCTGACACACTGTACATAGTGTTCACTCACTTGATGCACTGTACACGGTCTTTAATGTCTGCTGTAATCTTGACCTAGTAATGTGCGTTTTGGCTCTCAAAGTTGTTGATGTAGTCGCTTTTGTGCTGAATTTGTCCTTGACTCTTGACTACTCTCTGATAGAAACATATTTTTTCTTTTCCACCTCAAATTAATTTTCTGACTCTGGTCGTCTGTGAAGCTACATCACACTTCTACCTTCGTGCTATCGAATGCTGAGGAGCTGCTTATTTGTTTTTCAATGTTTCCAGTTATGTGCTGGAGACCTGCCAATTTGGCAGAAACTGATGTATCAGAAATGCTGGAGGTAGAACTTGTTTTTCGAATAGATCTTCAAAGGAGAAGTTTGTTCGCACAGAGTTATATAATGTATTTTATGAGGCAAAAGCTTGGTGAGAGCTCCTCACTTCTATATTTCTGGGTCAGCGTTGCTCAGGAAGGATGGTTTATCATGTCTGTATCGGATCACTTGTAAAGGGTTTGAGAGTTCATGAATATTTTATTACAGATGTAAGGCATGCATCACTGAGTTATGTTCCTTCCTCTCGTCGTTTACAGGTCTGAGCCATTGGATTTTTTTCATTGAAGACGGCGCACATCCTCCTTTATTGTGTGTAGTGATTCTGCTGACTGATCATTTTGACTGTACTGCCACAGGGCTGTCGAAGCATCAATATCATTATCTTCTGTTGCTCACATACAGGGGGAGGGCTATCAATATAGATTTAATTTTCAAATATTACACTGCTTATATACTTGAAGAAACAAATCCAATTGTTTGGTCTAAATTACTTTAATAACTTTACAATAAAAGTGCTCCAGGATGATGAATGATTACTAAAGTTTAGCTAATTTCCTTTTTAAGAAGGAGGATATGTGTAGAAGGAACAATGCAACACACTGAAGCCACCTTGTGTGACTTGTTGCTAATTTGTCAAAGTATCAATTTCAGCAGTATTTAGCACATTACAGGACACAAGAGCTGTTTTTGCACACATGTCTGTATGTTTTTATCCTTTTTTGCAAGTGGCTGAAGTTCAGGGAATGATAAAAATGTTTTGGACAGGAGGCTGTGGTGCAAACTTTCCCCAGTCTGGACTGCCCCTACATACTGCCATAAGAATGAACTGCATGTCCCAGGTTTCCCTCAAAGTTTGCCTTTTCCTTAAATTCCCAATAGACACTGTTAAACCAGGAGATATACAATTATGGTGTCGTGCACTGAGTTTAGCTCAGAGGGCACTTTTCCAACAAGTGGGTTTAGTGTGTTTGGCCCACAGAATACAGCCTCCCACTGCTCTAGACCTGTAATACTGTCAGTTTATGAAGGCATTTCTCCCCCTTCCTCCATATCCACACAACAACCTCAAACATTTTTATGATCCTCGTGCAGGCACCAGATTCACTTAAGTTGTTCCTTTATTTTTAGGACCATCCCCTTTCTTGGCTTTCTGAGAGACAATTAGGGATGGACCAATAATATGGTTCATCGTGATAAAAAGGGTCGACAATAATGGTTCATGGGACATTTTATATAATCCTGATCATCGCCAGCAAAGATAATTATATCATCAGAATGTAGAGAAAAAAAACAACTTCTCCCTGATGATCTCTTCTGGGGCATGGTTGTTTTCGCTTATAACAAGGTACAATTCTCAAAAAGTTTAAGTATGGACCTTATTTGTAATATTAAAATTATAATTATTCATATATGTAACATTTTTCAGCAACTTTAATAATTACAGTGATATTATTAATTGCAATTATTTCGGCCATGATAAGCATGACACCAAATTTCACTGTCGTCTCATGGCTTGAGACGATGTTTAACTTGTGTAGAATAAGATACAGGAAGTATGCACCATATGGTTATTCAGGGAGCTGTATAGCAGAGTTATAAAGTCATGAAGTAAAGAACTGCACAAAATGTTCTCATCTTGGAAAAGGAAAATGTATAAAAACTTATATCAATATTCACGTAAAATGGAACATGACCAAACCGAATGGGCAGTGTTTGGTCAAGTATCATGTCGATGCCAGATTGAAACAACAGGAAATGGCTGTGGCCAGTCTTCCTCTCATTGTCCAGCGCCTGTGCACCAGTTTGGTTTGGAGGACGGAGAAGTAGAAACCAGCAGTTCCATGCCTCTCCCTTAGTGTGCCACAAAGGACGAGGACATGGTACTGATGATAAAAGCTTGGATTTAAACTGCTCTTACAAATCACAAGTTTGACAATAGTTTCAAACTGCGACTTTATAGGCTACTATTTAGCGACTTTTCATACTTCATGGTACAATACTTCTCACACTTGGGACAATATGTGACTGACTGAGACAACTGCCGTCCATTCTGATCCAGTGACCTTTCAGACAACTTGTTCAATGACTTATAACAGAAACTCTTTGTTACTTGCCTAACCCTTAACCTATTGTAAGCCACATATTTACTTTGTTATTAAATCACCAACATGGTTTCAAAGTATTTACGTCATATGGACTTGATAACGGAGGCAGGGCCCTTTTTAAATTTAGATTAATTTACATATCTTAACCTTTACTCCATCACCAACCCTATGAGATTCTTTAGCGGCTTTAATACTGTGCAGTTGTTGGTATTCTTGTTGATGCCTCTTTGCAGCAGCATCCTATAGAAAACCAAGTGACTAGTGATTCTTAAGGTCAGTGCCAGTTCCCTACCATTGTGTTATGCTGTGTGCTGCTCTGTCCTGCTGAGGTTGAGATTGAGGACGATGTGGGGGTCTTGATTGGCCCCGTGTCTAACATCCTGTTCCTCTGTGCACTCCTCCAGAGGTACAGAGCTGGGACTGCAGTAGCATGCTGTTTAACGACCACAACTCATTTAGGCGCGTCACAACACTCCCAGAGCAGTCAAGTTTCATCGTAGCTCTACTTTTGACCTGTCCCAAAATGACCACAACAGAAGGCCTTGTAAAATACATATTTTTTATCAAAAGGGCAGTGCTATTTGTCAAATGTTAATAGAGATCAACATTCAGTCATTTCAAAATTTCAATGATCAGCTTGGGTTTTTTTTTAAGGTCCACAGCCAACCCCCTCAGTGTAAGAAAGTTGTTTGGAGCTGCATTCAAATTCAAATACAACTATGAGTAATCTAATAATGAGGGAAATCTGCTAAAGCTCAACTTTCAAAGGTTGGTCTTTTGTGATTTGTGAATTGTTACAGTATTTAAGAATACAAAGTTATTTAACTCCTCTAACTCTTCTTTAACCAACATTAAGACATTACCTAATGCCTGGTCTTAACTCTTAAAAACAAGTGTGAAAGTCTTGTATTTAGTTATTCTGTTTACAACCGCTACCTGCATCATGGCTGTTTACTTTTTGTAAAAACTAATTTTCACAAACCAATTTTTATAATTATTTCTTTTTTGTGGAGAGAAACAACATTAAATTGAGTTTTTCTTTATACGTTCAGTCCATTTTTCTTTCTAGATGAGAAATTAATGTAATATCAGAAGCCATATGGCTATCACATGGATGTTAAATGAGGTGAACACAGTCATGAAATATTTGAGAAGGCCACAGCATTGGTACATGTCAATGATCTCAAATTATCTTTTTTATTTTTATTTTTAAGTATAATTAAACTAAACAAAAAAATAACAAATGTCATTTTCCCAGACACCATTCTTGTGATCAGCAGCTCCCTCTCCATCCATCAGTCTATTAAAAGACATTTTGCAGAAACAGTCATTCATTTACAGGATATACCCTTTCTCTCTGAGATAGACGTAAAAAGTGCTCTAAAAATTAACTGTGGCTGCTCCAGGTACTTTCTCAATTGTAATTCTTCTCTAAAGAGAAAGTTTGACGTGTAGGTGTGAAAACCTCACTGTTTCTGTTTCTGTTTCTGTTTCTGCTCTTCCTCAGCCTGTTATTGTAATGTACTTTGTGGTTTACACAAAGATGTATATATGTATAGGTAAATGTGTGTATATCTGTATATATACACTTCACTGGGTAAAAATGACTTATTGATGATTGTATTTTATCTTGTTTTGTATATTGTAGGTGGTCATAGTGACAGCCTGTGTATTGCATGTTCATGTCAACAATAAATACATTTTACTGACATTGTATTTTAATAACATGAAGGAAAAACATGAACATGAGATGTCAGGCATTAAGCGGGGCATAATCGCCTTGTGAAGGTTAACGATGCAGAGTTTTCCTGGTTTTGCCTCCGTGGCTCTTTACGTGGAAAATTCTTTAGGGTTTATAAAATGTTGTAGTAAATGTTTTGCACTCCACTCTATAATTCCTCTGTAATCTTACTCACAAATCACTCCTTGACACAAATGGGGACTAACTCTAAACACGTCTGTTGCTGTTATTCTATGACTAATCCCACAAGTTTGTAGTGTTACTACCTCCCACTCATTCACAAGCTCCCACTCTGTATCAAAGATCACAGCACACACTATGAATCCTGTGGAAACTGTGATGAAACATCATTGGAGGGCTTCCCCTTTGCCATCTGTGTGGTACGCTGTATTTAGTTGCCCGTCTCTTTCACCCTGCATCACCTTCTGTACTAACATGAGCAAAATGGAGATAGAGGCACTTTTTTCGACTGATGGGATCACAGATTGTAACGTGCACAGCCTTGGGCGCTGGCAGCCGGAGAATTCAGCCGCAGCTCAGTTTCATGTGAATTGTGTGCAGCTGGCCACATAATGCTTGATTGAAACATCCATCTCATCTGATCTGACACACTTCCTCCTCACTTTGGAAAAAAGCATACCATAAGATGTACTGGAATTAAAACTGAATTCATGTTGCTGCTCCAGCATCTAAATCAGTGACTATCAGATCCTAAATCTTGATTAAACTAACACTAAAACATGATTAAACCAAACCTAGATTAAATTTACTTAGCTAAAACCTAGATAAAACCAAATCCACACAAAACATAACGTGTTTTGTGTGGATTTGGTTTGTAAACATGACGTGTAAACAAGAAATAAAGACATGGCATCTTGTGTTTTATATTTATACTATTATGACTATTTATTCATATTTATTGACATGAATTGTAACTGCTCATGGACACAGCCAAGTAGCTTTAATCTTGTTGTAGATCTTGTGTCCCACCAGAAACAAATGCATGTACCTACACAGGTTGGGGACACTTGGCTATAATAAAATGTTCCCAGTACACTTGGTATGGCTTCATTGAAGTCTATTAAAATGAGTGAAAGTGGCTGGTATTTGGGGTAACATGAGAGACAAAAGTGCAGGTCCTCTGTGGAGAAAGAGGTTGTTAGGAAATTAAAAGAGTGTAGCTTCCTTTAATGGCCCAGCTAGAGCTCCACTGGGGCCGAAGGAACCTGTTTGGTATTTCTGTCCGGCTCTGCTCTATCACTGCTCAAAGAGTTCGAAGGGGAGATAAAATTAGACACCGGATTTCAATCTTATTAGCTGCCGTCCCACTGGCAATTGCCCTGTGCACAGGCTTTATTTTACTCGTGTGCAAAAGGTTTAGGAGTCAACAGATTATTAAGATATTAGATTTAAAGAGAGGATTATAAACCCTCCTGACCTGCTGGAAGGCCACTATAACAACTCCCAGGGCAAATTTAATTCCGTTTACATGCTAGATTCAGCTGCCAAACAAGCCCTTACACCTTAAAACAACACAACCTCACAAATCATCCGTAAAATGTCTAAAGTCGGATCCTCACACCTAGAAGAGATGCCTTGTCATGTAAACTGACTGTGAATAATTTTGTGGCACAGGTTGTTTCGCTTGACTCACCACCAGCTTCTTTAATTCATGAACTCATGCTTATTCATCAGTGCATATTAATTCTGTCCAAGCAGAATTTTCAGAGCCTCTGTCTGTTTTTCTTATATAATGGTATTTAGTGCAGAGGCCCCTGGCAGTAGGCCCCTGAGGCTCATACACGGATGCGTACCCAAAATATTTCTGTTCTCACCAACACTGTCCTCTTTTGCTTTTGTGTAGAGATTAGATTAAAGCTACATCACACTGCTACATGTGTTAATTACTGCTATTGCTTTATTGAGTTGTGGCAATGGGAAATATTTGTAACATTGTCGAGGTAGTGATTGGAGTTGATAATAACCATGGACTTGGTGTTTAGGAGTGATTTGTCATCTGTTAACGTAACCCAAACACTGTGACCCCTTTCCTTTCCCAGTGGACTCATTATGAAATGTTTGCTCTGAGTTGAATACTCTGCTTAATCATTGGCTTCAGTATCAATATGCGGGCTGATGGGACTCCGATACCAAGATATTTACTCAAGTACATGTTTTATGAATGTAATTTAGCTTGTTCTGCCACCCATCTGCTCTTTATTACAAACCAAGTAGAGTAAATTCATTCTTGTTTAGAATCTATAAACTTCACCACAGAAGCAAAATAGGACAAAGACTTTGAAGAGTGCAAGAATTATATTCTCTAAACTTTATTATCTCTAAAAGAAGGACTATGCAGTTAATCACAAATGTTACACCCAAGACATCAAAAATTACATGATTGGCAATGATGTAGTTTGTTTTCCATTTAAAAAAAACTAATAATTATTGCTGTTGAAACTTAAACTATAAGGATTATTCCACATAAAATTCATATTTAATTTTCATAAACACAGTAATTGATTTGTGTATAACAATATCGTATCATTAACTGAGTTTGGTTTGTTAAGTTTAAAAATGCCCCTCTGTTCTGATGTAATAATTGTGGCACTTAACTGTGTAAAATCATCAGACACATTCTTTGCAGACACGTATGGTCAAATTGGACTGTTGTAGAATTAGACTGTAATTGGACCCAAACAGCAGCTTAATTCCTGCTGTGAGATTGTGCTCACACCTTGATGTTGGCTAACGGCTGGTTTGAGCCTCTGCTGCCAGGTGCGTGTGGTCTACTGGGACATTGTAGATCAACAGAGTGCAGCCAACAGCTGGGCACACAAATATGCATAAGCTCTCCCATCCAGGCACCTCAACCAATGCTTCAACAAAAGTGTGACTGCCTCCTATGATCAAGTACAAGACAAGTTTTTAAATGTACCACACTCTTTCCCAGCTCCACCATTGTGAGATGTTAGTCAACTGGGGACAGTGCAGATCGAACAGCGAGCAGCCTGCGGTGGGCCGTGACACTGTGCATTTTTTATGTGCTTCCATAAAGCAAAGACGTGCTCCAATCAATGGATAAGTTGTGGTGCCTCATTTCATTGATGCAGATGACACAGGTGGTAGCAGCTTATCAGTTTATAACAGAAGGGTTTTATTTTTAATTTTTATTGAACCTGTAAAAATAAACACACAAGATGAAAGTTGGTCATGGTGGGGCACTTATTTACAAATTTGCAGTGACTTAATAAGGTAATGAGTAACTCATCTGGACAGTATTGCTTCATTTCATAGTTTTGGTTGACTTGAATCAATTATGCAAAGAATGGATTGCATAGTAGATTTATAGCACCTTTTGTTGTATTTACTGTAGCAGAAGAAGGTTTAAAACTAATTGGCAACGTACATAATATTAAGATAACTTTTTGACGACATGAATGCTGACTTGCCAGTGAACAATACCACCAGCTGTCTGCAGCAGCACTGAATTATGTAAACTGAAATGAGACTGAACTGGAAGAAATTGAAGATAATTTTGGGAATCAAGTTGGGCAAGACCAAAACAAACATCATGTCCCAGCAGCTAAACATTTGTGTTGGCACGAGATGTATTTAATCACAAAGTGTATGTTACTAAAGCTGCTTTCCTGGTAATGGATGGTTTTTCAAATACTGAGATCAACCTTTGCCCCTAGAGATATTTCATCAGACCATGAAAGCCATTTGTTTTAATCAGCACTGTTTAATAATCTAATGGGTCTTTGTTGAAACTGTTTAAAAGAAAGTGACACAATTATATTGTATGGTGTTGATGCATGTGGAAATTTATTAGCTGGGTGGTTATGTATTACGGTATGTCTGTAAATAGTCTATATATAAATGTAGATATATGGAAAGATGTATTGTAAAGGGTTGGTGATAAGATAAAGCACATGTGTATTACATAAACATAAAGCCTAAAATAGTAGTATCATTTTGCATATTAATGGCTTTAAGTGCCTCCCAGGTAATTGCAGTTCAATGCACCATACATGAATGGCTAATAATGCTCAGTATAAGTAGATACAAAGGAGAGCCCTGGGACAAATTGCACAAAGGGAAACAATGAGCCAATGGCCACATAATGTAGTGTGGCATTAGGGCAGACCAGCTGTGCAAACCCATTTCAGATGAGTGTGTGCAGGGCTGTCTTAACCTGTTTTCTACAAAGAAAGTCGACTGTCCAGCTGCCACTGTGTCGGCCTGTGCCCTGCTCCCTCCTGTGGGTAATTGGGCTCCATCTCATTATATAAGTGCAAAGGAGAACTGTTTCGGGGCTTTTTATCGCCTCAGCCATCACAACTTTCATTTTGTAAATTTATCACCAACTGCCAATGCATAAACAAAACGTGCCCTTTACCTCAAACCACTTAATCAAAGTGTGCCACAGTTAAAACTAAAACAGAATGTGCTGTGATTGAAGGCAACAGGTTAATGTTGTTGATAAAAGACTTTTTTTTTGGACATTTTCACCGCCTCACAATTTTAGATTGTTACGCTGAAAACGCCAACGCAGATGACATTGTTTGGTTCTTTGTAAAACATAATTGTGTCAACAGCCCCTGAAGATCAGCCAACCGACATTTTGATAAGTGCTTTCCCCACAAGGTAAATGTGATGGGCAGACAGGAGGCAAGCACGCAAACAGTCATTTTCCACTGCGGGTCACCGTGCATTCTAATGAAGTGATGGATTAATGTGTGCCCTTTCACCAAGATGCATTTGATTCTGTTATCAGGTGCAACTTATCACATCAATCATGGTCAGCCTGTGTTTCTGCATTTTTCCATTCAAATTCGAGTATTCATTGCCCTTTTTTCCAGTAGAGAATGGTTAAATCTCACACAAACTTCACTGTAGCTGAAAGGAAAGATCCTGGCCCTGATTGGTTGATGGAGGATAAGTGTTGACTGTTTAAGGCAGTTGGTTAATGAGGGTGCATAAGTTTGTGCCGTCTGAGTGGTTTAAATGTTTTTGTGGGTGAGTTGTGTTTGTGGGAACATGATTTTGTCCATCTCACTGGTGGTGAACTTTTATTACTGTGGGAATAAGTGTTGTGAATAACACAGGTATTTGACTTTTGTACACACATACACTCATTGTGCCATTGGCTAAACTGTCCCTTAGTGCTTTGTTCACCATTGAAAGACCTTAAAGATTCACCACTAAAGTCTTTGATCGTTCGACCTTCCTGGATTTTTTTTCTGTCACAATGGACCCATAACCTGGTTTTAGTTTTCTATTCTTTAGAAAGGATCCATCAGCCTAGCTAATGCCTTTTGGTTGTTTTTGCCCTCCCTCACATACATACAGCAGCTACATCACTGTAACGCATGTTTTCTCTCTGGTGCTGCCTCTGTATTGTCCGCTGTCTTTGTTAGTGGCAAACTTTTGTGTCAGCTGGGCGGGAATCTGCCTGTTTACTCTGATTAAATAGGAGCAGCTGACGGGACCAGTCGGGCCTCCATTAGTGGAAGAATGCTACTGTGCATGTAGCAGTGCAGACTCGGTCTGTGGTCTCCGATATGTGGACTCTATACAAACATTTATTTTTTCGTTATTATTCATTTTTCCATTATTCTGTATTCTCTATTGTCCAGCTGTTTATTTAGAATCAGAATAAGTTTTATTGCTATTGTCAGTGAACAGAATTCACAAACTAGGAACTTGTTTGAGTGGTATTTTGCAACATAAAACAATGAGTAATAGTAAATATAAACTGATAAAATAAAAATGAGGGCATTTATTAAAATAAGGTACATTTTAGATGTAGACATAGTTGCAAATAGTGCAGACTCAGAAAAAAAAAATTATAGAAACCATTTTTACAGAAAAGTAATTGGATAAGTTGGCTATAAAACACTTAATACGGTGTAGAAAATGATTTGATCCAGTGTCAGCCTGAAGTCTGGAATAGGGATTCCTCCTTTGTGTATGTCTTTTTGCATATTTTTCCAATTTCTTTTTGACCACTCGAAAAAGAGGTACATTCATTTTAAAAGATTTGTCACTCCCAAATCATTAATCTAATTAGCATTTATAAAAAAGTGCCCTTTATGACTTAACAAGTTGCAGATGTTTGGTTTGTGACGCTAATACACACTTACTCAAACTGTAAGTGAACACTAACAGAGTTAATTGTATCAATCAAAGTCATGTGGCCAGCTTCTACTCAACTGCAAGTTCAGATGTCATTCATACATCTAGTACTCTCTGTGAATCTGTAATGTAACCTCTGCTTGAGACTCACAAGCCTGAATAATACAGTATATTTACTATAGACCCAAATCTATTATTTACAAGACTGTCTCCCAAGAGTTGTGGATGCATGAGTATTTGAGGTCAGCTGTAATATGGCTAACTCGTATGTCAGTCTAGAGGTGAGACGTGTTGAAAAATTGAAAATAATGCACAGAATATCCACTGCATTGTCTCATAAAAAAGGCAAACTTGTGGTGAATCTAGTGATACATTTTTCTAGATTTTTATGGACCATTTACGTTTTGTCCAATGCTGGGACCTCAATCACAACATTTACAGACACATTTTAGCACCTCTCTTATTGCTATAATATCATCTGAATGTTATCAGGATAATCAAAAAATATAAAGATTTCAGTTTTTTGCTATTGCCCTCCTCTACGTTCGGCGACGCAAAGTTAGTGGGGCAGGATAGATTTCCTGTTTCTCTTCTGGCATCTAAACAAACATCAGTTGATTTAATACAACTTCTCATTTTTTCTTTCAGGTCTTTGGAGATTATTATAACTTCCGGCATCGCAGAGTCGTAAAGAGATCCCTATCGGAGCACAGAGAGACTCAAGTGCGCTTGGAAAAAGATCCTATGGTAAGATTAAATATTATTTGTGTAAAGAAATTAATTTAATTATGTGGGGGGAATTGAAAATGTTTTCTCCAATCAGCCTGGTTTTGCACTAGCCAGGGATATAAAAAAATAAAAATAAAAATTGAAATACAACGGACAGAATAGGCTTCTATATAACTCATTTTATGTTCTTAGTCTAAACGGCTACCTCAGATTTGAAGGTCACAAAGTGTCTTCCAGTAATATTGCTTCAAACCATATACTCCAAGGGCCTAAAAACTATTTCCTTTTTTCTGACTGATCTAAATTGAAATTTCACATTTCTCCTTCCTTGTCATTTTCAAAGGAGTTTTAAGGTAGTTTAAAAATGAGTCTTTGCCCATAGCCCCACTGGGAAGGACGAGGGAAACGGTGTGAAATTAACATTCATAGCAGTGGGAATACAAAGCGGTGGTGAGCTGTAGGAAGACTGTGTATGGGCACTTTTCACAACCCTTTTTCACCTAAAACTAGTCTCAACACATAAGTTCCCCACGTAATGGAGACTGGCTGTGTGAAAATAATAATTAAACTGTGGTGTTATGAGGCTGTAAAAGACTGTGGGAGCTATTCATTGTAGAAATCCTACATGTTTCTCTGTGAAAATCTGAGTGAAACTGTAATTATAAGTTTGACTCAAGTCTTTGAACCTTTGTGTACAGGTTGCTAAAGTCTCCTCTAAAATCCTCAAAGCGAGTTTGCTTTCAACTCATTATGACAGTGCACAGCTATAATTGAAACTTTCTCTGCTATTCATTCGCTGCAATGTATCTTACTGTCTCTTACACATTTTCTTTATATTTCGTGTGTCAACAAGAGATTGGTAAGTTTTTAGAAATATAGAGCTGGATAGTGATTTTAATGCATTGACCCTCTAACAATGTCTTTGTTAGAGGGTCAGTTCATCTCTGCTTTGTGTTGTACAGGTTAACTTTATTTAAACTGTAGTGCCACTGATCACTGTTTGGCCACTCACCTCAGGTGTGCATCACCACAGTATTCAAAGTCCTCTGTTTTGCTCCATGTTTGTGCTACAAATGGCCTACCACCTCTTGGGGATTTCCGCTTTACCACAGCAGCACCATTTCCTGTTGTTGAATTCCTTTTCTCCCCCAGCACCTCTGGAAAAGTAGAGTGTAACGACCCCACGTCTTTGCTATTTGGGTATTAAAGTAGTACATGTTTTGTTAAATAACTTTGTCAATATCGTATTTTGTAGTGTTCCCTGTTTTACTCCTTTAATGAACATTATCAATATTGTAACCTTTTAAGGTGTGATCAATGTTTTTGCTTCAGCGAGAGATGAATGTTTGATTTGATTCACTATTACATCATTCTGCAATTATACATGAACATTGGGAAACTATATCCAACAGGAGCATTTCGTAATCCTATTGGCACAGCCCTAAACTGTTGGAGGAGAACAAAAGACTCTGTAAATTGTCTTTGAAAAGTCTCTAATTACCAACAAAGGGACTTGGGCCAGAGCCAGATCAGTGGCCATCCCGCTAACAAAACCAGGCTAATGGGCTGCACTGAAGTCTCAAAGGCTGGGTCTATCTCTGCGCGCCACTCCTGCACCTTTGCATTTTCTTTGTCTTTGGTATTTTGTCTTGTTCATCTTGTTGCAACTGTGATTTTGTTCTGAACTAATTTAAAATGCAACATTGAAAAAAATACTGGATTTCATTTGCTGTTGATCCTATGAGCAATTTCATGTAGTAGCATTAGCGTTATATATAAACCATTATATGCAGTAATATAGACATAGCAAATACAGTCTGAATATCAGTAGATCATGTATTGTAATGGGCCAATATTTTTGAAGAATATTGAACCTGAATGGGCACCTAGAAGGATCATATTCACTATCAGGAAATTCAATGTATGCAAACCATAATGTAATTTAGATTTAAGTTATACTTTGCTCAACAGTGTACTGTGTAGAGACCATGGAAGAAGTTTATATCAGATTATCAGGGATTCACAGTTAAATGTTTTTTCAAACCCGATTTTATTTATGACAATACTGCAGAGTTTGTCATTGTCTGGGCTCACTTTCAGGCTTTAAAAATATTTCAGTAGTCTGCTACATTCAGACAGTAACGGGGAAGTGGAAATGCTTTTTACTGCCAAATACTGAAATCAACTTGGTCTGAACAAAATGACTTTGGCTCACAAATATGACATACTGTTTCTGTTGACTGAATCCAGAGAAAGAGCAGAACTGCTGGGGCCAAACAAGAATTCATAATGTTTAGTTTTACTTACTCTGTAACGTGTAAAATAAAATGGTAACCGCATGATGCAACTACTGTGACTTGACTGGTGTTGGAGCCCGTGAAGAACTGAAGTCAGAATAATTGGTGTCATGTCTGGATTGGTGTTTAAGGTCTTTTCCCTGAATGACAAAAACTCAGAGGAGTGGTCTTGCTTGGTATGGTAAAAAGAACAACTTATGTGATATAAGATGTACTCACAAAGACTAAATAGATGTGGAAAAAAAGCTTGCATTAATAATCACATGTTCAAGAACTTAACTGAAACAAATGTTTCAAAGAAGCAGGTACATTTTTTATATTTATATAAAAAATATTTATTTTTGACATATTCTAATGGTTGCAATCCTCCAACGGACAGGAATTTCAAAATACTGATCTGGATCTCAACTGGATTACTTCTATGACTTGAATTCTTAAAAACATAAAAATAATATTTTTCTACTTTTCTATTGTCCCCTTTTATCGTAGAAAATTACATTTCACTTGGGTCTTACTTCATGGTTACAGATTTAACTCATAAATGGAAGATTCACATGAATAGAGAAGAGATTGGCAAATGGAAGATTGTGAGTCCCAGGGGCAGCCACGGAAAATGGGCTGGTTTGTTTCTATCTGTCTGCAAATCACATGAGGCAAAATAATGAAGTCCAACCCTGGGCCTGCATACAACTAAGTCCTTGTCACTCAGACTATAGAAGAGCTTTTTAGTCAATACTGCCATTTTGTTTAATCAGAAAGCAAATATCAAAGTCTGACTGAAAGAAGAGCACACTACATCTCCTGCTCAACTGTCCTGTCAATTCCCCAGTTCTGCCTCTGACTAATTAGATGTGGTAATAATGTCAAGGGAGACTGGTTTTATGTGTCTCTCTGCTCACAACTCTCCACTAATAAAAAGAAGTTATTGATCATCTATACTCTCGCTGATGTACGATTGGCTGGTGCATTACCATTTAAAGTGATTTCATTTTGGGCTGAAGTGTTTTGAACTTTATAATTAAAACATAACCTAGCTGACAATGGCTTAAACGAGAAATGGAATATTCTATTAAGCTGATAAGACACAGAGAGGCAGAGTGTGAAGAGACTCATAGGCCATCGACAAAAGCAGCGTAGGGCTGTGAGATCTTACAAAAACATCAAATACTAACCAACTGCTGTTTTTAAATATTACAAGAATAATTGCTGTATTATATAAGTGTGTTTAATTTATGTCTCAAGGTTATATGACCTTGTGTATCCAGTCCAGAGAAGAAATTTACTGTAAATCTTTCTAAATATTCAGCCTTAAAAATAAACACTAAATTAATATGCATAACACTGGACACCAGAAGGCAGCTTATTTCTAAAAAAAAACAAAAACAAAACTAGAGCTTCTCTGAATGGAAATGTGTTTATTTTTGCCTAATTTAAACCATGATCTCAGTGCAGGAAGAGACAGCTAACATATTCTTTTCCACTCGCAAAACTACAGAGCATCGCTGACGACTGACCATGTGTTCAGTGCAGTCTTGGCAACAGTAACGGAAGACCAGAGACGATTCATCACATGTCGCTAGCGGTGATAGCTGTTTGACATCTGCTCGCTGTGCTCACGGCCTTCGAGGTTTCGCTCCTAAGGTGTAGATTTTTCATTGTGCGAAAGCTGTCACCTAGTTAGCCCGGGTGAATTCCCAGAGATGTAACACAAGCACTGACCTATGTCTCCCATTAAGGATGTTGGCATTATATGTTTGACTTTGATCAGTGATTTTCAAACTTTTCACACCAGGTAGTACGGCAGAAAATAAAATCTTTGCCGAACTAAAATTTGCACTGGATTGTTAGAAAAGGACAAATTTGATTAACCCTGGAATAGGCAAGTGATGAATGGCGATACTGAAATTCTGGGTCACGATTATCATGACCGCAGTAATCACGATTTAATAAGAATATTACAATGATGATTACAATTACTGACGGTTTCAAAATGTTATGGCAATGTGTGGTTTAGTCACCCCGGTCTCATGCCGCCAGGAAAAAATAATTAATCCGAACTGCACAAGACAAGCGTATTCCATCAGTTGTACCCATAACAAATTGTGTCAGTGAAAAGACAAGCCAAATGCATTGTAACAGTTGGGGCTTATTGGATTTCTGTAGCTACTAACTAATCCAACCTCACACTTTCCTTTTTGTTGAGTGTCCCTTGTGATCCACGAGAGAAAAGGTGCACTGCGTTTGGCTTGTCCTTCACATCAGGCGCCCTGTCCTTGCAGTAGGCAGTTTTCTGTCTTCTCTTTTCTGACATATTTTTCCTTTCTCATCCACCCTGGCGTTTTTTGTGCTATAGCAAGACGGAGCTGTGAAGACTGCAGAGAGACAGGCTTATTTTTCCACCTTTATATTCCCTGCATTCATCCTCACTCTTCAGTAGAGAAGACTCCTCAGACTTGAATCTTGCGTTGTTTCACTTTTATGTACACGTTACATCATACAGGTGCAGGCATAATAGATTCTAGTGCGTCCCATTATAGTCTAATGCAGAAATTTAATTGGTCTCAAGCTGCTCTGTTATTCATCTTGTGCTCTCATTAGTGAGAGGCCCCACTGCGCCTCTAATCTCACCTGGGCCACTATGGTCCCACTGAGACACTGGATCTCTTTTAATTCATTTAACATGCTGACCTCAATAGCCAGCTCATGGTTATCTCTTGTAAGTTTCACTATTATGACAATGGCCACAGATTTCTGCTCATCAAGAACCAGAAAAGCGCCCCCATGCCCTCTGTTCCGCTGGTCAAACGTGATCTTGCAGTCCGATCCAATTTTTCATTTTTCTTTGCTCACTGATTCTGCAGAAATCTGCAGTGTTTTTTTAGCCCCCCGTGATATTTTTTTCCTTTCATTTTTTCCCAATATGGCAGACATTGCGTGCCCCTGATTTGGGAAAGTCACTCATTTGAAAACGGAGAGATTCCCCGGTGATCAGGCTCACATCTTCATAAAGCATTGTAGAAGTGTGTATTTTGGATCCCAGACAAGAACAGGAGTGGAATAATATGCAAAATGTCATAAAGGTTTAAATATTTAAATGCCTCAGTAAAGATGCAAGTCTTTGGATAGAACTTGGTCCAAGCCGGAATCAATCCTTGGACCTTTGGGATGAGGGACCACTGCTCTAACCACTTCTGACGTAACATTGCTTTTTGAAACTACAGCTTGTCAAGAGGTGTAACTAACCAGCATTTAACCTCTTTTTGTCCAATCCAAATATAAACACATGGACAAAAGTGCCAGTTTTATCTTGCGAGATCTTGTCCCATCCCTAATGGCAATAGTGTTTTGTGACATATTTCTATCATTTTGAGATATGTAATTTGTCATCTCAACAACCCTAATCTATTTGTTTGATCTTTTTGCAGGTGTCTTGGGCAGAGCAACAAGTAGTCAAACGCAGGAGAAAAAGAGACCTCTACACAGACCCTACGGACCCAAAGTTTGTTGACCAGTGGTATTTGGTAAGTCATGACCCTGTCCAGGGCTGTGAACAGAAATCAGAATAATTCAGTACAGTCTTGTAAATGTCCTTTGAGCCTGAGGAGATCTGAACTCAAGGAAGGCTTTGTGTGTTAACCTGTACTTGCTTATACTGTTAACACAATTCCTGAAAAGTGCATTGATACAACAATAAAGAGATTGATGAACAGTCTTTCAAGTCAAAACACAGGCAATTCATGAGTGAAAACTTTACTTGCTAGGTAGTGGCACAGTAACAAACTGTGAAAGTTTAGGAGGAGTGCTTGAAGTGCTCTCGTTTTCAGATGATTGATACCACGTTTGACTTAAAGGAAATCCACTGATACACACGGCCTGTTAAGAGTAGCAGTAACAACCCCTGAGATTGTTCCAGTTTCTCCACTCGCTTCCTTCAATTACCGAGAGGGTGCTTGAGGCGGGAGGAGATCACGCTGATGCAAAACAGACTTGCATCACTGGCTGTTCAGAATGGCAGCTTCCTTTCCCCTGGTGGCTCAGAGTCGTTAGTGGCATCAAAAGCCCATAGATAAAAGCAGACACAGTGCATGCCAATGTAATGAGAAGACTTCAGAGATATGGTTCAACCTAAACCTCCTTTATGTCAAATAGACTTTTTAAGCTCACATCCTTTTATAATAAATAATATCCACTTAACGGGGAGAAAGGGTAAACTGTTCTGTTACCATAAATGCAACTTATCTCTAATCAGTGTTTTCTTTGTACTGACCAACACCCCAAAAGAATACATTCCCTTTACATATTATCATTATGAAATGCCGTGGTATTTCAAAAAGGCATAATATATGATCACTGAAAATTGCAGTATCTGTATTTTACGCAAAGGGTATGGCTGTTTCCAAGATCAAAGATTTTTTTAATTTTTAACTCAACTGACCTTATAAATGTTAATTAAAGTTTAATAATAACATCTGTTTTCCGTTAGTGGCTGAATCACAAGAATTTTGACTATCCTCTGTAACATGAATTTTTTTAATAGAAAAGTTGCACCAATGAAGGTTTTCTCATCGTTATAATGTATCTGTGTCTCATTAAGAGTGAACCTGACTGACCGCAGGGTGGGGTGGGTGTTTGTGATGGACACATGCTTATAGCCCACATCTGGTGTTGACATGAAGATTTTAATACACTGATAAATACCTTTCAGCGCATTTTTGAGACATTTTAGTATGTTCAAATGGACAATGATTTTTTTGATTCCTTGCTTTATTTCCTTTGAAGAGCACAAACTAATTACTGTAGAGACTCTCAGACTTAAGACTTTGTCGAAAGATAACAGGACGTGTTCATAACTCAAGAGTCATAATTATAATCATGTTCGTTAAGTTATGTGCAATCTGCATCCCTTTGCAGCACAATAGCAACCGTCGTGACCTGAATGCCACAGGAGCGTGGCAGCAGGGCTACACTGGTCGAGGAGTGGTTGTGTCTATCCTGGATGACGGTATAGAGAAGAACCACCCTGACTTAATGCAGAACTATGTAAGTGTAATTATGTTTTTGTTATGCTGACAAGACTTCTCATTGTTCATAATTTGTACCTATGGTGCTGATTATTTATAGGTCCATGTTTTATAATGTGGTATGTTAGTTTTGTTTTAAAATGTTTTTTCAGGATCCAGATGCCAGTTATGATGTGAATGATGCTGATCCAGACCCACAACCTCGTTACACGCAGCTCAACGACAACAGGTAAAATAATGTTCGAATCTAATGTCTCTTTTTTTTTTTTTTTTTTTTTTTTTTTTTTTTTACAGCTCCACATTTTATTGTCTTACTGATGTGAGACAACCTACATATGTTTGTGTTTGCCAACTGTGGGGGCATATCACAAAGGAGCTCTACTTGCTCATTAAAATACCAGTGTTTCTGGAGACACACACTCATGATTAATAGTGTTATTTCAAAGGTTTTCTACATAACTTCCCAGTCTTTAATATATATATTACTTCGTTATGTTTTTGTTGTAATCCATATATGTTTTGTCCTGTGCAGAAACTAATTAATCTTCATCTCCATTTTTGCTCTTTACTGTCCAGTTAAGCCTATGGGCAAAAATACAACAGAAAATCATAGTTTTTTAAATATTTTATACTGATACCTGGGTATTTTATGAAAGTATGTAATTTACCGTGTTCAATTTAATTCACATTCTCCATTTGTGCATGTTTAAACTCCTAAGTCTTTTCATGGTGGCCCCATGCCCAGCGAAGACACTGGGTAATAATAGCTGCAGGATTTTGGTGGTACATTTTCAGTGGCCTTGCTCACCTCAGCTCTTATCTCCACCTCCCAGCTCTCTGTGGTGGAGGAAAGTACGAGTGTGTGTCCCGTGCTACAGTGGGCTGGACAGATGCATGAGTAAACAACCTGTAGGCGGCCATGAATCGGCTCAAGACTGGAGTGTCTGTTCCCTCCTTAAAGCCAAAGTCTGTTCCCTCCATAAAGATGTCTTTCTTTTCTCTGGAACGAGCAGCAGCGAGGATGGCTCTGTAGCAATGTGTTCATTCACCTTCATGTTTGTGTAAGATGTGATCTACAGACATCCAACAAGAACCATTTCCAAATACAACATGGCATTGCCTGGCAACCCCTGGCACCACACCTTTCTGGATGTCATTGCCAAATGCTTGAATGCAACAGTAGCCCTCTCAATACGCTATGGATTTACACATCCCGTACTTCATTGCGAAATATGACCTTGCATCAGTTTTTTTTGTCTTCTTCTTTCTCAATTCATTGCTACTTGAGGATGCCAAGAAATTGGTATGAAAGCATTTAAACCTATTTTCACATAGCCATCATATCCAGTGCTGAATTGGACTCGATAAACACAACTGTTGAGAAATTAAATACTTTCCCATCTTTGCTCTGTCTACAGATGCTCCCTGAATCTCTGTGGATGACAATGGCATATCTTTTGAAAGTTTCCAGTAGGAGGCAGTTTAGATTTAGCACAGTGATAATGGCTCTGCCAGCTGTGGGTATGAATACTGAACATGCTTCTGGCCTTAGCGCTGCAGTCAGCCTTCGCTGCTTTAACTGGAGTTAGACTCAGCGCCTCCAGAACGCTGTGGGGCTCTCCCTGGCAGCAGTTTGAACTAAAATATACTCCATTTATTCTTTATTTCACATAACGTTTGTTATTTCCATTATGTGCTCTAAGATCCCAGAGTTATTTAGTGTATGTTTTGTGTATGGTATTTCTAACAAAAATGATGACTGGGACTTGTGCCGAGTGCCAGCGCTGTATATGATTGGCGCAGAAGTCTCTCCATCTGTCAGTTTGTGTAATATTACTATCTTGGATGACACCTGTGATAAGTTACTGTCTGCTTTCCTTTAGTTTTGTTTTGACTGATGAAGCATTTATCATATTTAAGTGTCCATGCCTATGCATGAATATGCTCATGAAAACACTTCTGATAATTGGGAAAGACATAAAGGAGTGACTCTGTCACAACCTGTGACAAATCCATTGCATTTGCATACAAATCATCTGTTTATTGCAGGCATCTGTTTAACATAAAATGAGCTATAACAAGGCCTCCATGTTACGCCTCTGTCTGAAGGAAGCTGCCTTTGTTTCAGGCAGATGTTACAGCTGTAATCATTATTCTGTGGGTGACTTGTTAACAACTGATTGAACAGTACTCTGTGTGAACAGCTCTCTGAACAATCACTGATTTATTTCACTGCAAAAGTTCACGTGGTAATAATCGCCTTACTGTTTGTAGCCTTTTGGTTTTAACTTGTGACCCTTTGCCTTAAGGCCAGAACACGAGCATGTGATGCCTATAGACTGGTCATATGTGTGAGTATAAAAATAAAAATTCAGGCCAGAAGTCATTTTTTAAATCCTTTAAATGTTTTTCTTATTATTGGACCAATGGGGCTCCTTTAGGCCACTAGTTATTTTTGATCCGTTTATGTAAAATGCTGATGAGTAATAAAAGAATAAGGCAGTAACCAGTGACTGTCAGTATTTAGGTCAACATCTTAATTCATGAGTCAGTCTTACTAGTGTTTTGAACACTGGATGAAAGCTGAGAATGTTTTTATCACTCACAAGTGTCACTACCAAATACCAGATTATGTGCAGTGTATAAGTGCATTTTTCAGCTCTGCCACAACATTTGTATTCCTCAGTCAGTCTGCCATGTTAGTGACTGTAATGAATGTGTCAAGTAGAGATTTGAAAATGGATGCGGTGAGCTGTTGAGGCGTTTGTCTGTGCACGCCCTGCATCCCATCTCAGACACCTGAACCCTTATCGCCTCCTGAATCAAAAACATGGAAACTTGGGACATTAGGCTGAAGCCAACACTTAAAGGAATGTAGAGATAAAACACTGTGGAAAATCCTCCAGATGACTGGTGTGGGATCATCTGATATCCTCTCATTTAACAATATGAATACACAAAAGCCATGCTTTAATGATAGGACAGTATTGACTTTCCCATGGCTATAACTTTAAGTAGAGTTATAAAACATTTAATGAGAATAAAACTAATTCTGATGTATGAGCTAGAGGATTGATTGTTATAAATATGGATTTAACAATGTGCATAAATATTGTATTTTACTGGTATTTATTTATTTTGGTTTCTTGTCCAAAATTCCTTACTGGAAGCTATTGTAAATGTTTCCAATAGACTGTCCATGCAGACTGTTACATCTAGCATTTCTGTGTAGGAAAGGCTGTGGTCCAGAGGGGATTGTGTCGTGCATTGAATGGTATCCATCCGGCAGACCACAGCAATGCACCTGACTTGAATGCGATGATCAACCTGCCTCATGATTTCCAGCTTGGTGCGCCTAGAGCTACATCTTACTTCCAGGGTGGAGTTAATCAAAGAGCCTTTGTGAAAAAAAAAAACAGAAAACAAAGCCATTTCACTCCCCTGTGGTAGTGTGCATCTTTTCCCTTTTCTTGACTTTGTTAAGGTGCTTTAGAGTTACTTATTTTACCAGGTCATGGGTTGATATACTGTGGTCTTCTCTCATTGACTTGCTGTTTTCTTTGGACAAATGGGACTTGAGATTTGTTTAACAGAATCAAAGCCAAGAAGCTGTCCGGCCGAGTTTGTTTTGCCTCCTTCAGCAGACTGACCCCAAGAACACACTAGCTCCATTTTATTATGGTCATACACATCTCTATACAAGGACATGGTCAGGGAGGGCAGAGTGTAAAAATGCTGTATCAATATCATGTTGATCTTTCAAACTGAGTTATTTCTCCAGCTTAATTTTCCCTTTCTCTGCAGACATGGAACGCGCTGTGCAGGTGAAGTGGCAGCAGTGGCCAACAACGAGATCTGTGGAGTTGGTGTGGCTTACAATGCAAAGATTGGAGGTATGTTTAAATAAGGGATATAAAATAATGATTGCACTGTGTGTTAATCAGATCTGTGGTTTTGACTGCTGATACAAAACTGCATTGTACCTCAAAGCTGGAGTTGTTTTCAGACCTTTTGTGGGAGCTGCACTTTTCCCGCATGGCTGAGAGTGATGTAAAAAACAATGTTTTTTTTTCAGTAGAACCAAAATAAATTACAACTTTTTTATGCTAATATGTGATAAACCTATGTACAATATTATACATATTTCTATGTAAGAAATGCAAAGTTAAGTATCCACACCTCCCTGTTGTCCTTATGTGTCCCATAAGCAGTTTTTCTATGTATGAAATCCTTTTGATATCATTATGCAATGTGTCACTCACCACCAGTGTTTTTACTTTGAGTGCCAAAAAGATCTTTATTCAATTAACCATGTCACCCTTATGAAATAAAGATTACAACAATCCAATAAAAAATTTAGTCGACTATAATGTTGTTTGTCATAAAATGCAAACACAACAAAGCTAGTTCATAAAGAGGACTGTGCTGATTTATGAACAGATGTAGCACAAGTGACAGAAGCAAAATGTTGTGAAATATTAATGTGGTTCCAAATGGGGTTTGTGCCCTGTTGGGCTGTCTTTGCCTCTGAAGCAAAAGTAGTCTTTGTAGTGCCCCCTCCTCTTGCTTGCCCTATTATTTTTCATTCTTTAGTTGTGTTATAAAGCAAACGTTACTGTAGTTTATAGTTATTAATCATTTGTTCACGCATGAACAAGTAAAAAACAATGATGTACATAAAGCTGTGCTTCTGGTGGCAATGCTGGTTATGTGTTTTGCTGACTCCATGATCAGGGCTCATATTGATGCTATGGTGGTCTTAGGCTTCTGCAGCATTTTTAGCCCCCAGTGTTTTCCCCTTTTATTTATACTACAGTAGGTCAGTGTATGAATGGTCTTTTGTGTTCTTTAAACTACTGTGGTACAATAGGTGGTAACAAAAGTGGTGCAGCTGTTAGTTTGAATCACATGTAAAGCTTAAAATGGCAGTGTTTTATCAGAGTAATCACTCTGCTGCCTTTTGTCAGTGTTACAGTATTTGGTCAGATAAGAGCCTGTTAAAGAAGTATATATGAGACATGTGTGTTTACTCTCTGGATTGCATCCTAGATCCTTTTTCTATTGATTTGTTCTGCTCACTAACACACAGTACAAGCACCTCATGCACTGGAGACAAAGTTGAACTGTATTACCGGGTCAGAGGAGGGATTGAACCAACAACCACTACAATAGTTCTTCCACTGAGCTGCATTTTGTTTTCCACACCACCACCATTGTTTATTTTGTTTTTTATCATAGATGCACCCTGCTGCCAGACACCTCAGATAAATGGTAGACGCTCTCAAAATCTCATGACTTTCCGGTAGAAGTGCATGCAACCATGGCAACATTAGCTGCACGGTGGCGTGTTGACGTTAACTTCAAAGCTCTGATGCTTGCTTACTTCACCAGAATACAGCAAGAGGCATTGCATCAAAGAGAATATTTTGTTCCACACTTGAAGATGCGATGCTGAGACAGATTAGTGTCAAGTAATCTGTATGCTTCAAAACTGTTCTAAACCAACATGTCGTGCACTGTAAACATGTTCAGTATTGTTCTGCCTTTTTCTGACATATATGCAATTTATTCTTCTGCTAAAATGTATATACACCAGTTGGGATTTAAACTCTATTGATAGGTGATGCAGAGTGCACAGAATATCTTTGTCCTTGATATGTTAATTAGTGGGATATTTTAGGAAGCAAGTGAACATTTTGTCCCCAAAGTCAAATTAGGCCAGGGCCAAGGGTTGTTCCAAAGCTTTTGCAGGTGAAATAAAAGGATGCTTCTTTTATTATGTACAATATACCAGGTGGTGATTATGTTACACCTCAACTACTTGTGGTTTCATGTTTTTTTGCTCCTCAGCGTATAAAGTTATTCAATTTCAGTGGTGCCACATCCCCTACTAATGTTCTTTTTCTAACGGGTACCAGGTGTGCGCATGTTGGACGGGGAGGTGACCGACATGGTTGAAGCCCAGTCTCTCAGCCTAAACCCACAGCACATTGACATCTACAGTGCCAGCTGGGGTCCAGAGGATGATGGCAAAACCGTGGATGGTCCTGCCAAAATGGCCAAAGAAGCTTTCCTGCATGGAGTTAAAGAGGTACGTGTGCGCAAAATACAATCATCCCCTGCGTTTTATGTGGCTCATCCAGTGGTTAGCTTTGCTATTAGACTAGTCAAGCATGAGGGGACATGGGCTAGCTGGTACAAAGGCAATTGTGAATTTAGTGGAGAATAAGCACAACTTCCTACCATCTCAGCTAAAAATAATAACTTAAAGCTAGCATAGAAATAGCGTGTTTTCTATACATTTAGATATGATTAAGAATTCTGTTAAAAGTTCACATTTTTAACACATTCTATGAACTTGTGGAAAGGTGTAGTCAGTCAACCTGGGCACTGCATCTTTACTAAACAAAGTGCTTCTGTCTGTTTGTTTTGTCCTTGGTCCATCACTGAAGTTGATACATTTATTTCACCACAGAAAGTAATGTTATTATTATTAAAGGCCTTTTAGTGAATAGCATATTAAGTGAATCTTTAGTGAAGAGCAATTTTGATAGCCCATTAAGTACTGTTACTGAAAAAATGAATAAATGTTTATTGAACGAGCTCTTCTAACAACATGAATATTTACCAATAAAGCCATGCCGTTAGTCAGTAACTTTTGCTCTTGACAGCTGCACTTACCATAATGTATTCTGCTCATTGGGATTGTGTCGGGTAGTTGGCTGATTAATAGGCATCTTGTTCACAGGCCTGGCAAAAGGACTAACATAGACCCTGTTACAGAGTAACCGCATTCAAGGCATGTGCCATAAAGTTGATTGGAAGCTCCCAGACTGACTTGGAAGATAATTGCCACAGTGACAACGGTGTCAGATGGTGGTGTGGGTGGTGCATAGCCGGATTTGATCAATACAGAGAGGCTCAATACAATATAAAGCAGCTCGTAGTTGAAAATGATTGTACTTCAAAGTCTGAAAGGTTGGCTGATTTATTACAATGAGCTGTTGTCATTGCTGTCACCCACTATTTAGTTCTTTCTAATTCACAGCGACCACCCTGTTCTCCGCGATATATGGGCGAGAACTGAATTAAATGTGCTCTCCTATCCATGGGTTTCAGAATGACAAAAAGTTGGCACCGTCCATTGCCTTAGAAATTAACTAGGTATGGGACAAGACACAATACCCACAATATAAGACACAATCTTGTGTCTGAGAACAAGACACATGACAAAATGTGCCATCCTATTGATAATTTTGGCCTCTCATTTTTTATTATGCTTTTTTATGTAATTGTTGTTATTGTAGCACTGCTTCTGGAACGATCAGCGCTTTTACCTTTTTACAAATGTAAAACTGGAAAGAAATCTCACTTGATAATTTTTGCCATATGTGCACAATCTTGTGGCAATTTTTACTTTTGAGATCTTGTCTCATAAAGTCTTATTCTTAAAATAAACAATTCAAAATATTATATACATATTTTGTATGGTCAAGAGTCCTCAAAACAGGAAGCTAAACTACATCAATAACATTTTTTTTTTTTATAATGAGCCTCAGTGAGAAACCAAACTATTATTTCACTGCTTCAAATCTGGGCTTGTATTAAAACAGTTCTGCCACTATTTGAGCTTGTCTAAATGTACTGGCTGTTCCCCAGGGCCGCGGAGGATTGGGCTCTATATTTGTGTGGGCCTCTGGAAATGGTGGCCGGGAGAAGGACAGCTGTAACTGTGATGGCTACACGAACAGCATCTACACCCTGTCCATCAGTAGCTCCACTCAAAACGGCAATGTGCCCTGGTACAGCGAGGCCTGCTCCTCCACACTTGCTACCACCTACAGTTCGGGAAACCTCAACGAGAAACAAATAGTGAGTGCACGTTTCCTACCATTTCAATACCGCACAAAACAAGAGAAACAGTTGGCTTCCAATGTACACTACTTATATTCTGTCTGTAAACCCACAAATACTTTCTACAGTAAAATATATTATCTTTGTAGGGGGGGCAAGGGGGTAAACTCTCATAGCTACTTTTACTTCTGAGCATTGTATGGTATTTTCAATTTTGTATAGAATTGTTTTACTTTTTTCTACGAACAGCTCAAATGAATTACTATCTAATAATGTATACACACAGTAATGCTTATGTAAAATTACCTAAGTAAACTCATTTATGTTTGGTGCGATTAGTTTACTATTGTATTTTACTTCATTATGTGTTTATCTTATCATGACATTGCAATTACTAATGTTTTATGCCGTAAATTGGGTTGACAATATAAAAATATATTTGCTGCACTTACTCACCAGCATTCTTATTATTATTCTTTACTCTTCCTTTTCTCCATTTGTCAGCCGTGGGTCATTGAAAATTACAGTGAATGCTCAAACCTCATCTGTTGCTACTTAGCATTCCTGTCACAGATACAATAAGTCATATTAGAGCAATACTCACACTTTTCCAATCTGCACCATTTCGGCCAGCAGTCGACTGAGTGGACAGACAGCTTATGACATCTCCCTGACATGTAGGCACTCCCATAATGCTCTAGTGCTGTACTCATTTAATTGTACTGTCACTCATGGGCCACTGAATGAGGAGATTGAATGGTGGAGTGTGGGTGGGACCCCGGGGGTTATGTACCGGAACGTATATTAATGTCTGCGAAGGATTTTATTACCTTCCTCGTATAATTTAGAGAGTGAGATATTAGCAGCCCTTAATGTATATTTGAGCCAACTTAAGTATTAAAGCCAGCGCCGTAAGAGAAGTCAATATGCATACTCTAGGACGTTAATGTGCCTGTTCTGAAGCGTTTACAATGCCAAGTGCTTATGTTTGGTGTTAAGAGAGAAGGTTTGTTGGTCTGACTGTTGTTCCTTTTATTTTTTCACATTTGTAGTTAAGTCAGTGACACCTAAAAATCATCATGTGCATTTCTAGTTTTAATGACGAGGAGACATTTCATCTAAAAATCTTTTTTAGGTAACTACAGACCTCAAATCCAAGTGCACAGACACCCACACAGGGACCTCCGCCTCTGCCCCACTTGCTGCTGGGATCATCGCTCTAGCACTAGAGGCTAAGTAGGTCCTTATCACTGCTCTTTCTGTCAGGACTCAGTTTCAAATATATTAATGTTGTTAGTATTGTTCTTTGTTACCTGTTATTCCCAATACACTACGAATGAATAGCCATTTCAAAGGGAGACAAAAGCTTAAACGTCCACAAACACAGACCATTTCATCGTGTGTAATCTGCCTTTTATCAACAAATCTTTTTGAAGTCTGATTTTTTTAATCCTTGTTTCCTTTTATAACTGTTAGTGCTAATTTATTTACCCATTGATTAATTCAGTTTTACAAATAACTTCTTAACCCCACCGGCACTTTTCTGCTATTCATTTATAAACAACTCAATTTGATGTGGGCTCTAATCACTCTTATCCAGCCATGCAGCACTAATGTAGGGACATCCCAACTGTTTGGGACCAAGTAATTAGTCAAACACAGCGAGCTGCTGTAGAGGCATCGCAATTAACAGATTTGGTGTTGATATATTTTTTTATCCAAAATCTATCTGATGAATGATGGGCTTAGATTAGATAAGAGATTAAACAGATGTCCTTTTGAAATAAAAACTTCCGCTGACCTACTGTAACTTTCATCCCAGTTATGTGCATTAGAGCGGACTGGATAATCACTTGACCTTACTTCAAACACTGACTGACTGTAGTATGTGACTGTATTCTCTATTTGAGCAGTTGTAGTGCGCACACAGTTATTGTGAGGTTTGCATTTGATCTTGTGAACGATAAAACTTGTGTTGACGCCACTTCAGAAAGTGCGTCAAGGTTTTTGACTTGTTTGCTCTGCTCTAGTAAAAACCTGACCTGGAGGGACATGCAACATCTGGTCGTGCAAACTTCTCAGCCGGCGCACCTGCTCGCCAGCGACTGGAGAAGCAATGGAGTCGGTCGTAAAGGTACAAGTCATCTCTGTAGGAGTTGTTTATATCAAAGGGAAATCTGTATGTGTCATGCACCTGTCATACAGATTGTTATTAGAAAAGGTTTTGATGATAAAGATGTAATATAATATGCCTTACGTTTCAAATAATCATGGTTGAAATTAACTGAAATGAGTAAATATGGATACTTTTTCATTGCACTAGTGAATTTTTGTTGGTAGCAGATGAGTTGTAGCCCTTTCTGGTTCTGTTGAAAGGAATATTTGAATTTCACTGTGGCTCTTTCCCTGTTTCCTGCAGTCAGTCATTCGTATGGATATGGTCTGTTGAATGCCGGGGCCATCGTAGCGATGGCAAAGACATGGACTAATGTGGGGCCTCAGAGGAAATGTGTGTTCACCGTCCTTGCAGAACCCAGGTTAGTGTGCAGAATGAATTAAAGAAGGAAAAGTCCATTGTAAAATTAATGCTTCTTATTCTGAACCAATGCATCTGTTAATCACCCATGAAGATAAAATCTTTGAAAAGCATATTGTGAAAGTAATATTGTGACAAAATCAGTCCAGTATGTACACTCCGCATCACTTTGCTATGATGCTTCATGATGAGACGTGATTGGCTGTGAATTGGTGGTCCACCCTGAATGAGAATATTAGGAAATTCAACTCCGCTCTCACAAAATCATTTGGTACATCTCAACTTCCTCCCGACTTTAATTTAAGTAAAATCAGTTTTCTTTTTTGATTTTTTTTTTACCCACTATCATTTGTGCTATTCTGCCAAAAAACATTTGGTCTCTTTTTTGAATAAATCAACATCTCAAAGAGAAGTTCCATCTCTTTCCCTCTGATTGTCTTGTACAGCTGCAGTCTGATTCTTGTGCGCGACTTGTCATGCTCCACTGCAGTGATGTATGGTCCCCATCTTTCTTTGGCAGTAGATATTGTACATGTGCATAGCATTTTCAATTTAGGAAGAATGATTGTTATAAACAGAGAAATAACAGTTTGTCAATTCAAGGCTCTATATTTCCCCCTGTCACTTTTATTTTTGAGTTTTGAGCTGAAAGGAGTTTGACATCTCCTCTTCATTATGCAGTCTGTCACTTCCCTCTTGGAGCCCGTGTCTCTTTCAGCCCAGCGCAGAGATGCTCAGAGCAGATGGTTCAGACCTCTGGGAGTAGCAGTCAGGCAGGTTATTCAATTTACATTTTAGGTCTTTAGCCAACTCACTTATCCAGTGTGACGAGAAATAAATAAGCAGCTCTTCTTTCAACTGCAAATCACAGTTGGCATATTCACTTAACAAATGTCTGACTGTCAAAGGTTTACATTTTGTTTTCACTTGGACATTTTAGAAAGCATTTACAAAATAATAATTCCACTAAAATCGTGTGGTACTAAAACAAGGAATTGATTATTATGAAGTCACAGTTAAGAATATGATCAAGAAACTAAAAGTAAAACCAGATTTTTTTATTCAGTTTTTATTCATGCCTTTTACTTCCTTACTACAGTACTATTATTTTGTTACATATTGAACTTCATTTCCTATATGGCATTGAGGGTTTTCTGTCTTATTCATAGACAATTATATGTTTATATTTGTCTACAATCCATTGTTGCATAATGGATACACAGAATGGGCTGCTATTGTACAAGGACACACAGAATGAACTACTGCTTTCTTTGTTGAATGCCCTCCTCCCTTTCCTGTTATTCCCCACATTGTCCATCTCTTTTAACACTTTTGTCTTCATTGTTTTAAAAAAGTTGACAATTATAAAGTGAAACACAAGCAAATAATAGACACACCTTAGCTACTATGCTAATTTTAGTCTTTCTAAATCACTCCTACAGTTTTGTCTTTCTCAGTGCTTTGGTGATTCATTGGCATTGATAAATCATTCTTTGAGGCATCGTGTGCCCAATTCCATTTTCACCTTCTATCCATGGGTTTCAGAATGGGGATGTATTAGGACCCTTGCCATAGCAATTAACATTTTACTATATTTTTAATGGTGAAAAGTCCCCAAAATGTTCCCTACTACAAGAAGCTGAAACACATGAATATGGGCTCCTATTATAAATCTAAACATGCAAATGGAGAAGCATTTCCACTCATTTTCATCATAATGTGTGTTTGTACTAACATGCTCAGTCTAAATTGGGCTTTTGTTTACAGAGAAGGACAACTAGATAATTTACTTTTTAAATGGATCATGAAATATTTATTTCTACCCGGAGAGACGGCACAACGATGATATTAAGTCTTGTCTATAATTTGGGCGCCTCACTGTCGCTAAACCCCTCGCTTTCCTCCAACTCTGAATTGTTGTGGTTGTATGTAATCTCCTAAGCCTATTTGAAATGGGGTGTAGAAAATAGATGGGCGCTTTTTGTTTGTGGAGGACAAGTGTGCTCCAGGTTTGGCACTAATCCTTCAGGGCTGCAGACTCTAGTCCCTTTACCTTTTTGGATACAGGAGAATGGCAAAATGTCACTCCACAGTTGTCTGAAACCTGTGTTGTTTTATTCTGTGCTTATGAATTCACTAATGATTTCAGGCATGGTAAAAGGCAAAGTCAAATCTGTCAACTGGACAAAATGTTGTAGGAGTGAAGACATTTTGCTTTTCAACGTTTTTGAACTGAAAAAACGGCTGAGCAGTGAAACGTCTTCACTCCTACAACGATTTGTCCAGTTGACAGATTTAACTTTGGCTTTTACTATGGATCAGACCTGGATGACTGAGGGATTACACAGACATTTCAGGCATGGCTCATTCCCCAACACAGACATCAATAATCTGCTCTCTCATCATCATACACTACTTTATTCTGTTTGCTTGACAGGAACATTGGAGGTCATTTATCGATAAACAAGAGTGTGGATGCATGCTTCGGTTCAGACGCTCATGTAAAGTCCCTCGAGCATGTTCAGGCTCGGCTCACTTTGTCCTACAACAGAAGGGGAAACCTTGCTATTCACCTCATCAGTCCCGCTGGTACCCGCTCCACCCTCCTCCATCCAAGGTATAACTGTCTGCTGTTACACTAACCAATCAACTAAAGAACAACAATGCGAAATAATTGAGATTGATGATGTTTGGTGTTGCAGACCTCATGACTACTCTTCAGAGGGCTTCAACGACTGGGCTTTCATGACCACGCACTCCTGGGATGAAGACCCCACGGGCGTGTGGACTCTCGAAATAGAAAATGTTGCAGGGGCGAGTGATTACGGTAAAGCATAAATTAACTTGTACATAACTGATACCTGCAAGAAGATACATTTATATCTGTTTTATTAAATGTAATGTTGCTTCATGATGGGCACCTATGACAAATGATTAGCTAAATTACTGAACTTGAGCACACAGATGGCCTGTTAATATGGCATGGGTCTAAAACTAAAAAGGCAAAAGAAAGATGTAGCCTTCTATTGTTATTGAGATTATATGTATGTTTATTGATCTTGTCATACCAGGAAAATCTAGTTCTTAACTTGTAAGTATCCCGTTTAGAATTAACACTAAATCTTGAATTTGAGCCATAAAAAGTTATTTGCAATGTAATTTTCTCAAAGTGTTACACCACAGCACCATTATTAAGTCAAATCTAATGAAAACTCAGCTGGAAGCATACACCTGCATTTGAATTAACAACTTTTGAAACCATGTAAATTATGAACATCACTGTGCAAACTTGTGCCTATGGTGGAGGCACTTCACCTGCTTGGCCACTAGAGTCAATGTGCTCTGTGTTTGTGAGTGAGTGCTGGACAACAGATGAATATAAACACCGATACACAATCTGATGTGGTTACATACATGCCCCTTGTTTAGTAATTAACCTGATCAAATAAACAAACATTTTGACACATACATTTGGCGATAGTACATATTTATGACAAAAATCAAAATTCCATCCTCTTCCATTTCATTATTAAACAATAGGATCATGTTCTTCAGGACAGAAAAGAATAGGATGAACCTCAGACAGCATATCAGGTAACAGTCACCTGTTACCATGTGAGAGTATAGAGTAGCACAAAAACGCATTTAAAAATGTTTACTCTCTGAAAAACAGGAAATTAACATTTGACTAGTTCCTCATTTGTGCAGAAAACAGTTAAAATTTTGAGTGACTTAGGACCTGTGCACTTTTTCTGTTAATCTTAAGAAACACTCCAACATGTCTAAAGGCATTGCTCTGTGCCTTTAGACTCCCTTTGTAAAACTCAATATTAAAATTGTGCCCGTTTTATTCAGGTACCCTGACACAGTTCATCTTGGTGCTGTATGGCACTGGCTCACCCTCCGATACCACTACGGAGAAGCCTCAGCCTGGAAGTGGCAGCTGTAAGACATTGGACCTGAGGCAGATCTGCATCGGTAAGAGCCATCTCCTGCAGCCGCTAAAATTAGTAAAGTTACTGCCTCAGCCGCAGCGAGGGGCATAATCAGCACTGAGTCATTCTGTCAGGTGAGAGGATCCTCTGCTGCAGTTTGCCCTCTGCCTTCTTGAGCGACATGCTCTGGTTTATTTTATTTTTAAAACATTTATGACATCACTCACATTCAGTTCTGAATACACTTCTGTGTTTGTCAGATTTATATTGGTTTCTAAATAATTCAATTGAAGGTAAAGTCTGAAGGTATTTAGGACTGTCTACTTTTCACTGTTACAGAGGAAGTCTGACCCCTACAGGCTGCCTCTTGTATTTGCCTTTTAAACAGATCCACTCGTGATCAGGTTTTATGCTTTTTAATCAACTGGAAATGTCTCTGCATTCATATTTGTGGGATTTCAGTTGGTTTTAATCATCAACTTCGTAATAATTTCTGTTTCATTATTTATACTCTCTATAAGATATTTTAATTTGCATTATCCAAATAGTTTGAGTAACGCAGAAAAATGTATAGATCCTGATTAATGCTAATGATTGATTAATTAATTAATTAATTTCCTGGTACTTCATTGGTTTAAAGTGACGCATTTAAAAGCAAATGGGTTCATACAGAAGTTCTTGGGCATATTTGTCTGACCTTGAATCTATTTTTTTCTGAAAGATGTCCAGTGGGTAAGTTGTGCTTCCAGCTTAAACTCTGGGCTTTGTGTGTTACAGAGTGCAATGCAGGCTACTACCTCCATAAGCAGAGCTGTGTGAAAAGGTGTCCTGCAGGCCACGCCGTGGGCTCCCAGCCTCTAAACTACACAGTGGGAAACTTTGTGGAGCCTGCATCGGTGCAGGCCTGTCTGCCCTGTCCTCAGCCGTGCGTCACCTGCAGCAGCCTCAGCCCAGACGCATGCACGTCCTGTCCACCACACAGTTATCTAGAGAACAACCCAGGCACCTGCCTGCACCTCAACCAGATCCTGAGAGAGACCCCTGGAAGCTTCATGGTGGATGGCCAGGGGGAGCGCCACCTGGAGATGGAGATGGGCTCTCGTCTGCCCATCACCATTGCGGTGCTCAGCTGCGTGGCCATTATTGCCACTTTCGCTGGGGTCTTTCTGCTGTTGCAAATCCGCTCTGGCGCTCTCCTCAAACTGCCTTCCTTGGAGGCCGGCTCTCGACTTGGGGCAAACTTCAGCCTGGGGGGTAACAGAGTGGTCTCATATAGGGGCATCCCAACTGTGTGGGGAGATGACGGGGTAAATACAGACTCAGACAATGAAGAGTTTGACGTCCAAAATGAGAGGACTGCCTTTATCAAAACACAAAGTGCCCTTTAAATTCCCTCATGCTTTTAAACCCTGGGCCCCATGTGTCAGATAAGTTTAGGCTTTGATGCAGTCTCCTCACAGCTGTCTCTGTTTGATTTTTATCCCTCCTCCTCCGGTCTTCTGTCTCGGCAGACTTCACGAGCCCACTTGTTTCCTCTGTCTCTGAGCGGTGGATGTGGCCGTTCAGTCTCTCCACACTCGGGCGACTTTCTATTAAAGGGGCTCTCTCCTCTGGCCCTTGATTACTAACAGTCTGTCTGTCCAGCTTCACCCTCCTTTGTTACTTCAAACAAATGATGATTGTTTGCTGCTCCCAGTCTCAGTGCAGTAGCCAGACGAGATTGCTGTAAATGTGTCAAAATGAGTGTGCAACTCTAGCGTAAAACAGTATTTTCACATCTGGTAGGTCACCTCAGTTTCACATAATGTTTGATAAAATCTCAGATGCTGTTTAGCAGAACTCTGCTCTCTGTTTTGAGAGCAGAATTTCTCTTGAGTGAATTCTATAGTCATTGTAAGTGCTTGAGAAGTATGACACACATATTGGCAAACGTAATGGATTGTAATCATAAAGCAACAAGACAGTCTGTCTGAGAGCTTTCTGTCCTCTGTTCTCATTCTCAGATGTTAATTGCTTTTGTGCACAGAAAAAAACCTGGTTACTTTTTAATCCATATTATTCAAGGTGTATTGGGGGTGGATTTAGCTCTTCTATTGTACAAACATGAAATACCCATCTCGGCTCTAGCAGAACAAACTGAGTCACACCATCATTGCGTCCCAAACCATTAGGGATTCAGAGTCCTTCCAACATGAGATTCAATCGACAAATGTTGCATTTGTCGGTGTTCCTGTATTAAGAACTGACTCAAGCTTCTGCTTCTCTGTGCTTTCCTCCTGTCATATCCCCACCTCATATTCAAATATTTATTATTTAAAAATTGGTTCACCCAAGCACCACCTCATCAGCATTTTGACACCTCACGTCTTCAATTTAAATTTCAGATCCTCTTCACATGCCAATTAATTATGCTCACAATGCTGCTGCTATGACTATTTATTCAAATAGATCATACCTTTTGGAAATTTTACTTTTTAACACATTTTTCTTTTTGTGTAGTTTTGATCTAAAATATGCATCACACGATTTCATCCAGTATAGCCTTTCAGAAAGGTCTGATTTCTCGCCTTTTATGTTTTTTTCATTTTCACTACCGGAATGGTGTAGCTTTCTGAGAGAGGTTGTCATGGTGATGATGTGCTTACTAAAAAGCAGCTGCTCATCCTTTTATCTACCTCTCATGTAATTATTCAGCAAAGTTTAATATGCAGTTTTTAAAAAGAGATTAGGGCCATATTTTACACAAATCAAATATACAATAGGTTGCATGGTCACGTACACAAACTAGTATCCTGTATTCTGCTGTTGTGACCTCTAGGGCATTGATTCTTAACCACAGAGCCAGGGCCCAAAGTAGGGCTGCAAGCACCATCAGAACGCAGTCAGAAATATATAATGCACATAATATGAGAATGGACCGTTTATACAGAAAGTTGGGGTCAAAAAGTATAAGAACCCCTGCACTAGGGGTTTTAATTTGGAGTTATACAATTGTCTTGGCTTTGGGCAGCAAACATTACATGTCACCTTTTGTTTGTCCTCGCATCATGCAAGCAGCATAATCAATCTTGTTCTTAATTTTCTCAGACAATCAAACCCATTACTTTGTAGTTTTTAGTTTGGATGATGACGGGCGCAGTCTTGTGGTGGGAAGCGTTTAGTGCTCATGATTTTCTTAATATGCAGAGACGGATGTGATTTAAATTACAAAGTGCGTTCACAGGTTATCTAGTAAAAAACATTGCAAGATAATAAGTAAAGCGTCTTTCAAATTCCTTTTCCTAACAGAAACCAGATAATTTTTAACACTGCTTCTAGCCAGGAAACGTAATTAATCTCTGATGACCTGTGCAGGTGTAGCATGTGTGGCTTACCTTTTTTCTTTTTTTTTTCCCCCAAGTTGCAAAAGCACCATTCAAAAACAGCTTTTTAGAAAGAACCTGTTTAGTGATGTCCTGGGGCTGTGTGTAGTAAGACATTAGTGCTGCTGCTTTTTAGGCAGTGATTAGCTCTGGTTAAAAGTGGTGCTAATTTAAAAATGTAATACCCGCAGAATCGTATCCAGCTTGCAGAGTAAACAACAGATAAGTTGGCCAATGCAGCCTCAAATTGCTTCCATAAATAACTTTGTATCCTTTCAAGTTTACTTTTTACCACCTATAATGTTGGACTTTGATCAGCTTTTTACAGTTACTCTGGACTCGACGATTCAGAGTTTTGTCTGCAGTTGGAATCTTCCTTTGAAATGTCAACAAGTATCTCTTCCAGAAAGAACAAATGAAAAACACTGGCTGTTCTTTCAAGAGTAATTCCTCATAGCAAGTTCATACAATTATTTAAATTTTCTGTAATTTGATGTTGCAATAACGTTAATATAAAGTGTTTAGTGCTTTCAGCTTGTCCCATAAGGAGGCAATATTGGTGAAGCCCTTGACTAAAAAAAGAACAAAACACTAAAATAGTTAAATAACTGCTAGAAAGTATTTTGATGTGTAAGTTAGACACACCTGTACAATCCATTCCTGCTGAAAGCATTGCTCTTTCATGTGAAGGATGCTGCCTTAGGATGTAGTGACTGAACAGGAGCAATATCTTTGGCCTAACCAAAGACAATCACATTATTGCTGTGTAGTTTTGAGACACTTTGAGCTTCTTTTGCTGATTGTATCACTTTGATTTTGTCCCTGTCATTCCTGCCTTGATGGAGATCTGCAGAGACACCCCCTTGAGCATTTGTGGAGCGGGGCATGAATGTATGTCATTTACATCAACTAAAGGGCTGAATCTGATCACTGCACCCATGGGTGCACATTTTGAATATAAAACACTTTGGGGCAGGTCGTCTCGAGTGCAGCCCTGGACGACTCATTGGTTCTCCTGCTGGCCTACGGCTGCACACAGTACCTTACAGATGTGTGACCTATTAATGTACATGACAATGACTATCTTAAGTGAGACAAAACTCTAAAATAAGGCCTATTTTTGTACTATATGAATGGTGCAGTGTAATTTTCTTGTAATTTAAAGGTTTTTTCTCTTGTTTTCCTCTTTTATTTAATTGATGTCAATTATAGATTCTACTAAAATAAAGATCTATGCAAATTTCAGTGTGTTTCTCATTAAAAACAAAGTAACTTGTGTGTCAAAATTAGATTAGGAACAATGTAATATAGAAGTAAATTTTTCTGTTTCAATATTTCATCACCTTTGTGAAATATTTGGGGAAAATGAAAACTCCAAAATCATTTCTGTGAACAGTAAACAGACCAAAATTACCACACGACTGGGGACCCCCATGGCTAAAGTAAATGGATATTAATTTCAATCAGACAAATGTGTTGAATTAGGTTTAATATTGTTTGTTTGAATACTTTACAATGTGATACAACCTAATTTCACTGAAATATAATGTACAAATGTCAAGTTCATGCCTTTTGGCCACACTTTAGAAACCACTGTGTTGGCAAACCACATACGCCTGAGTAGGTGACTCGACTTTGAAATATAGTCAGGTTATTTTGTGTACCATCACCCAGCTTGGTTAGTTTGAATATCAAAATAAAATTCAAATGTATATAAAGCTGAAAGTAGTTTGCATATGCTTTATTAAAAAGACCCACACGCTTTTTTTCACTCACAGTCAGAAATCAGACTAAACTTTACCAAAATTATTTCTATTTGTTAAATGCCAGAATAATGAAAGAAGGATTTTTTATACAATGTTTCATTACTTTCCTCAAGAACCTGATTAATATTTGTTACCATTGCCTTTAAACTGAATGACTTGGGTCAAATGTTTTGGATAAATGTTTTGGACAAATGTTGGCAAGGATTTTGGCCTTTTCCTCCTGACAGAACTGGTGTAACTGAGCCAAGTTTGTAGGCCGCCTTGCTCGTACATGTCTTTTCAGATGTGCCCATACATTTTCAATAGGATTGAGATCAGGGCTTTGTTATCCTTAAGCCACTTTGAAACCAGTTTGACAGTATGCTTCAGGTCATTGTCCATTTGGGCTTTAACTTCCTTTTTGATGTCTTGAGATGTTGCTTCAGTATTTCCACATATATTTTGTGATGTGTTGTTGCCACCCCTTATTTCACACTTGGGATGGTGTTCTCAGGCTTGTAGGCTTCCCCCTTTTTCCTCCAAACGTAACAATGCTCATTATGGCCAAACAGTTACATTTCAGTTTTCTTGGACCACAGGACATGTCTCCAACATGTCTTTGTCCTCATGTGCATTTGCAAACTGTAATCTGGCTTTTTTATGTTTCTTTTGGAGTAAGGGCTTCTTCGCAGAGTGGCCTTTCAGTCATGTCATCATCTGGGTTTTCCCCAAATTGTTTAAAGTCATAGTAATTTTACGGTATGCAAACCTCTGACTTTGAAGAAAGTAATGACAATTTGTCTTAAAAATCCTTCTCTGATTATTCTGGCATTTAGCAAATATAAATATTTTTTGTAATCCTAATTGACCTAAAACAGAAAAAGTGTAGTGGTTAGAGAAGCTAGAGTTAGTCAGAGAAAAGCCTATGTCTCTCTCTCTGTAGTGTAAGTAAACTTCTGGTTTCACCTGTAGCTCTTCACAACAGACAGTTATTAGCTGTTGGTGTCTGTTTTGGTCATAGACAGAAATATCTTGTTGGTCTCGGCTATTCTGAGTGTTTAAAATGTCTAATGACTGCAGTTTGATGGTGTATAACTAATGTCATTCAGCTGAAAGTTTCCACCAAACATCAACTCCACACTTGTGAACACAACTAATGAAGTGAGAATTGGTTCAAGCTGTGTTTCCATTTGTAACTTGTCTTTGGTAAACACATTTTCTACACTCTGATAAAAAAAAACTTTGTACGCAATGCAAAATAAATAACATAAATATATAGAAACCACAGCACACAAAGGACTGCTAGCATCTCGTTTGAATAGTATAGTGGTTCACAGTTTGTAGCAAAGGAAGTGGCATCAACAAAAAGTGAGACATTTGAATGTGTCAGTGCTGTGAGGAGATGTGAGTTTTTGTCATCACTAATCAATAAAACACTTCTAGTTTTAGTCAAGATAAACTATACAAATAAGAAAATGGCATTGCACCACATTAAGTAAAAATAAATTGGAATACATATACAATTTCCTCATAAAAGTTCATAAATAGCTAAAGTAGAATCTGTTCAGTGGGTTGTAATTAAAATAAAAAGGAAGTGTTGTCTTTATGGGCAAGAAGAAAAAAAACACAGTGACACACACAAGGAAGTAGCCTATGACCACTCTTCAAAAGGAAGTGAGACAATATCAGTATAAAACTCTGCTCATCAGATCTCACCCTGACACTCTTTAGACCAGTTTGTTTTAGTAAGGTATCTTAGTTTTTTTTTAAGCCTTTAACTGAGTGCAGAGTGCTTAAGGATGGGTTTTGGGGAGGACCTGCGATGTCCACAGGCTCACACGGCTTTACTGCGTCTGCTGGACTCGGAGCTGCGCCTGATGGAGGTCATGAAGAAGTGGATGGGGCAAAGAGCTAAGAGTGAGCGGGACTTCTCTGCCCAGCTCCACCACATGGCTGTGCTGGTAGAGCGACTGGATAGACCCCAATCTGGACCCGGGGTGGAACACATCAGCCAACTAAATAAGGTCAGAAACACATGTTAGTATAGGGAGTTTGTATGTGCACTATAGATGAAATAATGATAAATCACGTGACCAAAACATTAAAACTGACAGGTGAGCAACACATCCTCTCACCAAAGTCATTTTTATAGAAGAGAAAACAAGTGATTAAGTGAAAAGATTTGAATATATTTGCAACTGGTTGAAATAGTGAGGAGTCCGGCTGCTCAAAATGTACTAGATTATCTTCAAAACAGTAACCATCGAGGGGTATTTCTTCATCTGCCAAAAGAAAAAGTATAGTACAGTGAGAGAACAGTGATGACCCAGTGGCAGACGAGGATGGGAAGTGTGATTTCAGCTTTATCTGAAGTTTACTGATTTTGTCTAGACAACGCCTGTATCGACAACATGATGTGGGCTGAATGTTGAAGTGACTCTCTGACCATGATAAACCCACTCATAAATAACTAAGATTTACAACCTTCATAAACCAACAACTCATTAGCAAAGCATTCTTGACATTTCAGATCCAGAGACTAAAAAATAAAGCAGTTTTAAATAATACATCTTCAAAACATGGTTGGTGTTTTGAAATGTAATTTGAATTGTTAATATGTTTTGATGCTCTGTGCTCACTTCAAAGAAACCCAATATATTTTTGATGATTAATCAAAGCTCATCAATTCTTTTTTCCATCTTTGTGCGGAAGAGACCCGGCACTATTGTATGTTGTGTATTGTATTTGTGTAGTCTTGGGAGTTGCTGGTTGCTCAGACGGAGAGCCTCAGTCAGTTGATGAAGAAGCGCTCCGAGGATCTCCAGGATGGTCCCATCAGTAAACTGACCCTGCTCATACGGGACAAACAACAGCTCCGCAAAAACTACGCCGAGCAGTGGAGCACCCTGAGACTCGAGCTCACCAAGGTAACCACAGGGAATATTACATTTATTTACAACTATGGCAACCTAACATAATACATTTTTCCATCTGTACGCTCTTAAAATAAACACTATATGCACTGTATTTGTGTAAATATATCAAAATATTGTCTTCCTTATTGGCCTTTCCCTTTTTTTGTTACCAAAGCATGAGCAGCGAGTCTATTTTCATTGAATAAGGGGTTGCTACACGACATCACTTCCTATTAATCTACAGTTGCATAAGATATTGCAATATTTTATACACGGTCGTATGTGTGGAAACGTATAACTTTCCTTAGTGCACTACTATCTATCCATTTATGGTGTACCATAATGGATAATCTATTAATACATTAAGCTGTACTTTAAAATTCTAGACAGGATTTAATAAAATAATAGCATTCAAGTGAGCACAAATTCTCAAAAACTGCAAAACCAATTGAATTATTATGCTTTTCTGTATTTATAAATAGAGTTAACACAATTGTTCACACCTTGTCAGACCTTCCACACAGTTTAAAAAATGTCTAATTTGCACCTCGTTGGTACTAATATTAAATTATTGAATTAGAGAAGATCTCACATTATCAACATGTTTTTGTTGGCTAAACTTTCAGGCACAAAAAGAAACAGATACTGAAGAAAAAAGGACTGGTACCTGTTTTATCTTCCACTTCCTCTTTTGCAAACTTTCTCTATAAACATGATGAAAGAGCAGTTGATTGGTGCTGTATGACAGGTGCTGATCACAGGAATGGGACAGACTATTCTGCACAAATTCTGCAGCGAGTATTTGCCTCATACTGTTTTTATGACTCAATTACCTCGCCCTAATGATGGGTTCATTTTCAAAGACCCATACTGGAGCATGTGGTGCATCGTTTGTTTTGTGGAATAAATCTTACTTTACTGTGATGACTGAACAATAGACTGGTGAAAAAATTTTACCCAGTTATTTTTTTGTTGAACCAAAGAAAAACAGACTGTATATTTACAAAAGAATTAGGCTTATTATTTGACATCTCACTTTTAAGCCTGTCTGAAAGTTAACATCCACTTCCTGCATCATGTCCACTCAAACCACAGTGAGAATGCCTTGGTGACAGAGCAAACACTTTTAAATATAACTACATCAAATATGGCTTGCACTTCAAAGTTTCAAAGACCAAACAAAAATGTTTTCTTAATCGAAGCATTATTGATGGGTTTTAGCTTCCTTATGATGTTTTGAGGACTTTTCATCATTTAAAAGATATCATATTTTGTATTAAATACCCAGTTGCTATGGTAACCGTCCAGTCTTTATCACTCTGATACCCATTGATAGTTAGGATTATGGTTAATTAGGTTTGGTTAATTAAAGCAGATATCCAGGATCAGACTCCATGGAAACAGAAAGTTAACAGAACTTTTGGAGATAGTTACATTTAATGCCATTCTGTGGAACATTTCAGGCAAAGTAATAACATCTCCATGTAGAGAAACAGCAGCCTGCCATCCTACAGGCAATGTTAAGAGTCAGGTCTGCATAACTCTATATATGCACATTTTTGTGGAATAAAAACATCCACAGTACATTTTTGGTTGAAATCTTGCAGGATGTGGAGTTCGGGTAAAGTTCCAAATAGTGTTGTTTTGGAGAGTTATTGCATAATGTTTCTGATTTAAAGTGGTAATCTTTGGAGGATCGTGTGTTTCAGGTGACTCAAACAGAGCTGGAGAGGCTGAAGAACAACTACAGACAGGCCATCAAGGAGACAGCTCAGGCCAAAAGAAAATATCAGGAAGCCAACAAAGGTGAGGGACTGAAACTGGTACACACCGTCACATCATCCAAATCTGCCTCTTTATGGGGACAAAAATTAGGTCCCCATTACTTAAATCTTTAATTATTACATCAACAGATTCAAAGGTCAAATAAGGTTCTATGTGACATTTTTGTCCAAATTAAGTTATTTATATATTCTTGCTCCCAATTACCTTCTGAATACTTTTGCCAAGAATTTGTAGGATTTGATAGTTTTAGCTTTTTTAGGTTAATATAAGCAAAAACCCATTTACAGATTGTAACGACACCATCGATTAAACTAGGATAAGGCTCGGCAGTCTCCAGGAAATAAATGTACGTCAATGTAATGTCCCCAAAAACCCAACTATGTGTCCAATTACGTGTGTCCAGAGCGAGAGCAGGAAAAGGCCAGAGAGCGGTACGTGAAGGCGTCAGTCAAACTTTATGACCTCCACAACGAGTACGTGCTGTCGGTCCAGGCTGCACAGGTTTACCATCAGCAGCACTACAGCCACATTCAGCCGGCTCTCCTCCGCGCGCTCCAGATGCTGCAGCAAGAAATGGTGCTCATCCTGTAAGACACAACAAAAACATTTTAACAGTGCATTGTGTGACTTGAGGTGTCTGCTACATGCTTGATTTTCATGGGTTTCAAGTTCCTGTTATGTGCAACATTTTTCCCCGTTAAAAAGATCTAATATTTTGTTCTAAATTGTTAATCACTCTGGCAACTATTCTACTTTTTCATAATTTTGAAATACATGGATTGCTTTTTCTGAAATGTTTGTTCATATATTTAATTACAGATTTTTATTAGTCAAAATTATCTTGGAAAAACATGCATTTTTACTATGAGCAGGGTCGCTTCTCCAGAGATCTGATCAGTAACATAGCCTAAAGATGTCACCTGCTTGTCTCCATGGATAAATAGCGAGTAATTCAAAACTATGGAACAATCTCCAGGGACATATGGAGGTGGCAGACACATAAAAGTAAAGTGCACCTTTAAACTATAGGCTCAAATTAGGAGTTTAGTTTATTTGTCCTGAATATCAGTCGCTGGAAGTGTTACCCTGTTTACAAATAGCATTTAGTTCCATCATTAATGTTGCATAACTTTGCATTATTCTTCCCCTTACCTCTGTCCTTGTTTTATTCTGTTCAGTGAGATCCCATAGCCAGTGTAGTATACCGGTGAATTTATGCTTGAAAAGCTGTTTGAAGTAAATGCGGACACCTTTGGCTCATTAACCATTTAATGATATAAATGTGGCAGTGGGCCAGAATGTAGCGCCACTAACGACAATATGGGTTTTTCTATCCCCGCTCTAACCATGACTGCCCCATCTGTTTTGGAGGTGGTTGAATTATATTTGATGTTTTCTTTTTTGTTTGGGATTGCATGCCAGTTGCACAGTGATTTAACAGGTGTCAAAACAGTCACCTTCTGTCACTGAGTCAGTCGAGTGAACTGCTTAACTCAGAACAAAACAACTGTTTTGGTGAGTTTCAGACATTGGAAAATGCTTAATCCACTATGCCACTGTTCAAATATAGGGTTAGTTCATATTATTATTATTATTATTATTATTATTATTATTATTATTATTATTATTATTATTATTATTATTATTATTATTATTATTTTTTTTATTATTATTATTATTATTATTAATATTAATATTAATATTAATATTAATATTAATATTAATAATAATAATAATAATAATAATAATAATAATAATAATAATAATAATATGAACTAACCCTATATATAATAATATATAATATAATAATAATGTCTTACACTTGTAATGGGTTTTAGGTTTGACAGGTTTGTTGAAACCTCTCAGAGCATTACGCTGTAGTCATTATTTATTTACACCACACTTGGTGGTAAGTGGTAAGATACTTTTATAGCCACAGCTGCCCTGTGACTGACTGATGGACGTGAGGCTGTCACTCTACACCATCAGCCCCTCCAAACTACCACAAACACTCACACACGTAGGTGTGTATAAATGTTTGTTACCAGATTATTAAACTGCATTTCTGGCACCAAAGTATCCAATTTTGCTTGTGCTTGAAATATATTCCATTTTTGTGAAGCAAAACGGCTAAAAGCCTTTTTTACCAACTCAGTTCTGGCACGGCCAGTCCTTCGTCTTATACAGTCATGTGATCTTGTATTCTTGGAACAATGGATGGAAATTAGCCTTTGGCCATAATCCAGTGTGTTTACATTCATGTTGAATCATTTCATAAACATGCATTGTCCCAATCAAATAAATAAATAAAATAGTAAATGTTCCCATATCATATCATATCATATCAATCATATGATTAACAAGCAAGTGAGATATTCAGGTAGTCCATTAAGTAGTTCCTTATAAATACCGTTAAAACCCAGCTCATGTGGGGAAGTAACAAATAAACAACCAGCAGCTGTTTAATGAATAGGGATGTTAATAGGAGGATAAGGATACACTAAACAAAAGGAGACTAAAAATAGTGAAACAAATGCCTTGCAGGGGTTTAAACAAAAACAAAGGTGAAGTTAACTAAAACACAATTTTTTACAGAAACAAAACAAAATCTTGACGAATAAACAGAGTCACGAGACGAGACACACGGAATGACATACTGTCCTCGCATAGGCCAGCAGCCCCGTGTGTCCGAATCTTCTTAAATTGGTGGGAGGCGGCTGAAGGTGGGCCCCAGGATTGGCCAGGGTGAAAAACACTCCTCCAATCACCGCCAAAGGCTCCAACAGCCATGATTGTGGGGAAACTGGACAGACTCGTTGACACACAGACAAAACATAACGCACAAATACAAACAACAAAAAGAACTTCAGGCCCAGGGCCGTAACAATACATTTCATACAGAATTGTTCTCTTCTAACAGATAGTGTTGGTCAACCTACTTTTCCATGGAGTATCTCACCTGAAACAAAGGGCTGAATGAAACTGTATCTAAAGGTTTCAAAGTAGAAGCTGAAGTCTGCATTTATATCATACCACTATAACCTAGAACAGAAAGAAAGGTGTGTTTGAACAATTTATTTTCTGTAATTTAATTGTATATAAGATTTGTTTCTGTAAAAAAAAATATATCATTTTAGATATGTTTACTCAAGCCAAAAAAAATACCATTTAGTGTATAAAGATTTGTACTTATATTTTTTATTTTATTTTATTTTATTTTATTTTTTTATATTATATACTTCAGATGTTATTGCTTTGCCTGGAATGTTCCATAATATTGCACATAACTTCTCTGATGCCACCAGGCCAAGTTACAAGTCACATCTGTGGAGAGGCGGCCCAAAATTTTGAGCTGTAATAAATGCAAGGTAGTTGAATTTAATGGAAACAAGTAGGTAGCAGACCTTCCATCAGAAAAGTTACATAGTGCACCTTTAATGATGTATTTTCAAATCACCACTGACAGCATATATTGATGATTCCTATTGTTCAAATGTCCTCAACATTCATAAAAGTGAGAAACTAAAGGGCTGTTTGATGATTTGTGTTTGCCCTTGGGTTCAGTCCTTGTCATTTTGTTTAATTTGTGTGTTATCCTTGGCCTCTGATCCAGAAAGGAGATCTTACAGGAGTACTTTGACATCTCCACTCTACTGCATCATGAAGTGGTGCGTATCCATGAAGAGATGTGTTCTGCCCTAACAGCCATCGACCCTCACAGCGAGTACGAAAGCTTCATTCAACAAAACAGGTACGGCACAGATAGATTTGAAAAATTCATTCAGTAATTTAATGTTTCATCTATATAGGACAATATGCGGTGATACAGCATGAATCACCAACGGTTCAATACACTGACGTCACTTGACCTGCTGTTCATATGTTATACTCTGCATAAATACAGTCAAGTTGCTTTTCAAGTTTAGACTTGCACAGTATTGTACCTTATTATTCCAACTCTATTACACTCTAAATAGTTACGTCTAGTGAAATAGTTAGATTTAAGCATTTTAATAGTATTTTTGAATGCATATATATTATTTTCCTTTGCAACACCGGAATTTCCCCATTGTGGGACAAATAAAGGTTCTGTTATGTTTTCTTATTTTATGTTATTACCTCTTATTGTTTGATTAATAAAAGATTAAATTAAGGTAGAGCACAACCTCCTCTTCTCCTCGCTCTAACAGTGTTCTCTTATTAACATCATTTACTGTCTTTGCTTTTGGGCAGGTCTGTGGGGGAAGACCCAGCCAGTGCCGACTTTGATTACAGCATCTTAGAAGAAAATGAACAACTTAACTCAGCTGAGATAGAGCTGAATGACCTTACACTTGAGACCATCCAACACAAGTCAGGCAGTTCAAAAATATTGTTCTTTTTCCAAATCCTTTTCTTGTTTGCAGTTTATCGATCAGTGCTCAGATCTCTGCTGCTTTCAGGCTAACAGCCGTGGAGGAGGAATTGATGGACCTTGCTCGCACTCTAGGCCCCAAACAGGCAACAGTGGAGCAGCTCGAGCAGGAGTTACGCATTGAGAGAGAAGGGGTCAAGAAAGGTCAAAGGTCAGCAACCAGAGGCTGCAATGATGCATTATGACGGCAAAGGACAGATAGTACAAAACACTGACTAGCGATGGTGGGCGTAATGTTATGCATCAACTGTGAATGAAACTGGAGTGAAACAACCATGTTAAATTGCTAATACTATTATAATTCCGGGCGCAGCCTTGGGTTATAAATTTGAGTGATTTGTCAGTTATGGAGGTTGCTCATTATTACTCTTGGGCAATGGTCAGGTCATTTGAAGGAGCCAGAGGTTTAACTCTTGACAAAGTAGTTTCCAATGTCCCAAAGGGCAAGTGGGAACAGATGATTCATAGACAAGTTCTTAACTATACGCAAAGCTAATGTGGTGCAATAAAACAAAGGTTATGTTCTGCTTTTGACCAGGGCTAGATTATTTAATGAAAATGATTTTGTTACTCTAGAGACTTGGATTACTGCATCTGTTCTATGGCTAAAGCGTACAAAAAGGACTATCACAGTATTCTGACAAATCCACATTAATCCTTCAAATAGTTCAAGAATCTTATTTATTGATTTTGTTATAGAGTCATATTCTGAATGTTGTTATCAAATATACAGTGACTTATGCAATAAAGCAGAAACTGCGGTGATGTGCAAGGGAAGTACGTAGAATGTCAACGAACATTCACACTGTCGTAATCTTTTGTTTAAGGGTAATATAGTGAAGCTCAGTGCCCCTCTGTCTGCACAGGGTTTACCAGTTCAGTAAAAGCCATGCCCTGGAGGAAAGCCAGCAGCAGGTGTTTTTGTCTCAGGGAGTGCGGGCCAAACTGCAGGTTCAGAGGCTGCTGCTCAAAGAGAAACTGGACCAGCTGGGCTCACAGGACCCTCCTACTGCTCTGGAGTTCCACATGGTGTCCAGCTCCTCAAACACAAGCAAAGTTCGTCTAATACTCACAGTTCAAATCTGTTAATGTGAAATGTGGAGTGGATTTCAAGTCTCATATTGAAATAACACATGGTCATTTTATAATGGAACAGTATTATTCATTGACAAATTGTTGCAGGACAGGAATCAAGGTTCATACAAAGGAAGAGATGGACTCATAAGCAACTTAAGTGGCCTGTTTAAAACTAAAACTGGGGTATGTCCGCACTTTGCACTTTAATATTGAAATATCAGAACACTTTTTTCTATCTCTCTCTTGTAGTGCGTTGTAATTTACACTGATTTAAGTTGTACACCAGATCTATATTTGACACCACTTTTCCCACGCCGAGCAGTTTTATGGTTTCACAGACACACACTGCTTCACTGTTCCACCTCCTGGGTTTAACTGATGCATAAATCTGTTTTCAGGTGTTAATTTTGAGCCTATTCTCTGCATGTCTCATTCCCTCTGTCTCTGAGGCTGCCTTTGCTCGTGTATGTGCGTCACAAACCCCATTAGGTCATCAGTGTGAGGGGGGCTGGTTTTGTATTCATCTGACCTCAACATCGCACTGCTAATCATTTATCACCACAACCAGCAGAGGGAGACACATAACCCTGTAGGTCTGGGTTCATTAACAATGTGCAATAGACTGGAGGACACAAGATGTAACATTATGTCCACCTGCCTCGTCCTGCTTCATATGATACAACCTAAGGCTAGACAAAAAGAAAAGTATTTTATCTCCAGGCCAAAATTTGTGTCTCATGTTTGTCACCACTACGTTAAGACTACTGACTATATACTAAAAATTAGCAGTATTTTTAGTGATCCTACCCACTGTTCATCTCAGTTGGATTATTTTATCATAACATGTTATCTCTTTGGTTTAAATGTTTTTCTATGTTCCAGTCGCCTTCAGCTATAGATGCAGACCGTCCTTTGGAGGAGCAGGACTGGTATCACGGAGCCGTCCCAAGAGTCGAGGTCCAGGAGCTGCTGCAAAATGATGGGGATTTTCTGGTGCGGAAAAGTCAAGACAAGCCTGGTTACGTGCTGTCGGTGCAGTGGGACCAATCCTGCAAGCATTTCCTCATTCAGGATGCAAATGTAAGTTAAGAAGAGACATGAAAGAAAATTATTTTGAAGAAGTTGCACAGTTGTTTGCATCATCTGTTTGCAAACCCATGCAGCACTCCCAGCAGTGTTTTAAAAGCTAAAGATTCTTCATTTTAAAATCATGGCGCTCCCATGCTCCCCATATAATGCTAGGAAATTAAAAAAGGAAAACAAACGTTACCAATGAAACTCCTCTGTGTATAGTTGCATTCAGACAGGTCAACAGGTCATGGTAAAAACCCTTTGAGAAGAGAAGTGTTTTGAATAGTCTTTTATCTTGCTGAAAAATGCTAAAAATTACTAATTTGTGAAAAAATGCCAGCAGCTATGACTGAAATTCAAAACAGCACTCATGAATGTGAAATGAGGCTGTGCCGAGTTTTTAAAAAGGAGAAAAAATATTGAAATGTTATTTTTGTCAGTATAAATCTGCACAGGTCACACCTCATAAATATTTCTGTCCCGATGTTGATAATTGCGTTGTGGTGTAACTACTTCACTGTGTTTCAGAATGTGTACCGTCTGGATGGTGAAAGTTTCCCGAGCATTCCCAAACTGATCCATCATCTTTTCTCCACTCGCGAACACATCACCAAGAAATGTGAAATCGTGCTCAATAAACCTGTCAAGAAGGTGCAGCATCACTATCTCTCAAATACACAATGCACTGATACTATGTTGTTAATATTAAGGTTGTGGTGCTTGTGTCTTTTCTATCAGGGCAAATGGGTTTTAGATCACGATGACTTGATTCTGGGGCCACTTCTTGGGCGGGTGAGTTCGTCATCGGTGAAAGGTTTGATGTAGTGTATAATGACAAACATGTACTCAGCAGGTTGCGTTCTCATGACATTTTACAAAGCTATTTAAAACTGAGCTGGAGGATAATTATGACAACATGAAATTATTCAACATGAACCCAACCTATTGCAGTAAAAGGAAATATGTCATGTTTATTTTCATCACTAGAAGAAAGTTCACAGTTAAACGATGAAATTACCGTTTATGCAAACAGAACAGAGCAGCGTTTGTCTTTGACTAGAAAAAGACACATTGTACTGTTTCTTCAGGGAGTTCATATTTAGTCTTTAAGTATTAGGAGTGACTCAGAAAAAGCAATGCTTACTCACAGTTGCATCAGTTGCGCAATCCCATTTTCACACAAGGTCAAATACAGTGACACGATGTTGCTATAAAGTTTCTCATTTGTAAACAGGGTAACTTTGGGGAGGTGTACAGAGGACATTTGCGTGCCAACAACACCCCCGTCGCAGTGAAATCTTGTAAAGAGAGTCTGGCTCCTGAGCAAAAGAACAAGTTTCTGATGGAGGCCAGGTCAGTAAATAATAATCTATATAATAATACTATGCCTTACACTATAATTTATCACAAATAGATGAGCAAAAATATATGAAATGTTTATGCAATGTTTGATTTGACTGTGAACATCTTACACACATCTTACATACACTGAGAAAATGAAAAGTTGACCCTATAAAATATATTAAAACAGCATTTTCCATTAAGTTTTAAGATGATCCAAAGCAATACATTTAGATTTTAAGAGGATCTTTGTAAGGTCTCTACTGATTTTATGCTATACCACATTTGGAATCATTTGTTGTATTACATAATTTTGATTTTTTTCTGTATATGCACTAGATCTGAGCCAGCTATTCCCTTTCTATTGAATAATATATTATTTTTTCCACACAATGTTCACATATAAAAATGAATAATTGTTAGCGCTCTACAGGATCTTAAAGCAGTACAACCATCCAAATATTGTGAAGCTGATCGGAGTGTGCACTCAGAGGCAGCCCATTTACATCATCATGGAGCTGGTTCCAGGTGAGTCAGTCTTAATCCCACAGATAATCATTATGTCTTAAATCTGAACCAGAGTGTCCCAGCGCAAGTCATATTTATCCCCCAATGTTGTGCATGTGTCTCTTCTCAAGGGGGGGATTTCCTCTCCTTCTTGCGCAATGAGGGTCTGAACCTCAAGCCCAAAATGCTGGTTAAAATGACGGAAAACGTAGCATCTGGGATGGAGTACCTGGAGAGCAAGAACTGCATTCACAGGTTGGATTACTAATTAGGACTACAACCAACAACTGTGACTAAACACATGGCAAAGATGCTTTATAACAAAGAGAGGTATTATTAATCAAAATGTCATAAAAGAATCATTTCATCAAGCACTTTCATAGATAACACTTTCAATTCTCCATCTAGAAGTCTTCAGTCAGTTTAGGTTTTTCCGATTAAAAATGCATTGAAAATCAGTGACTACTTGACTACTAAAAGAATCGTTAGGTCGTCAGGTGCAGTTCTACCTTAATCTTTGATCACACAGTGAACATGAGCGGGCTAACAAGTCGTTTTAAAGGAGGAGAGGGCTACCACACAAATACTGAGAACACTGTAGTCTGCAGCAGCATCGCCAATGCCAACATTTACTTTTCCAGCACTCTGAGCAACCGCTGGAGCTGCATTGCTAAAAATGTCTGAATAACTACATAGATTTCGATAAATAGCTCTAGTTCTTCAAATTGAACACAGTGTTTCTTAAAAATCAATATCTGCACTAAGACAACCCCAGGACACCACAGCAAATCTTAGTGTGAAGTAACTTTCACATTTAATTTGGCAATTTTACATTGATTGGGATCAGCAAATTATGTTTTGCTGTCTGTTTTTGTTGGATTTTTATTGATGCTGTTATTTATTTCTGGTAAAAGAAGTTATATATTTTGTTCTGAATGTTATGAAAGTTTTCGAGAGTCGCCCGTTTTTCAGAGACACGTGATATAAATTAGCGGCTGTGGTTGGACCGTCCTAAGTTACGACGAAGGTTTTTCATGCTCTAATGGTTCAATTTCAGACCCTTTTGAAATCAAACAGAATGTAGAAGGAAAAGTCTGGTCAGGCAATTACGGTAGATCTGTGGAAAAACACCTATAAATAATGCTAGTTATATACGCATAATGTCATACTGTGCAGTATTCTAGGCAAAGTAATAACATTTCCATGGCGACAATGTGGTGGACAAGACGTTGGATACTTGTGGTATTACTGAACAACCTATATGATATTTTTGTCTACTTTCTAAACAGAGAAAATGTAAACCCTAAATTGCCCCTATGGATGAATATTATCAGAGCCATCCACCCTTTACGCCTAAACAGAAAAAGTCAAAGTGTTTAAGTTTAACAAATGCATTACTGAGAATAGATAGGCCAAAATGTGTAGCAGTTGTTCATGTCTCCACTCCAACTACAGTGCAAAGAAGATTTAAGAGACACCCCACAGTAGGCCCAGCGGGTATGTAGTGAGTCTCGGGCAACAGCTACTTTCATGAAGCGTCAGTGAAGCTTGTCTGTAAGTGAAAGAGACATGGGCCTGTGACATGGGCTCATTACAGGAACATGCTTCACTCTGCCCAGTGGGAACAGATCAGAGATGCCCCCTGGCTCCAGGCTCCAACACTGCATGTCAAACTTCCTCACACACAACATTGCAACCACAGGCCCTTTTGCCACGCTCAATTTGATATTCTTTTTATCCAGCTTTGTGTGACTTTTCACACTGTCTCACATTTTCAAAGGGATCTGGCAGCTCGGAACTGCTTGGTTGCAGAGAAGAATGTGGTAAAGATCAGTGACTTTGGGATGTCCCGGCAGAATGATGATGGGGTTTACTCTGCAGAGGGGGGACTCCGGCAGATACCAGTCAAATGGACCGCTCCTGAAGCCCTTAACTTTGGTCAGTCAGATCAGCTGTAGGCTCCTGTCAAACTCACTAACTACAGTGTACCTCATTATCTCCTCTACAATGAACTAACAGCTCTGTCCTTTGGTTTGGCTGCCCTCTGCTGGTTGATGCAGGTCGTTATACGACAGAGAGTGATGTGTGGAGTTTTGGGATCTTATTATGGGAAGTGTTCTCATTGGGAAAGACTCCCTATTCATGTTTTACCAACCAGCAGACAAGAGACCAGGTGGAGAAAGGTAAAAGCAAAAGCACTTTACACAGCACTATGGTTCACACAATATTTTATAATTGGACTTGGACTGGAACATTCAAGAGGAAGGAGTTTATAACTCTATGTTTAAAATGGAAATTAAAAAAATAAATAAAAAAATCACAAATGTTTCCATGTAAAATTTATGTCTTTCAATTCAACTGACAATGCTATTATGATGATCATAATTGATTTATAGTTGGTCATATAGTTTTGCTTGACTGAGTGCATTACAACACATTAAAAACGATTTATATATTTTTTTAGGTTACCGCATGCTTCCTCCATGTGGGTGTCCTGTTGAAATCACAAAAATTATGAATACCTGCTGGGAATATGAACCACAAAAGAGGCCTTCTTTTAAGAAACTTCGAGCTGAACTGGCATCCGTTTACAATACAGTAATTTAAATCAACAAATCTTTACTACACATATGTAACAATGCAGTATTTCAAATGTACAGTGATATAGCTTGTATTAATTGAATATGCCTTTTGTGCTGTCTCAAACTCATTGTTGTGTGACAATATGTTTTTGCAACACATAGTAAACCATTTGGTGGCAGTCTTCCCTCCTTTACTCTTGTCTCATGTGTTTATTCACTGCGCCTCCCCAGTGTGGGAAGCTTGTTTTAAAACCAGCTTTAAGCCTGCTGTTCAAGCCACACTGATCCATTCATGTCAATGTAAAGTGACAGTTACATAACCACTGTAAGCTAAGACTGCAAGGCATCTTCTACCCAGACACACTGATATGTTTTAAACGATTCATCTGACTGTGTTTGAACAATGAAACCAAGAGGGACATGTAGACTGATGTGGGCAGCTTGTGTCTGCTCTGTGATGCCCACAGCAATTTCAGAAACTGTTTGGGAAATGTAGCATTTTCATTCAAAACTAAGATTTATGTAGTCCAAGAGTTTTCTCTGCCTCTATAACTGTGTTTTGAACATTAAGGTGTAACGTTTCTGCTTGTCTCTATGTAGAGGTTATTGCTTTGCTTGGAATTATAAACTGAATGGCACTGAAGGTGCAGTACCTGATTTTTACGTTTTTGAAAACATGAAAAACAGAACAGTTCATTTTAAACTGTTTGCAGTGGTTATTCCTCACTTATGCATTCAAAGCATCCCAATTATTCACGGCATTGAGTGCTTTTACAACTTTCATAGAGATGAGCAGAGTTTGTAGTCACGGTACAGCTAACAACAACTACTCAAACCTCAAGATCTGCTAACAATATGTCTGTACCTAAAGCAACAGATTGTGATCAGATACTTGTGAAAGAAATCTGGTACAGGACCATTAAACTTATCTATACAACTTATCAAATATTTTTATATATATATGGTAAACAAACAACAAAACATGCCTTCTCCTTCTTGCTGTATGCTGGCTTGCCTCTTGGTAGATCTGGCCTGTAACTTGACCTGGTAGCGTCTTCTGTTTACTCTTTAGGTTCAGACTCAACTTCATTGTCCCAGAAGGATATAGATAAGTTTAATTGTTTTTGTGACCACTCCATTGCCCAGGATATAACCCAATTTAGACACTTGTATCTATCTGAAATGACACTGTTCCTAAATGTATGAACCAGAAGGAAATATATTTTATATTCAATGTATTTAGCAAGTGAATTGGCCACAGGTTACTTTGTACATGTTACTTGGGCCTCAAGGTTGAAAAGGTGAATAACCTCTGGAAGAAGGTTGCTACATTTAGTTCAAGTTGAAATCTGAAACTTGAAGGGTGTAATCTCATCTTTTGTTATTGCAGTAAATTCAAGGCTAATCTCAGATGAGATGTGATTACACACGCAGTGGTTGTACCTTTTTCTGGGCGTGGCCGGGGACATTGCTGAACGACAGAAGCATGCCTCCTGATGATGGGCGTGTGGTGTCACAGCCAGGTTAAACTCCCAGCCACCCTCCAAAACCTTTGAGCAGGACACCACCAGAAGTCTCTGCACAGAAGAAACATCTATATTCTTCAATTTTAGCTCAGATTAGACAAAACAATCATCTCTATTATATTGTCATATAATCTGGCATTAATCCTTCCAAGAATTAAAACAGGTTAATTTGTACTGTTTAACCACAGAGGAACAAATTGTTTTACAAACAACCTTCCCTTGCGTCAATTAGACACACTGAGTTTTGTAGTCATGTGATTCCGCCCACAAGCACATTTTTAATAAAGGTTTTCTGTGAACAATCAATCAGTATCTGTCAAAAAGCAGGAGCGTGATATAACAATGATGCTTCATTATCCCGCATTATTAGAGAACAGGCATGTCATTTTTGTAGTGGAGGGTCAGCCACTTTTCTCTATGTTATAGCAATACAGACATTTCATTGCAAAAATAAATAAATAAATAAATAAAGATACATATATATATATATACACACACACACACACACATATCACATACACTTGTCTCAAAGATTAAGCCATGCAAGTCTAAGAACACGCGGCCGGTACAGTGAAACTGCGAATGGCTCATTAAGTCAGTTATGGTTCCTTTGATCGCTCTCACGTTACTTGGATAACTGTGGCAATTCTAGAGAAATACACACACATATATATATATCAGTTGCTAGTTCTGCACTTTTCTAGAGTGAAATGGCAAATTTTTTTCCTGGGATCTGCTGTAGCCACTCCTCCAGTTTGGGGGTCACTGCCCCAAGTGCTCCAATGACCTCAGGCACCACTGATCCCTTCACCTTCCAGGCCTTCTCCAGCTCTTCTTTGAGAACCTGGCATTTTTCTAGTTTCTCATGGTCCTTTTTCCTGATGTTCCCATCACTTGGTCCTGCGATGTCCCCCACAACGGCTTTGCTCTGTTTGCTCTTGTCACTACAATGTCCAGTTGGTTCATCACCATTCTGTCAGTCTGTATCTGAAGTCCCACAGGATCTTGGCTCGATCATTCTCCACTACTTTTAGAGGTGTTTCCCTCTCTCTGCACAGATGTTTCTGTACATTATGCCCTTGGTTATGCTGCTCCATGTTTGCTTTCCCTGCAACATGTTACACCCTGCAGTTATGTGCTGGATTGTCTCAGGGGCCTCTTTGCACAGCCTATACCTTGGGCCCTCTCTGGTGTTGTAGATCTGGGCCTCTATCACTCTAGTGCTCAAAGCCTGCTCCTGTGCAGCCAGGACGAGTGCCTCTGTGCTGTCCTTCAGACCAGCTCTCTCAAGCCATTGGCAGGATTTCTTGATATCAGCCACTTCAGTTATGTTCCAGTGGTACGTCCCATGTAGGAGCTTGTCCTCCCATGATGGTATCTCCAGCACCTCTTCCTCTGTGCTCCACTCTCTGTCAATACTGCATTCACATCTTCCAAGAGATTTTCAGATGGTACTTCACTTACCCTCTGTAACTGGTGTCAGGGTTGCTTTGTGCTAATTCGGGCCATGATCTTGTCTTTCAGATCAGTTGCTGCCTTGTTCAGCATGATAGCTTCATACTCCCTCCCCTCTGTCCTGGCGTCCTGGCTCTCCTGCCGTAGCATTTGAGTTGCAGCTTGTGCGTATATATATTTTTTTCATCAATTTTTCCCCAATAAACAAAACCAGAAGAACCAATTTAAACAATTACACTTTAAATGTACAGCTGTGATCCCAAATAGTTTACAGACTTTTACTGATGTTTTTGACCCATGGCACATACTGTACCATTGCAAAGCTTTGCAAAGTAATGGGGGTAATAACAGAATTGCCTCCACCAGATTTCTTCCATCAGACAACCATACATTTCCCTTCAAAAAGCGCCCCATTTGAAAGTATAAATATAAATAACATAAATGTAAATAAGTGACCATGCCAACTATATAGATTATATAGATTTTTTCCTTGACAGTATTACAGCACATTATGTCCCCTCAATATCTTTCAATAACCATTGAACCCATTATATTGTCTGTTTACCAATTTCAACTGTAGGATTAGACATCACAGTTGCATAATTTTGGATGTATGGAGAACCTTTGCATTTTCATGGACCTCCAGCCATAAAACTGTCATAATGTTATGTCCAACTGTCAATTACAAGACAAAATAAAATCATCGATTCTTTAGCCTGGTTGCAAAAATATATCAAGACATGATACCTCAATTATATAGCACGATGCTTCCTCTGTTTTACTGCACGTACAGTGGCTGCAGTCAGGGGCGTGCTCTACTCACCTGACTCTATGAGTAATATCTAAGCCCAGCTGACTGGCCCAGACAACCTGTAGGACATGTTCAGTGACTTCCAGTTATCCTTAGCATCTTCTAAGTATAAGTATAAGTATACGTATAAGTATGCTGCTGTTTGTTTTATGTGACTCCATGGTAACAAAACAAATGGCTTAAGATGCGTTCAAAAGAGGATAATGTTTTTCCATGCGTTGCTAATGCTGTTTATACGAGGTGCAGTAATCTCTTAAATATTGATTATTCAGATGAGATTATGATTGCCATAAATCCAATAAACTACACTTACTAAGCCTGACATCCAAACATGTGCATAAATTACAAATGTAACTAATAACTAATATCTAAAATATTAGTTCGCTGTGGGAGTTTTTGACTGGTCAAACCAGACCCCAGACTTACAGAACCGTTGTTGTTTTTTTCCATTCACAGGCATTTGTTCTAAGCTTTGTAAAAGAATGGACCTAAGTCATGTTTACATGAACAAAATGTCAAAGATGTAACCAAAAATAAATTACTTAAACTTACAGTAATTATGATCAATCGCTCATTATCAAATCATGTGTTTAAAAGGAAGCGTCAACATTACAATTAAATGCGTGTTTTATGCAAACCACATCTAATTATTACTGCGCACAACTATTAGTACTTAGTGTTTTCTATTGAGCAATAATTATGTTATTTTAGTCACACCTCAAATGTGTTTATTGAGCCAGAACAGAGCCTTTTCCCCGTATTTTACCTTTTATGTTGTATTATGTAGAAAGAAAAGGCTTTAAAAGACAGAGTCCAGATGACTTACCTTTAACACCATCTCTAACTTTAACACCATCTCTAACTTTAACACCATCTCTAACTTTAACACCATCTCTATGTTTAACACCATCTCTAACTTTAACATCATCTCTAACTTTAACACCATCTCTATGTTTAACACCATCTCTAACTTTAACACCATCTCTAACTTTAACACCATCTCTAACTTTAACACCATCTCTACCTTTAACACCATCTCTACGTTTAACACCATCTCTAACTTTAACACCATCTCTAACTTTAACACCATCTCTATGTTTAACACCATCTCTATGTTTAACATCATCTCTAACTTTAACACCATCTCTAACTTTAACACCATCTCTAACTTTAACACCATCTCTATGTTTAACACCATCTCTATGTTTAACACCATCTCTATGTTTAACATCATCTCTAACTTTAACACCATCTCTAACTTTAACACCATCTCTATGTTTAACACCATCTCTAACTTTAACATCATCTCTAACTTTAACACCATCTCTATGTTTAACACCATCTCTAACTTTAACACCATCTCTATGTTTAACACCATCTCTAACTTTAACACCATCTCTATGTTTAACACCATCTCTATGTTTAACACCATCTCTAACTTTAACATCATCTCTAACTTTAACACCATCTCTAACTTTAACATCATCTCTAACTTTAACACCATCTCTATGTTTAACACCATCTCTAACTTTAACACCATCTCTATGTTTAACACCATCTCTATGTTTAACACCATCTCTAACTTTAACACCATCTCTAACTTAAACACCATCTCTACCTTTAACACCATCTCTATGTTTAACACCATCTCTAACTTTAACACCATCTCTAACTTTAACACCATCTCTACCTTTAACACCATCTCTACGTTTAACACCATCTCTAACTTTAACACCATCTCTAACTTTAACACCATCTCTATGTTTAACACCATCTCTATGTTTAACATCATCTCTAACTTTAACACCATCTCTATGTTTAACACCATCTCTATGTTTAACACCATCTCTATGTTTAACATCATCTCTAACTTTAACACCATCTCTAACTTTAACACCATCTCTATGTTTAACACCATCTCTATGTTTAACATCATCTCTAACTTTAACACCATCTCTAACTTTAACACCATCTCTATGTTTAACACCATCTCTATGTTTAACACCATCTCTATGTTTAACACCATCTCTAACTTTAACACCATCTCTAACTTTAACACCATCTCTATGTTTAACACCATCTCTATGTTTAACACCATCTCTAACTTTAACACCATCTCTAACTTTAACACCATCTCTATGTTTAACACCATCTCTATGTTTAACACCATCTCTAACTTTAACACCATCTCTACCTTTAACACCATCTCTATGTTTAACACCATCTCTAACTTTAACACCATCTCTATGTTTAACACCATCTCTACCTTTAACACCATCTCTATGTTTAACACCATCTCTACCTTTAACACCATCTCTACGTTTAACACCATCTCTAACTTTAACACCATCTCTAACTTTAACACCATCTCTAACTTTAACACCATCTCTATGTTTAACACCATCTCTATGTTTAACACCATCTCTAACTTTAACACCATCTCTAACTTTAACACCATCTCTATGTTTAACACCATCTCTATGTTTAACACCATCTCTATGTTTAACACCATCTCTAACTTTAACACCATCTCTAACTTTAACACCATCTCTACCTTTAACACCATCTCTATGTTTAACACCATCTCTACCTTTAACACCATCTCTATGTTTAACACCATCTCTAACTTTAACACCATCTCTATGTTTAACACCATCTCTACCTTTAACACCATCTCTATGTTTAACACCATCTCTAACTTTAACACCATCTCTAACTTTAACACCATCTCTATGTTTAACACCATCTCTATGTTTAACACCATCTCTATGTTTAACACCATCTCTAACTTTAACACCATCTCTAACTTTAACACCATCTCTATGTTTAACACCATCTCTATGTTTAACACCATCTCTAACTTTAACACCATCTCTAACTTTAACACCATCTCTATGTTTAACACCATCTCTATGTTTAACACCATCTCTAACTTTAACACCATCTCTAACTTTAACACCATCTCTATGTTTAACACCATCTCTATGTTTAACACCATCTCTAACTTTAACACCATCTCTATGTTTAACACCATCTCTACCTTTAACACCATCTCTATGTTTAACACCATCTCTAACTTTAACACCATCTCTATGTTTAACACCATCTCTATGTTTAACACCATCTCTAACTTTAACACCATCTCTCACTTTAACACCATCTCTATGTTTAACACCATCTCTATGTTTAACACCATCTCTACCTTTAACACCATCTCTATGTTTAACACCATCTCTAACTTTAACACCATCTCTATGTTTAACACCATCTCTACCTTTAACACCATCTCTATGTTTAACACCATCTCTACCTTTAACACCATCTCTATGTTTAACACCATCTCTACCTTTAACACCATCTCTACTATCGACCACACCTAGACAAGGTCCCACCAATTGTTTTATGTTATTTTTTGTAAAAAGCTGTTTCTGATAACCGATTTCTGTCTCACTTTGCATATTGAAACTTGAAAGGCGTGCTCGGCCATGTGCAGAATATCAAACTGTTGTCCTATCTGACAGTGACATCTGAACAGAACCACAGGCGACACCTGACTGTCTCAGTATCTCTGTGGCATCAAGGTTACGCTCGGGCTGATCTTACATCGACCTGAGCAAATTCTTCCTTGTTTAGTCATCCAGTGATCAAGAAAAAAGAAGCGCGCGTGTCACGATAACAAAATTTGAGATATGATATACTGCTGAAGAAATAGACAATAGACAATAAATAAAGTCATTTATGCTACTGATGCAATAACCCTAAAGCAGGATAATCCCAAAAAAAACAAATTCAAATGTACAAAATAAAAAAAACAAACACTCCAATATTTAGTTTGTATTTATAATGAGTCATAGAAGTAATTTATTCAGCCCATACAGCTCAAATCTTATCGTACACAACAATAAGAAAAAGTTTCCCACTAATACAGAGAAAAAGTTTCCACGTTAAAACCCAAAAATGACTGAGTATTTGACTGATCAAACAGACAGATTCAAATGATAGGACGGTATTGGCAGGATTATAAACTGTGTAAGATCAGTTACCACTTAATCCTGTTCTCCAGTCTCATGCCAAAAATAACATAATGGTTACTGTATTAAAGTGATGAAGGATAAGTAAATAATGACTTCAAAGACAACAGCACGGGAATTTGTTTTTTCTTTTAGGCCTTACATTATTTCATTATGTTCTAAAATTTGTAACTTATGGTTAAGGGGCAAAAGCTCGGTTTGGAAGTGAGTGTTGGTTTAGCGTTTTCTATCTAGACAAACTAAAATCTGTCATTGTCGTTGAAAAGCTAAACACCCTGCCTGTTTCCATCAAGACTGACAATAACTGATTGAATCTACAGAAACATCAACGCAAACAATGGATGTCCACAGGGCAGGAGTGTGCGACACCATGTGACTGGGGACATTGCTCAAATACCACAAAACGATAACAATCTCAAACCGTCATAATACTCCTCTTGTCACATGTTCTGGTAAAAAATATTTTAAGGTAATTCTCTGTTGATTAGTGTTCAGCATTGAAGTGCAATTATCCTTGACATTTGTAGATCTACTCATTCTGAAATTAATTGATTAATGACTTGAATGATTCTTACATAACTAATTTATTATACTTGATCCTGTTAAAGACATTATGCAACCAGAAAAAAATTCATAGTGGACATTAACATGGACAAGATGATTTTTGAAACAGCAGAAAAAATTCTCCAAAGTTTCAACTCTGATCCAAACCACATGTTTTTACTATGTCCAGAAATGTCTGTAGACTCAATGATTAAAAACATAAAGTTAAATTCACATTTGAAGTGTTACGTAGGCCTACACACAGCAAGCGCAAATATACAGATAAATAAATACACAATTTATCTGAATAAAATACAAAAGTAAACAAAATGTGGCAGTTAATGTATTTTTAAAATGTCATGTTAAAGTGTGATAAAAAAGTTCATTGCATAATGACTAAAAGAAAGTTTAGGAAGAAAAAAACAGATACTATCTGGAATGTTCCTTGTGTCACTGAAGCTCAGCAGTAAATGACAAATCCTCTTTTGGTATTTGTCCTGGTGGTATCTTGATCAAAAACACATGCAAAACACACAGCAGGCGCAGCGTTTGCACACTCAGTAATAAACAAAACTTTTAAAATAAGGCAACATAAAGCTGCACCTCACCGTCTGGAGTTTCTCAACCTGATGACAGCGAGCAACGACCAGAGTAATAAAATATACTCGATAAATTCCTCTCTGAGTTCACTAATTACACAATAGGCACGTGAACAGGCCTTTGTAAAGAGGCTGGAGACAAGAACACAGAGTTTTTTCCGTTGTTGCGATCAAGAGCTGAGGCCTTCCTCACATAATCCACAGATTATCACTTTCTCCTTTTTTTTTCTTTTTCTTTTTTTTTTAAGGAACGAGTTAGATTAGTTTTGCGCAGGAAGCACATGAAGGCATCGATAAACCAAATTTATTATAAGATATATTATTTTTATTTTTATACTATTATATTGTATTCAGTTATAATAATTTACTTCTTATTACTACTTATTTAAAATGTAGCAATACGTAGAATATGTTATTCTGAATTGTATTTTTTACTTGAAGGGGCAAAAAAGGCGCTAACCTGCGCCTGTGCCTGCACATGTTACACCTGGTTTGATACAAATGCTAGAAAGCATCATTGTGAGACACTTGTAAGTTTTATGACCCTGTACGTGCAGCAGGTGGATGCAGAGTTCAGAGGCAGACAGGAGTGGAGAAAATCAACTCACTGGTCTTGCCCAACATGCCATTGCATGATTAGATGACACAGGTGAGCAGTGCCCAGCCCCCAGGACACACCCCCCGTGAAGACCATAAAAGTTTAGCTCAGATGTTGCCGGTTAGACCCAGGAGTGCGCAGCTGTGTGCAGGACACATCCAAACAGAGACAGCAGCAGATCATACACTTCATAATGGGCAACTGTTGCGCGTATCTGGGTCCACAAAAGAACACCAATGTCCGGGTGAGCCTCCCCGCCGTGTGCTTCGTGTGGCAGATCGCAATGATCATCCTGTTTGGTGTTTTCATCCGCTATGATGAGGAGTCAGACGCGCACTGGGTGGAAACCAGAAGACATGAAAACATCTCGAGCGACATTGAAAATGACTTCTACTACAGATACCCAAGTAAGTGCACGAGTACCACTGGCCATTAAACTGCATTAATGCAATGCATTGTTCATGTTCTAATGTTCCACAGACCAACTTTAATATTTATTTAGACAAACTGTTTCATGCTTTATCCGTTTCTCCTCCGTTTTCTTGACCTGGCAACTCTACATTAAAAGACCAAATTATTTATTTATTTATTTATTTATTTATTTATTTATTTATTTAAATCATATTCAGATTTTCTCTCAGTCTTTGCTGTAAAAATAGTGTTTGTGTGCATCAATTGGTGCACATCAAGTGGTAATTTTAAAGTGTCCCCCTTTTTTGTTTGAGCCAAATATAAATGCATAAAAATCTGAACTCATTTTCCACGAGTGCACATTTTTTGGCACAAGATCTGAATTGTATTTCCAAAACAAACCACATTCTTGACCATGTTTGTTTGTTTTGATTTTCAGGTTTCCAAGATGTCCATGTCATGATCTTCGTTGGATTTGGTTTCCTAATGACTTTCCTGAAACGCTACAGTTTTGGAGGTGTGGGTTTCAACTTCCTGATCGCAGCCTTTGGTCTCCAGTGGGCGCTCCTCATGCAGGGCTGGTTCCATTCCCTCGATCACACCACTGGGAAAATCTCCATTGGTATTGAGAGGTAAGATAATTAAACATGATGAACAAACTTAAACAAGTATCCATTTCAAGTACGTCCTGTTATGTGGAAATGATTGATGTATTAATATCAGAATGAATCAGTGAATTATCTAATCCCGTGTTTCAGTTGTCCAACCTTAAAAAAACCTGTCAGTCCTGTTTGTCCATGTCAGTTATAACAGTACATAATGTCTCGCCAATCCAATCATATCCATTATGCAATTTGAAAATTACATATTTTCTCACTACTTTCACTACTTTTTTTTTCAGTTTGATCAATGCTGACTTCTGCTGCGCTGGCTCTCTGATCGCCTACGGTGCGCTCCTGGGTAAAGTTAGCCCTGTGCAGTTGCTGGTGGTGACTTTGTTTGGTGTTACGCTATTTGCTGTGGAAGAATACATCATCCTTGATCTGCTTCATGTAAGCAGACATTAATTTTAACTTTAATTCATTTATTTTTCTATACCACATTTCCTTCTTTGACCATGTTTTATGAATGTTTTTTGTAGTGCCGTGATTCTGGTGGCTCAATGGTCATTCATGCTTTTGGCGGTTACTATGGTCTGGGCATCTCCTGGATCCTTTATCGACCAAACTTACACCAAAGCAAGCAACTCATTGGTTCTGTCTACCACTCTGATGTGTTTGCTATGATTGGTGAGTAAAATACAGCTTCATCAATAAATGCTTATATGCATACTAGATGATATGGCCAAAACATAACAAATGTTCAGTTTTAAAAGCCCCGAGACTAACAACTGATCTTATTGATACATATCACTTAAATCACCATTGCTGTCATCATTGGATACCAGATCCCAGCAGCTTTTTGATATTTGATCACTTTTAAAACAAGTCTCTCCAAATACAGGGCTGCATAAATGTGTGATTAAAATAGTCAAACAACTTTAGGACATTATAATGTAGATTTCAGATGTAGATTTTCTGCTGCAATTGAGTCTATTGGCAATAACAAACTAAAATGGTAAAAAAAAAGAAATGTGAGTGTCTTATTGTTTTTGTTACTTGGAACATGTCATAAATGTTTTAACCTTATGTCCTCAGGGACCCTGTTCTTGTGGATGTTCTGGCCCAGTTTCAACTCTGCCATCACAGACCACGGTGACGGACAGCACAGAACAGCCATAAACACGTACCTCGCTCTAGCCTCGTGTGTGCTCACCACTGTGGCCCTCTCCAGTATGTCTCAAAAGAAAGGCAAGCTGGACATGGTGAGATTTATGTACCATCGCTGACTGTACAGAACTCTTTGTACTACAAAACCTGTTGTGTTGCATGCTCAACTTTACAACATTTTTAGACTGTCATATTTTTTATTTTGACAGGTGCATATCCAGAATGCCACGCTGGCTGGTGGTGTGGCTATGGGAACAGCTGCTGAGTTTATGATTACTCCTTATGGCGCTCTGATCGTGGGCTTTTGCTGTGGCATCATATCGACGTTTGGCTACCTGTTTATCACAGTAAGACAAACTCAACATTTAGATGAAATTTTTTCCCCCAGGGAAAATGTCTCTAATCCAAGGTAGCAATTAAATGGCTGCTATCAACAACTGAGTCACAATTACTCATTGATATATAAACAAAAGAAAGTTCTGTGTCATTCATTAATTTTGAGTTGAAATAAAACTGAGTTTATGAACCCACAAATATTGCAAGAATTTGTCTTGCTGTGTAAGATAAGGTCTAAGAGTGAAACGGATACTAAGTATTTATATTGTTTGTTTTTTCAGCCTTTCTTGGAGAAGTATCTTAAGCTCCAGGACACTTGTGGAGTGCATAACTTGCATGCAATGCCAGGAATGCTCGGTGGGTTCGTAGGGGCCATTGTAGCTGCTGCTGCGAGTGAAAGTGTCTATGGAAAAGAAGGGTAAGAACTAGAATCACAACAATCCACCACTCCACCACTCCCCTCATCAAATGTCACTGTCACATGTATGTAATTATATACGTAAGCTAAAGCTAACCTGCCTTGAACCCACATCTTTACAATCAATGTTTCAAAAAAGTGTTTTTTTTTGTGTGTGTGTGTGTTTTACATTTTGTTTAAAATGTAAATTTCTTCCAGGTTGATCAATACTTTTGACTTTGAGGGCAAATTTGCAAATCGAGGAGTTGGAACACAGGGTGGATTCCAGGCGGCAGGCACATGTGTCGCCATCGCCTTTGGGCTGGTCGGAGGAGCCATCGTCGGTATGTTTAGACAGCATTTGAATTGTTTATAAAGACATGAGGAAATATGGGTGTAGGTTCTAAGAGAGGGAAATAATTGTTTTTGTTATTATAATGTCTTCAATATTAAAACAAAACTGAGTCATTTATCATGTGTGTTTATGGTCCTTAAGGTTTTATCCTGAAGTTTCCAATTTGGGGAGATCCCGCTGATGACAACTGTTATGATGATGAAGTCTACTGGGAGGTAAGCCTCTATTTTGGTCACTAGATGGCGCACTTGCTCAGACAAAAGTGTCTCATGTACTGTCTATTTAGGTTCCTGAAGATGAAGAGTCAATTCCTCCAGTGTTGGAGTACAACAACCACATGATCCACAAGCACCAAGACATGTAAGATAATAAAACACATTTTTAATTGTTAACTTATTCTAAAAATAAATATAATGTTTTTCTACTTTTGTCCAACAGAGCCGAGTCCAACTTCTCAGTGGAACAAAGTTAATCAAATACATAACTGATGTACTTTTAATATAGCTGTGGTTTAAAGAATGAGCCACTTTGACAATCTGTGAATGAAAACATTAAGATGCTTATTAATGTTATTTGAGCTCAATAAGGTGTAATATACAAAAAGCACTATGTTTATGACTAATTGTATTTAGGACAGTGGAAAATGTCCTTATGCTTATTCCAGTGTATTGCTCTTATACACCAGGGTCACAGACATGTGCTAGCTATAAAGGTTGTGTATTTAAGTATTACAATGTCCTTTTACTGCCAAATGTGACTACATTATTTTAATGTAAAATTATATGTATTTTATTTGTACATATGAATGTGCCCTTTTTTTTGAAAGGTTGAAGTTGAATAACTATGACACAGTTTACAAACCAGGCGTTTTGTGTGGTTGAAAGTTAACACTTCACTCAGAGTTTTATGTGGAAAATATCATTTGATTAACGTATTTTAATGTGAAATTTGTTTTGAAATTGTGTTGAATAAAAATGACTGTATATTTTAAATTCCCTCAGCTTGTGTTTTATCTTTGGTTTAAACTATTCTTTCAGCTAGGCCTAAAAGAAATGCATATTAATCTTGTGCATTTAAACAATGTCCTTTTGATAAAATACAGTATTTTATATTAATACTTACGTCTAACACAAGGGAGCAAAAATGTTTATAATATATATCTCCAACAAAAGGTAGTTTTACAAAGTATCAATGGGCCTATTTGTTTAATAAGTGCAAAGCATGTTTCAGTGTTGGATATTTACCAATTGCGGTGACTTTTTCACTTACAGCCTCTTGTAAAATCATGTTCTTTTTGAGTGGGTATTAACTGGTCAAGTAGGTGCTGGGACATGTCAGGTCACTCGGGGCTCTCAAATCGCCCGAGGGTGCTGCGTCTTCATTGTGATGCTGATGAGGTGTGGACAGGCCAGTCTCTAGGGTCGTCATCTGACCAGTGGCGGCGGCTTTAATGAACTCTGAATACACTGGTGGACATCTGCTTTGTGTTGGCCAGGTTAACCAGGGCCAAAAGCTCTATTAAGTAAGAATGTGAATGGTCTGGATGGATGAGTTAAATGATTTATGTGACTCTTCTTGTTTATCCTCTGATTATGTGGTGAGACATTCATACTGACTCTACTTAGGCTAATCATTTTACAGATATGAGTAAGAAGCAGCATATGCAGCTCAGAGTAAATAGGATAATGTGCTTCCTTGCTTCTAATGTAAGTTTGTCAAGATACTCTTTATTCCATAGTAGCGTTAAGCAATAGCAATGCATTATAAATTACTTTTTTTATGATTTATGATTTGGTTTGCTTATATATTGATTTTTCTTTTGATTCAGACGAAACCCATTCACAAGACCCATACATTTACTGAGAGAAAGAGAGAGATGTCTTTGCTCAGTGACTGACAGCTCCAGCACTCATCCTGGGCCTGGGAGAACTATGAATCTCCCTCTGTGAATCTCCCTCTGTGAATCTCCCTCTGTGAATCTCCCTCTGTGAATCTCCCTCTGTGAATCGGATGACCCTGTACCAGTGTTTGTGAAGCTACTTGGTCCGCTATTGTCCTCCAAGGAGCGGCCTCCAGTGAATAGCAGAGGAAAGCCTGTAATCAGATTAAAGGCTGCTACTGCGGTGAGGAGGAGGAGTGATCCGGACAGCCACGAAGTTCTTCTAATCAGTACCTGCCACTGAGAAGACTCCTAGGGGCTAAATAACGCAGCAGGAGGGGAGGCGGGGGCCAAGCTGAACAGACAAATTGGCCTGTTGTTGGAGCGGTATAATGGGACAAAGAGAAAGGGGGGCATAATCAGTGCGTATAGAGTGAGAGAGAAAAGGTGCAATGGGAAAAAGGAGGAGACCCAGGAACTCCAAAGGCTCGATCCTTGTCCCACTCTGCCCCGGCAATTATATCACCTTTGTGGATCTGCACACACCATCTGGACCTATACATACACACTACACACTACACATTTTCTCACTGTCTATTTGAAGTGACAATAAGGAGTCAATAAGGGGCTGATGAAGAGCTCTTCTTTGCTAAATAAACCTCATCATGTTTTTTAAAGGAATCTTCTACTTCCAGTGAGAAAGTTGTTCATTCTTTTTAGGAACAGGAAGCTTCCAGCCTTCAAAAGCAAAAGATATGAACAAAGACAACACTTTCTCTCATAATCACATGCTATGTTATAAGCAGGGTTGGGAATCATAAGGTCCCTAACATCCCTAACCTAAACAAAGTAAAAGAAAAGTATACTAAAGTATACTAAATCAAATAAGCACATATAACTGTGCTATTTTGGTCCCCATAAAGTAGCACTAAAGTGTATTTCTTGATGATTTCAAGTATCTTTGTCTAGGCACACTTTAATAGTATTAAAATGTTTTATAAAACACTACAAATATGTTCAACATTTATTGTACTTCAAATGCCATCACATAGAGCACTTTCAAGTACCTTAAAAGTATTTTACTGATTTGAAGTCAAACCAGCTTGCTTAGTGCAAGTGTACATTAGTGTGTCATTTCAGCGATATATCTTTAGCTGCACTTGAAACACTAAAGCACACATGACTGTGTCATTTTGGTCCACCATAAAGTTAATGTTTTTTTCATGTATCGTTACAAAGTAGTCTTAGCATATTCCATCTGTACTGAAGTAGGTTTACCATTACAAACAATGATGCTGAAAAGACACAAATGTACAATGTACTCTGAGCACATTTAAGTGCATTTAAACCACACCTGTACTTTTTTGAAGTGAAATCAGTACATTTACCAAAAGTGTACTAAAGTCGTTTTCTTGTATGTATTTCTTGGTGATAATTTCATCTCTGCAATACAGTATTGTCACTCGTTATTTGCATTTCAAATATATTTAATGAAACACTACAGTGGTGTTTAAAATTTACTTCAAATGCTGTCACAAGTTACTACAACTAAATGCAGTTTAAATGTGTTAAAAACACACCAATTACACGCACACTGTATTAATTTCATATGAAAATAGCATGCTTTGCATCAGTGTGCTACTATAGTACACTATAAAGAGTACTTCAGCACTACTCTAAGTTTATTGCTGTCCATTATGGCTCCCTACCAAAATATATTAAGAATCTTTGGGTTTAAGGATAATGTTTAACACAGAATTTGCCAAAATGTGTCTAGGCTTAAAAGGTGTACAATGCCATAGTCTAGAGTCAAGTGTTTTACATATGAGGCTGTGTGTTGGTTTAGAAACCACTCACTGAAAGGTGTGGGTGACTCACACTCTTGTTGTCTCAAATGAACAAACACCAGCAATACACCATTCTTATAAAGCTCACGATAAAATTACTCAACTGCATGTCACTGGATCAATAAGACAACAGGCCGTGTACCTGCAACTAGTGAAGTTCCTGCAGTTTTTCCATTTCTGAATCACATGTTTGCATTATATCCATGAGTAGTGCACTATAAAGCAATAACAAAAACTTACAGTATGAGAGCACCACCTTCAGGTACATTCAGCAAAAACAAAAACAAACTTTAGTCCAATTGATTTGGAAGTATAGCAGTATATATGTAAGAGTAAGTATAAGTAAGTATAGTCGTGCTTTTGAACAACAAACTGGTGTTATATTTACACTTAGCATCTTAAAAATCTGTGGCACAAAGGTATATTTTGAGAGTTTAATTGATTCTGTGACAGTTAGTATGGTTAATGTTAGAGGAAGCAATTGTCCTAACGAGTCCTAGAGCAAAGTAAAGAGAGGCAGGAGACTCTGAATGTCTGAGGCAGAACAACTTTATTTACCATCAGTCTGGGACCCGGTGACAAGCCGCCCGAGATAAAATGAGCAGTGCATAGCAGACCGCATCCGTGAGACGAACTGACCGAGGAAAGTGATAATGTTAAAGAAGGACAAATAGTTGGATGACACCAGAGTAACCACAGAGACATGTCAACCACAAACTGGAGGTGTCCTTGCTGAGACTAAGCAGAGGATGCAAAACACCACAATAGTTCATCTAAAAATGCATTTATGAACTATGTACTTGCAATATATGAATGTTGAGTGTGCTATAAATGAACAGCTAAAATTCACAATGAGAGTACTAACTGTAAGTGCATTTTATCTAACGCAGCATTTTTTAATAACATGTTTCCTCTCTAATCATGTGCAGTGTAAAAAAATATCTCTATCGTACACTTACAGTTCAGCAGTGAGTCCATTTAATCAAAGGAAACTAAGTTTGGTTTATTTGAAAGTAATGAAATTGTAATGGTAATACACGTGTACCAGTTCAGAGTGTGTTTAACCCGAGTATATCATAGTAGAGTTTATGTAAAAGTGCTACTTGAAACAATGAGCTTTTAACGTATTTTAACGTAGTGTGTTACAAATATCTGACAACAACTTAAACTTAAAATGCACCAACGTCAAGTGCATTAGTTCTATGTACACTTTGTTTACACTTTTAACAAATGCATTATTAAATAGTGTAATTTCAACATTAAGAGGAAAAGCATCAATGTTTATCTATTATATTTAAGTATGAGTACAAACTAGTGTGCTCTTCACAAACATTCACACACTACTTAATTACAGATATGCTATCAGTATCCTTTAAATATATATATATCAGAATTTGCACATTTTACTACAGATCTTCTAAATAAATTGAAAGTGCATAAAGAATACAACTGTACTACGTTTTTCCTGATACATGATACACAGTTTACATTACAATAATATCACAATAGGCAAGGCAAGGTAAGTTTATTTGTATAGCACAATTCGTACACAAGGTAAGATGCTTTACAGAATAAGAAAGACATTAAAATCACACAAATCAAAACATAAATAATCACAAATAATCAGCATAAAATTACCATTAAAAAATATGGTGATAAATACAAGAATCAACATATTACACATGATATTCTACAATACGTCACTGTTTTAAAAGGGGAAAAAATATATGTTTACAGCAGGATTTCTTTGTTAAACGACTACATGAACATATCTGTGAAATCCCTCAGTCATCCAGGTTTGAGAATAGATTATTTATAAAATGCATAATAATCAAAGCAGTGAATATGCCTCAACTTTTTGAAATGTTTTGTGAAATGTGCCAAAAAATGCTTAGCAATACACAGAAACAGCATCAAATATCACTATTGGATACAGTCAAATTTATTATCACAGTTCACAATATAATGATTTTGGCACGCCTTCTTATAAGAGCCCCATGCTGTGTGTTAACCAGTCTAAACCACAAACAACATGCTTCAGTAAAGGCCAATCAGTGGGTTGGGTTCATCTGACAAGCGTTTATTTGTAGGGGTCAAAGGGTAAGACCTCTCGGAGCGGCAAATATTCATAGCACAGGGTACATTCTTTATAGCATCTCTTGAAAGGAGAGTATCCAAACACAAAGTCTATCCAATTAGCTGCTACGCCTGGACTAATTGAAAAGATATTCAGATATTCAGCCTTTACATCCATCTCATAAGAACAACAGCAAGTCTAACAATTCAACTTGAGGTTATTTTCTTTTTCAAGTTGTGCATGCCAAAACAGTTTCCCCTTCTGACACAGCGTAAACCAGCAAAAGCATAATTTATACATGTACTTGCACAACTGAAATATGAACAGAGAATAGTACTTAACAAAATATGGGCTAATAGTGTCAGCTACACTTTGAAATGTTCCACAATACAGTATGGCATTATGTTTATCCATTTAAGAGACAAATGCGTGGCACAACCTGGCCAGATCTGCAGAGAAATTATCCTATAAAGTGTTTTTTCCCCTACGTTTTGTGTTTTCTAATCTGGCCATAAAACACCTCTAGTGGGATGGATGCAAGACGGATACGTTTAATGCCTCCATAAGACAAGAAGGTGATGTGTACCTTTAACTAACGCCTAAATATTTATCAACGTGTCCAATGTACTAATTAATTATAATGTAATTTTGTGTTTTGTATTTGCAGTGACATAGAGTCATCTCTCTCTCCAGACTGTAACTAATTTATATGAGAGCATCTCTGAATCCTGAATCGGAGGGAACACTTTGGGACGGGGACAGAGGCAGTGAATCTCCTGGGATTCTCTGGGGAAGGGGCTGTTTGGGGAAAATGCAACAGCATATGTATTGTTGGGTCCTGACTCGCCACCCTGGAGAGCTCCTGGTTCCCACGGTCCGTTCAACAAACAAACGCACCCCCCCCCTCACCGGCACATTACCAAGCAGCATGCAGCGGTGATGTCATTAATTACCATCAAAATGAGCATGACAGCGAGCAAGTGCGCGTGTGTGTGTGTGTGTACAGAGAGAGAAAGAGACAGAGAGAGACACGGAGAGAGAGAGGGAGGGAGAAAGAGACCATTGTCCATTGTGAAATAAAGAAATCTCCACTGAAGCATTGTAAAAGGAAAAGGCAGAAAAATGCACCAGATTCAGAGATGTTTGAGTGGTAGCCAGCCTGTCACCTCTCATCAGAGCCCCACAAAACCTGATCCTCACACTTCTACACACACACACACACACGCACACACACGCACACACAAACACAGAGACAAACACAGAGACAAACACACACACACAAACACAGAGACAAACACGCACACACACACACACAGGCCCACAGATCAAGAGCAATGTGAAAAAATGCAGCTCAGGAATGGTTATAATATGCATTGATATGAATATGAATATGATTAAGAATATGCATTCAGTATAGTCTGTGTTGGCCTCAAATATTAATAATGTAAATTGTGAAACTGTTTCACTCACCTGTGGGCTTCAGTGGCTTTTGTCCTAGATCAAACAGGGCTGTTAGTGTTGCAGCAGGCCTTACAGCAGGCCTCATGTGCACTGAAGCAAAACAGAGATTACTGCTGAATGTGCAAGAACGCAGCCGTATCCTCTTCATCAGTCTGTGTGGATAATTGCTACAGTTTAATCACTACATTTGAAAAGAGGTTGTGTTAATTGGAGGCCTTGATGGAGTTGGGAATGCCAAACAAAATGTGCTTTGTGTTTCTGAACAGAGACCAAACAGTTCCCAGCGTTTGATGAGGCCCTTGTTTCAGGCTCTGAGAACTCTCTGTCCGTCAAATGTCCATGTCCGAGGTCCCTTCCCCTCCAAACTGAAACGTCTATTCATTAATCAGTGGAGCAAACTATAATTTCATATCTGTGGGAATGAAATGAAATTAATTTCAATTAATTGGAATAGTTAAATAATTTTACAGTTTTTATGTTCCATCTTTTATTTTTTATCCCTTTTCTGTAAAGATGTTTTACACATTTTACACATGTTTTACAAATTTCACAGGCCTTGAACAGATGCACTAGATGTTTCCAGCAGATGGCGCCACAGAGAAACTGGAACATCCTGAACCACTTCAAAAACGTAGGACAGACTTCAGGACCTTAAGAGGCCAATTATACTCTGCAATGTTTCACATAATTACTGTAATTTCCACATTATTATTATATATTACCCAGATTTTCTGGGTAATACATAATAACAAAAAATATTTAAAATCACACATTGAAATGTTTTCAAATGTATTTACTTTTCACTTACTACTACTACTTACTTTATTCTTAACATTTTAAAACAGGTCCTTTTTATATTAGTTAGACAGTGTATTACTGAATGAACAAAATAAATAACATATCAAAGCAGAGAGGGGCTGTGGCAGAGCTGCAGGGCCTTCAGACACATTAAATGCCCATGATTGGGGCTTAAGGTCCGGGTAAAGCTGTTGGAGCGGCTGGAGTCTCCGGGCATCACTATTCATGTCTGAGTTGGGTCAATAGGTTGTGGAAGTTCACAGGACCTGATGCTATTGTTATGCAAAGGCGGAGTAGGTAACTCAGTTGGAAGATATAAATGACGGAAGAATCGTGTGCAGCTCAGACACTCGGCCTGTCTGCGCGCACTGCTCAGTATTCACGAGCTTGTGCTGTCGCTTCCTGCGATACCAGAAAATGTGCACAGCTGGGCTCACACAGAGAAGCACTTCTCTGCACGAACAGCAGAGGTTTTCCGGTTTAACCAATGCAACATAAAGAAATAGGCTCTATTTAAAGTAACAGCATCAGTAAGAACAATCACGTTCTCAAAAGATTGTTCTAATGAATGTAAAGGACAGTGTGATCTAGGCCTAAATGTTCTGAACTGGAGCAAATGATGAAAAAGCGTGAGAGGCAGAGCACCTGCAGCAACAGTTTGACCACGTGCTCATACATCCACTAGAGCCACTGAAATATGCCATTAATCATCCACATTAACACACAAGAACATACATCTCAGTCACTTCTCAGTGAATTAAGCAGAGGAACAACAGGTGCTGCTGACTGCAGGCACTTCCCAAATCTATAGTCTGGACTGTAATTACTTTAATCACTTTAATGAAAAGGAACAAAAAGAAAAAACAACAACAAAAAACAAAAAACGAAACAAATATAAAAAGGATAGACCTGATACATCAGTACACACCCACAGTGTAAGACACATCTATGCCTATCATGTTATAGGCTAATAATAGTGTTAGAATATCATCAAAAGTAAGCGCTTCAGTGCAGGTCAAAGGTTTGAATAAAACAGTTTAATCAAAACCAAATTCTTTATATTTATATATATTTGCCAGATCTGGTCTGTCCCACACTGATCCAGCAGAGACAGATCACCACAGCGCACGTGCTCTGAGCTGCAGAGGAAAGCCGCGCGTGCCCGTGGCTGGTGTGGGGTCAGCTCGTGTCTGTCCCAGGAGAGGAAAGGTCGCGACTCCACTCTCCAAAGACCAGAGGTCGTCGGACATTTACAACTTTATTAAGAGTTTTACCTCCCGCTGACCCAGACGCGCGTTTGGCCACGGTCTGGACGCGCGCGTGCCAGGACAATGTGCACGAAGGTTAAAGCCTTTGGCGCTGAAATATAAATATACAACCTGCATTTTGGACGTTTTTCAAATATTCTATGCCAACCATAAAGAGGAACCTGATTCAATTAAGTTTTACAGATGTTTTTGATTCATTTAATATCACAGGCTCCTGTTTCAGTGTGAGGCTGTTTCAGTGTTTCAGGAGCAGGACTGTCACGCTTCTTGCGCTGCCTCTGTCCAAGGTGCTGACAGACAACATTTATCTTTATTTATCTTTATTTATACAGGGGAACTCAATGAAAGCACTTAGGCTCTGTTTTTTCACGGGCGCCTTGTTTAAAATACAATACAAACAGAAAAACAAACAAGTCCATACACATCCACATTAAAACAAACACTAAAAACAGGTGCAAGTGTATAAAAGTGTGTTATCAGATTATTAAATTGCAACTGTGTCACCAAAGTATCCAGTTTAGATTTTCATTGGAATGTTCCATTTTTGTGAAGTAAAACAGCTAAAAGCCTCTTTCCAGTCTCAGTTCTGGTGCAGCTGGTCCTTAGACTTACGCAGTCATGTGATCTGGTATTAAATGTTTTGGTATCAATGATTAACAAACAGGTGAGGGATTCTGGCAGGTTTTGAAGTCGTCCCTTATAGATACATGTCACACAGTGCTGTTCTCTTACAACAGACAGTGAGGGCCACAAAAAACCCACACTTTTTCATAAAGAAACAGTGATGGGTCTCAAATCTATCTCCTGCAATAAAACGAACATCACATATTTTAAAATCGTGCAAATTGTACAGTCTAACTTATGTAACTGAAATAGGGCTGTTATTTCAGGTCAATAATAAAATCCACAATGGGCCTATAAACCTGGATTTTAACTAATATCAGCTAAATTATCCAGAAATGTTCCTAAAGTAAACGGAGATAGCTGTAGGCCTAATACATGTTACAATATAGCACTTTAAGATAAGGCAGGGCTTATTTTTTATCATGAAATTTTGACGCCATCCATATATCAACAAACAGGAAAATAGGGTTTGTCTTTTTTTATTAAACATTGAACACACAAAATTACATTATTACAAATTCAGGAGTAAATGGTCCTAATAATAAACACCACAAGAAGTGAAAAGATTCATGCTCGTCAGGAGCTCAGTTTTTCAAGTCCAAAGCTTCACAGTGAGGGGAGAAGACAAGTCCAAAGAAAACATGGTCCTAAAACAGAAGAAAACAGAAAATAGAAGGTTACTGTCAAAGATTTACAAAACATGAACAACAAACAAACTGTGGTTAATACATCATGACACGTCTATAACCGTTCTATGCTCCTAAAGTTCATGGTTGCAGAGTAAACCATGGCTTTACCAGATACAACAAAGTGCATATATAAAGGGCCAAGAACAATTTAATCCCCTGTGAAACATGGTTAGGCCTTTTCTTCTGCAATTTTCACCCTCTCTCCTTTTCAAACCTCCGCTTTCTTGCAGCATATCTACAATACTGGACTGTGCTTTCTTTCATTAATGTTCTCTTATATCTTCTGAGTGTAGCTCCCTCCTCGAAAGCCCCCCCCCCCCCCCCCCCCCCCCCCCCCCCCCCAGACGGCATGCAGTTTATGCTAATGACGGGCTTTCATGCTCAAACTTGAATGAGACCTTGACAAAATCTCCCTCTCTTGCTGTCTATCCTGCAGCTTGTATTCGCTAATTATGCATAATGATCATACAAAAGTTCCCTGTTGCACATTAAAGTATTTACGAGTATCCTTTCCATCACAATTTAGAAGCAAAAGTGAAAGTAAATACAGCAACGCAAACTTTTTATCTTTAGTTTGTAAGAATGTCCAACAGGCACTTTGGACTTTTGATGTCCGGTGATAATCGGTGCAGTGGTTTTATTTTGGTTGTGCGTCTTCTTCCTTCAAGTTATTACTCCAAATCAAAACCAAACGCTATGTAAATTACGCACCTTACAGCTTTCAGTGTTGGGAGTAAAAAAGTTAGACAGGGCGGGGCTTGAGGGCATGTGTGATAGGATGATGAATGTGTTATGTTGCAGTTCCCAGGGTCCGGGTGGGGTCTAAAGGGGAGCGGGACGTCAGGGGTGTCTGAGCACAGCTGTTAGAAAACCCAAACTCCTCTCTGTTTGTCTGCCTCTGTGTGTGCTTCTCTGACAGGCTGTTCTTTTCACCAGCGCATAGTTGAGGCGTCCCGACCGCTGCCATAACAACGCCCCAGCCCCTCTGTCATAGTAACGCCATGCGCCCACCTCCGAGTGCGGGGCAGGGGACAAGAGGAGGGGAGCAGACGCAGGAGGGACAGGGCAGACTAGACACTAGACTAGGGTGGTGTGTGAACTTGAACTTGACCGACACTTTCAGACAGGGGGCGGTGAGGATATAGGACCTAAAATTCTTGGATATGGAAAGTAAGACATAATAATTGCAATTTAAATCTAAAATAAAACCTAAACATTTCTTTGTAGTTATTGGAGCCCTGCAAATTGAAAAAGACATCCTTACAAAGCTAATTACAAGACTCTGACATGTGAATGAGACCTTAAAAGCAGATGACGTGCTCTGACATAACTTTTTCTATCACTTTTACGGCAGTTGTAGATAAATACTTTGCCGTTACTGCAAATCCCACTTAAATCATATGGCAATTATTATCTACAGTAGGTGCAAAACGTGTTATATGCAACATTTTGACGGCTTTTTCCCCACTCGAAAGATATATTTAGCTTGAAACCTGCTATAGCAACTGACAATATCAATATTCAGAGGCAGTGTGATGTGTATTTTACACCGCAGCCTAAATGCATGGGACAGCTCCACTCCAGAGGTCTGCTGGTCCGACCCACTCGACCATGGGAAAACAGGGGCTGTGAAAGGTCCCCTGTCGCTATTACAAAGCCAAGAACAAGCCGTAGCAGAATAATCGCGTTTATCCCCAGATTAAGATGGGATTGCAGCTGTGTTGTCCTTAAGGGGGAGATGGGGGACAATACTGCCTCGAAGGGCACACAGAGGCTCCTGCAGCACAGGTTCACCACAGATAAGTGCACTGTTCAGATAATAAGTGTGGGAAAAAAAACTAGGCAGGAATTATGGAGACTGGTGTTTTAGATATGGGCCCCACTGAAATACATAAACCTACAGTCGCATGGAGTCCCACTGCTTATTATGTCATGGGTTGATTTAAATTGGCTTTTGGGGGTGAATAGACTCACCATAAAGAATATGACTGCAGAATGGTATTTATTTTTAATGTTTGGTTTGGTTATTTCTTCAGTCTTGCTATGTTGTGACTAGAGGAGGCAAAGTGGGTTAATGTACTTGAAAAATTCAACATCATCCAACAAACCCAGAAAAACTGGTCATAAAATACAAAGTGCTTCTCATTATTTTGTTGAACTGTTGGACTCCACAATGTTTTAGTCTTTAGCCTTCACTTTGTTTTTGGTTGTATTATGTCTTAAGACAAGTTTATAGAGCTTATTTTAAGTTTTTGTCAGTAACGTTGATATGCCAAGAGCAGCATTTCCCCTTAAATTAGTCACTTATTTGTTCTTGTCTCTTTAAGTGTTATTCTTTTTAATGTAAATACACAGGTACTAACAAATCAGTAAAATTACTAGACCAGCAAGAAGAAGTGTTTTTTCCAATAAAAATAATGTTTCTTTGTTCAAAATAATTGTCATTTTGTTATGGCCTATTATATTTATTAATATAGAACATTTTATAGACATGTTTAGATGAGGCCTAACTCACAAAATTGTACTTACATTTTTGTCTCCAGGTTAAAGTTACTGTAAACTGTAAGAAATGCTCTAACACGACATGACAGTTTGTCTAAAATGTAACACATAAACTGTATAAATAAATATATCATTTAAGTGAATATAACAGTTGAGACTAAACTTCATTATGTCTAATAGCAACATGGCAATTAAGTGAATTTTTATTTAGATTCATTTCTAATCGTCAATGATACGCTTGGGTTTAATCAAACTAATCCTCAGTCAGTTAAGGCAAGAGCTTTGAGCAAATTCAGACTTTGGGCAGTAGAAATGTGATGGTTTCTGGGGGTAAATGGTAATGATTAAAAGTCTTGTTGTGCAGGTTTAGAAAATTACTAAAATCCACCGTTATTTGTTTTAAATAAGACAAAAAAATTGTGACTAAATTTTAAAATAAAGAAAACTATTTTTTGACTTTATCACCCTAGCAGCATGTCGTGTGAGAACAAATCAACTGTTTCTTTAACTTCAAAACACCTAAAATGATCTGATAATGTTTTAAAATACTAACCCAAATCAATCCAAATACAAAATGAGGATGTTTAGCCATTTTTACTTTGGCATCACACAAGTAGGCCCAATCCCCAAACATAACTTCACTTCTGTGCCACTAAACGACTTTAACGTACCTCTCCCGCGTCCTCTTTTTCTGAAACAGTTGTCATTTCAGAGCAGCAGCGAGGTACTTGGAGGTCATTCCTACTTTCGGTTATCTAGCTTTATGATGGTCATAACACTCATACAGCTAGATAACCAAAGACAGGACCAAACTCCATCACTGAATCAAACACAGCACAGCAGAGACATTACTCCTGGAAACACAAACAATAATGAATAAATATAATATAATGATGCAGATAATTATCCATTAAACAAACTGAAAACAAGACCACATGTTTGCCATTATAGAGCAGTTTTTGGAGATATAAACACAAAACATGCACATTTTTTGACAAGGCCCAGATCATTTGTTTATGTTATTAAGATTAACAAAATATGACCTGAAGCCCCATTGTCTTTTTCAACAATTTATGAGCCTAATTCGTGCCATTCATGCACATAACTGCGTGTAATTTTCAGTAAACTACATTACAGAATTATTGCAACATTATACAACTATTTTATGAATGATGTCAGACGTTTTGGACAGTTTAAGATATTTTCATCATAATTAGATGTTTGTAAATGCCTCATATTATTGACAATAAGCAGCTTGAGCTCATTTACACAAAGACAAATGTGGTTTCAGTGGTTTCTTTGCAGGCCTGTCACATTATTCTGCTGTTATTCTCCCAAACAACACGCTGGACAAAATATGCTCTTTGTTTCTGGAACATATTAGGCGCAACTTATTCATGAAAAATCTGCAGAAACTTACGAATGTTTTGTGTCCAGACTGGAGCTCTGCAGGTGTGAGGCTTCAGACGGAGCCTCTCCAGGAAAAGGAGGTGAAAAGGAGGTGCAAATGAGGAGAGAAGGAGGTGAGAAGCTCGGTCCAGGTGAAGCACGTGTCCATCGGATGTTTTTACCAGGTGAGAGGAGCACATTATCTCTCCACGCTGCCCGGGCCGTGGCGCACAGACCCTGGTCCTTCTGTGTATTTGTATCCGTAAATGTAGCGCGTGCTGGGGTCCTGGAGCAGAGCAGAGGGGGTGGTCTGGCATCACGGAGCTTTTTTTTTACCCGTCTGCGGTAGGGCTGCGTGCCTGTCCGCAGACACTGATGCGTCCCATGGGCCATCCCGCTCTGTCCGCTCTTCTCCTTCGTCTTTTTTCTAAAAGCCTTCTCCTCCCGGTTGCCTCTGACGTCACACACACGGCCAGGGCCAAACAGCCAATCAGGAGAGAGCACGCGGGTTTGGCAGGACTGTCAAAACTCGCCCTGAAATCACCTTCATTCACCACAGACTGAAAGAACAATCTGACTCCACTCATGTGCTGTTCTGTGGCGTGAATGCATCAGGTTATATAGAGTCATCCCTCAGTTTACACGCATTTACTTAGTTTAGGTTTAATTTAAAAGGCCAAAAATCATAAATACTTGCTTACTACGCTATTGGCATTTGTGCAATAGTTTCAGAATCGAAAATATAAGCCAATAGTAGATCTAGTGCAAAAGGATGTAAAAACAATTTACACCTGTATGGCCTACGTGTAAAATATGTCGACCCGTGTCATAGTTCAAGGTCATGAAGATGATTAAACTCAAGCAACAGCCTACTGCTCTCTAGTGGACAGCTAATCAGCACAAAACCAACCAAAACAATATCTTTGAGTATCTTTTATTTACACTGTATGTTCAAAGCGGATACAAAAACATATTCATATTAAAATGATAATAAAAAAGTGCTTAGTTTTAAAACATGCATTTTTGCAAAACAGATATTTACATAAGACAAATTTCAAACGCATTTTGTACAGTGAAAAAATAGATGAAAAACATAAAAAACAAAAACATAATAATACATAGTTAGGGGAAAAGTTTAGAGGGGGTTTCTCCGAACATCAATGAGACAGTTGTTTGATGTAACTGGTCCAACATTGAGACTGGAGCGTCTTGACTCTCGACGGGACTTAACCACAGGTAAAGATGTCGACCCTCCCCATGGCCCCGTCTGGACCACACGGTTCACAGGAGCATCACCTGCTGCACTGAGCCACAGCTCCTCCAGTGCTGCTGGTTCCTCTGTAGGGAGTGATGAGCGCCTCCATGTGGATGGCAGGGGCGTATTTACCAACTCTCGCTTTTCATCTCGTGATTTAGGCGTTTTTTCCGACTGTCTTGAACTTCTTCCTATTGAACTATCATCCGCACATCCCGCCACTCTGTCCATGCTTCCTGTACCTGGTGGATTGCACTCCAATCCAAACTCTACAAGACAAATATAATTATAAAAAGAGACAATATTTTGACAAAATATCTAAGACCAATTTACCTTTGGTACTAGTCTGGCTAGTTGAACAGAATTCCCTTAATTTGTTGTTTAATTCCAGATTTGCTGCTTTGTAGTGGTTCAATTCCTTGTTGAGGTTGTGGATCCAGCCCTCGTAGTGCCGCTGACGACCAGCCAGACCTTCATCCATTTGTTCTTAACAAAATAATGCCATAGTAAAAATTATGCCATACACATTTAGAGCTTGAAATCTTTAAAAGTCCTTTGCTATATTTAAGCATAATTACTGCAATAATGCTAACTTTATCAAACTATATAAAAGGAAACTGCTCTACCTCTGCACTGCTGCAGGAGGAGCTGTACGCTGCGTTCATGCTCTTTTTGTTGCTGTGTGAGGCGGCGATCTGTGTCCAGCTGAGTTCGATCAAGTGCATTCTCCAACCACTGCACGAGCCGCTGCTGCTCGTCCAGCTGCATTTCAAGCTCAGCAAAGGAAAGTTGTAGCCTCCGCTCCTCTTCACGTAGTGACACCACCTACAAGGCAATGCAATCAGTCAGACTCCGTCACTTACTGGAGGTGCATGAGCTTCACTGAATGACAAACAGACCTTGTCAAAGTACTTGCACAGCAGAGCTCTCGTCTCAGACGCAGACAGGTAGCTGAGCTTGGCCATGAGGTTCATCTCCCACTGTGAGAGCATGCTCGCTGAGGCCCTCAGCTGCCTCTGTCTTTGAGTAATGGCTTCATTCTTGTACTCAATGGCTGCATCTAATGCCTCAATTGCCTCATCCAACTGGAAAAGAGTTCTCTCCTCCTAAAAACACAAACACTAAAATCATCTTTTGCCAAATAATAATAATGTGAATAAACCAGAAATTAATTACACAGTAAGATACTGACCTCAGGAGAAAGCAGGTTACCCTGCCTTAACTTGTCATCCAGTTCGACTCTCTGCTTCAGTAGTGAGTCTTTTTCACCTCGCAGGTTAGAGATCTCTTGGCGAATCTGTTGTGAGTCCTGTGCACTGCTGCTCCGTAGAAGGCCATTCCTCTCACTTAACTCTCTTTCAAGTGTTTCAATTCTTCCTGTGAGGGTCACAAGATCCTTGCTCAGGGCCTAAAGAGACACAATTAGAAACAAACTTTGAGTGACATAAGTCCACAGCCTTTACACATTTATATTACCCTGGCTCATGCCAGACTGATATGAATTGAGATCTACACATCAATCTGAGATGGTTCACTGTTAAAAACGCCAATTATTAGAATTTTTTGACAGAAAAGCAGACATCTTCCCCGTCAATAAATGCACAAAGCGCTTACGTTCTGCATGTTTTTCACAAACAAAATAGTACTGATGCTAATATAGGCTGGAGTATGTCTGTTGGCGTCACCATGTTTGTTTTGGTGCTTTGATATTGGCTTCCGGAGCCTCATTCCTGCTCTGATTGGTCTGCCTGCCTGATTAACTTTACAGCGGGAGTCTCTCAAGTTGGAATCTCGTGAGTTTCTGAACTCACAAATATCGCAAAAATCCATTGCAAGGTTACATTTATACTTATGTTATGGAAAAATACTATAATAATACTATAATAATTCTAGATGAAAAGTAATTCATTTGCAAAGCCCAGTGAGTTATGAAATACAAAAAAGGTTTATTCTTTGTTACAGCAGATATGAACAGAACAGGGCCCAGACCTGCCCTGGCCGCAGACTAGCAGCCTCTCTCCCCCTCAGTCCCAAGTCTCCTCGAGTATCTGAGCCCTGAGATACCAGAATGACAAAGCTACATACTTTTATTTCACACTCATGAGATAATGAACTTTTACACTTAGAACAACAGAAAACTCTATGTTGTTCTACCTGCCTACACGTTAATGTCTGTTCTACACGTTAATGTCTGTTCTACACGTTAATGTCTGTTCTACACGTTAATGTCCGTTCTACACGTTAATGTCTGTTCTACACGTTAATGTCTGCTCTGGGTCTGACAGACTGAGAGACTGAGACATATGAGAAGAAAATTCTCTTCACAACATGAATATACTTAAATTTCCATCAAACCTGACTGGAGCGAAGTCTCTTGGTCTCCAGGCCACTGCGCTCCTGCAGCAGAGCTTCCTTTTTGGCGAGGATGTCTTCCCTTTTTGTGAGCTCTCCCTCCAGGCCTTCCAAGCCTCTCCTTTGTTCAAGAATCCGCTCCATTTCTTCATCTAGCCAGCGTTTCTGCTCCTCAATCTTCTGCTCAGAGTGAAATAATATACATGCAAAATAACAGATTTGCATAGTAGTCTTGTCAAAACATTAACTACAGAGTCCTACCTGCTGCTCCTCCAAAGACACCACAGAGCCATTACTGCCGCTGCGTCTCTGTCGTTGAAAAGCAGCTATTTCTTCAGTTTTAATCCTCAAAATCTTTTGTTGTTGCTCATTTTTTATTTCCAATTCCTTAAAAAAAATTATTCAAATAGAAATATATTTTACATTTTCATAACATGAAATTCATGGTTACAGTGTAATTCTCCACACCTTGACTCTGTGCGTTCTACGCTTCATCTCTGTCTCTAGACGTCGTTTCTGTTGACTTTCATGGCGCAGGCGCTTTTGCAGCTGCTCCTGCTGCTGTCTCATATTCTGCACGCTTCGTTCCAGCTCTAAAACCCGCCGTTCACTCTGAGCTGACAAGTTTGCCAGACGAACAGTGTCTCGCTGACGCTGACTAAGGACCTGTTTACAAAACCAAATTAATATTTTTTTATTGATAAACACCATACAAAAGTACTGGCTGTGTTACAACATTTGTTCATACGCCCAAGTTAAGTAGGATAGCCCACCTGGACTTTGCTTTGAGCAGCAGCAATCTTCCTGCGGCACTCCTGGGCTCTGTTTCTGTCTGTGGTGCTGATCTCACGCTCTTGTCTCTCCAAATCCTGCAGCTGCCTCTGGGCCTCCTGTAGCTCGTGACGGGCTTGGATGGCCTCGTTCTCCAGAGATGTAATCTTGTGGCAATATTGTCGATTTAATGCTTGTGCATCCTTGCCTAAACAAATTCAGTTACATTTATTTTAATATCATGCATGCAATTATGTTATAATAAACGTAAAATAATAATAAAAAAAAAAAAACGTACCAGTTTTGACCAGCTCTTTGATAAGCTCTTCTTTCATACGAATGGTTACCGACAGTTCCCTAATTTTCTGTTGAGCCTGAACAAGACTCCACTCTGAAACGCCTTCAAAACTTTTGAGACTTTCACGTGCAGAGGTCTCCCCTGAACTTGAGTTTGCTGCATAAATTATAGTTTTAAAAACATGTGTGTAATATGCAAGATTAACAGTTTATACAATAAACACATACATGCTTTTCTTGTTAAGCAGGGATGCTGGTTGGTTTCTGACAGCAGCCCTTTCCCTCCAGACACTGGTCCAGACTGTATGTCTTTTCTGGTCCATGTTTGGTGTCTGAAATAAAGACCTAATTAAAACTCACAGTGTATGGGCAGTATAAATCAGTGTTCAGGAGTCTAGGGACCAGGGACCCCTAGGGGTCTGCAGGTACATGAGATGGTTTCAGATTTTAAAAGAAGGTGAAATTTAAGTATCCTTTATGAGGATATAAAATGTCATCGTTTAAAACAAGAAAGAAAATGACAATATACTAATAGTAAAGATTTATTTGCTGGTAGCTTCTTACATACCCGTGTTGGTCGTAGGTGACCCTGGGGAAATTCCCATCTTCACCAAAGTTTTCTATGTCATCATCATTCTCATGAATATTTTCCTCTTGATAATCATCACAGTCAACTGGGCAAATCTATAATGCAGAGCACAAGCCCTAAATTAGTTTCTTTGATTAATTATTGACTAATCTGGCTCTGAATGTAGATTACCTGACTGTTTAACGCTCCATTGTGTGAATGCTTTAGCGAAGACAAAGGAGCAGTGTGGGGTCGAGTCTTCAAGTTAAGGCTAAACCCCATTAAGGCCGAAGAGGACAGCATCAACTGCAACTCTGTGATAATATCCTGTTGTTCCTGTAGTTTATCACTCTACACATGAAATATCTAAAGTTACCCACAAAGAAAATACTGGCAAATAACATAAGAAAAACTATAATAATATTGCATTAGGTGCATATAGTACTTTGCTGAAGATCATGCATTATACATTTACTCCCCCACTGCTCATAATAAGTAGCTATAGGTGCCCAGGGGCAATAGCCAAATACAAATTATTCACTCATATACCACATTCATAGACATGCAATATGGGTGAAGTGTGCTGGTCAAAGACAAAGTTGCTGTATGTACTGGGTTGGAGCTGCGTTTAAACCCCAAACCTTCAGATTTGTGGCCAATATACCACTGTATACGTTCTTATTAAGATATCGTTTGCTGCCTATGTGCATCTGACCTGCTGTTTGTATTGCTCCATTGCATCCTCAAGAGCGGCCAAGAAATCAGTGTTTTCTCCCTCAAGCCGCTGAATTTGGGCTTGAAGTTGGGAAATTTTATCTTCTTTTTCAAGTTCATTCTCATGGCTCCATTTTTCTCCACACAACTCCCCATCCTGGACAAGAAACAAATTCCAGAGCAAGTTCTACAAAATGCATGGGTAAGTTTTATTTTAAAATTAACAAAACAAACCGGTTTCCTTGCCCTCCTCTGGGCACATTCATCAGACGAGCTGTTCTCAATGCCACTGTCAGGTCCAGAGGCAGTGGTCAGGCCACTACGCTCCTCCTCTACTGAGCACAACCACTCTTTTACTCTCAGGCTCTGTTCTGCAGTGAGTGCCCCTTCACTCTGTAGCTCTCTAAGCAACCTTTAAAGTCATGTAGGCATTCATTAGTATGAGTACTTAATTAATGTAATTGTTAGCTTATGCTGACCTGTAGGCAGAGTCTGTACAGGTCCTGTAGTGAGCACTCTGGACTTGTAACCGGCTGATCTCTCCTTCGCCCAGTCGAGGTCTCCGGTTCGGCTCTGCATGTGCAATAATGCGCGTTTCTGAGCGCTGGCGATTCTCCAGAGCTCTGCGAAGAGCCTTGATCTGCTGCTCCAACCCCTCGACTCGATCCGGCTCACGCTTGCAATTGACTGTAGCTCGGTTCTGAATGTTTCGGGCCCGCGTGGCGTAGTTGAGTGTGTTAAGACTCTCATCAAAATCTGAGTTGGATGGGCTGATGCAAGCAATCATCAGTGTTTTTGAGTTCCCTCCCAAGGAATCTTTCAAAATCCTGATGAATTGTAAATGCATACATTCAAGAAAATATTTTTTAAAACTGGTCTTTAAATTTTACCACATCATTTGATTTTACCTTGTAATTTTTGAATCTCTGTAAGGTATATGAGAGCCTCTCCTTTTGGGGTCCCCCAGTGCTCCAATGACATTACCCAAGGCTAGTAGACCACTGTTGATCTGAATACTCTCCTTCAGCCTCTCTCCAGTATTTCCCGTTCTTAAGATGCGTTCTGACCCAGCCAGATCAACAAAATGGAACTTGGAAGATACCATCTGTGGTCCAGTACATGCACCAGAGCCATACAGACGCGAGCCCCCCCTCCTTTGGTCCATGTAAATAGTGAAGATGGTGTGTGAACGGCTGGAGTTTGGATTCATCTGCGTTGCTCCAGTGTGTCTGGCTGTGTTTCCTGATTCCAATAAGCTCAGTACCTCATCAAGGCCCTCTACTTCAGACTCTTTCACCCCACACAAAACTGTAAAAAGAAAAAAATGGATGTGGATTTGTTATAGTTTACCTCCAAGAAAATACCATAAACTATTAACAGCATTATGACATAATAAGTTATTACTAGTGATGGAGCAAACAAGTCGACATGTGTTGAGCTCAAAAAGTAGGGCCTGTGGTGAGCTGTGTCATTCTGTGTGTAATTTTAAGAAAAGTCACGTGACCGATACATCTCCTGTGTCATTTGGTGTGGCTCGGGTCGGAAGCTTGTGTAGAGCAAGGTGCGTGAGGCTCAAGTCTGTCACCATGTCCAGGGCAGGCCTGGGTCTATAGGGGTACACAAGAGTGCATTGCAACCTCATTTAAAAGTGTTTGCATGCTCATTTTCTGCAGGTAAAATAATGAAACCTAATAGAAGAAAGAGTACTGTATTTGCAATTTGAAACTTGGATGCACCCTCAGTCAGTCTGGTCTAGACCCGGGCCTGGCTGTGTCTCTGTTCATCACCACAGAACCACAGATAAAAAAAATAAAAAATCTTTTATGTGGGCTCATTTTGATCATTCACAAGAGGTGCTTACTGCAGACCTGCTGAAAGCACTATATTATTTTACTGTTATTTTCACGACCATTACCTCGTCATACATCACTTACAGGCTACTTTATTGTACAATAGGCTGTTATTCGCTTTAATGACACAAAGCTGCATTACCTTCTTAGTCAGTTCTTTCATTTGTTTGATATCAGAGCACAAACTAGTGTTCACATGAGTGAATTAGTCCTACGCTGTGTCAACGCTTATGCATAGGAAGCAGTTCATTTTTAAATCACCAGATGGTGCTATAGAATGCACCAACACAGTATCTACAGTGTTGGAAATGGGTTACACACACCTTGAGGCATCATCTTCCCATCACTAGTTATTACAGTCCATTTGAAATAGATACTGCACTTCTTACCAATGTTGCCTTTATCTTCTCGTATGTGGATATCTTTGCTGGCAGTTTCCATCTCCAGTAAGTCCTTGAACTCCTCTTTATATACCTCCAGATAAGAGACACGGACTGAGAAGTCTGTGAGGTCATTTTCATCAAGAAGCTTAAAAACATCTGCCACTGCCCGGGGTATGATGCCCTGCTCCTCATCTCTAAAGGCCACTGTAACAGCAAAAGACAAAATTTGTTTTAAGTAAGCATAAAAAATATGACTCTGCACTCATATTCTCATCATGCCAAAAATTTGAACGTAACTGTAACTTACAAATATTAGCTTCTCCAATAGTGTATGTCTTGCCTGAACCGGTCTGTCCGTAGGCAAAGACAGTAGCATTAAATCCTTGAAAGAATGAATCGATAAGTGGTTGAACAGCCTCTGAATAAACATCTTCCTGACAGCAACCTTCTTCAAACAGAAAGTCACACTGGAAATGACGGTCATGTCCCAGAGTCACGCGGCAGTACTGAGGATCAGCTGTGATGCAGCTCTCGTGGCAGTGGAGAAGTTCTTTGGGCAGCAGTGGGCGTACTCGGACAGCCACCTGCACTGCAGAGTATTCCCCTCGCCCCTTTTCTGCAGGCACTTTGGGAGACATCACTCCAATACTGCACAACACCACTGCTAGGCTTTCTCCATCCTTTAAGATCGTCCTGCTAAGAAGACCAAAGCCTACATAGAAAAAGTTTTATATTAGACATTTATGTTATGACAATAAACAACAGTGACTCAAATTTTCAATAACTGATCAAATAATGTCTTTATCCGCTCTTCATTATTTATGTGAGAGAAATGATCCTTTGACTAAAACTAGAGAAATGTATTCATAAAACTAGAGACATCCATTCATAAAACTAGAGAATTTATTCATAAAACTAGAGACATTTATTCTTTTTATCCATAAAACTAGAGACATTTATTCATAACATTTATCCATAAAAGTAGAGACATTTATTCATAACATTTATCCATAAAACTAGAGACATTTATCTATAACATCTATTCATAAAACTAGAGACATTTATTCTCAACATTTATTCATAAAACTAGAGACATTTATTCTTTTTATCCATAAAATTAGAGACATTTATCTATAGCATCTATTCATAAAACTAGAGACATTTATTCATAAAACTAGAAGAATACTGTGTGTTAGGAGTCATCTTACCTTTGATATGATAAAAACACAAATAAAAAACTAAATAACAAAAGAACTGTTAAACCTGGGTCATATTTCCACAGCTTGAGTAAACATATTGTTTTATGTAGCCCGAGGTTATAGTTAAACTAAAGTGTTTTTTCAATAACACGTGAATCTCCTGTAAGAGGCGCTTTAGGTCAAACACGTTTTGCAGATGTGATCCATATAAAAAACTGAGAAAACTTGGCACTTGGCGAATTAGTTCTGGTTTCTTTTCATGGACTATTTGGACCAGTTAAAACTTAGCTTAGCTCCAGTTAGCCACTTAGCCGAAAACAACAGAACCATAAGACGCAGAAGACGCAGATTCTCGCCTCTTTTTTAGGAAAATTTGATCAAACGAACATTTCTTGCGCGTTAAATCTACCATAACTCTTTTATCTGGACTTACGCTGTTTTAGATGAAGTTTGGCATCGTAGAGGAATAACTTTGGAGACTCTTTTGAAGAATGGAGGAGCTGGGATTTGAGGGAGGAGCCCCACAGTTTGTGTTTGGAGCCTCATAATGGACTCAAGGCTCAACCAGAGGAAATCTACAGAAAAACTTTAACAACACAGCACAGACAGTAAGGACTACACAATATGCGTTTTCAGCTCATCAACTGCTCTAACTTAGATTTAACAGCATCACAAAAAAAAAAAGAAAAAGAAAAATAAAGGCACTTATAGACTTTCCTTGCTGTTACACCCAGGGGCCGCTAGATGTCGCTGCTGAACAAACATTGAATATGGCCCATGATTGATCCATGTTAATGATCATATTTTTATACTTCCACGGTTATTTTGGCGATGATTGATCCATGTTATGATCATATTATATTGTTATACTTCCACGGTTAGTTTGTTTGTACCTCACAGCCGAGGTTATTTCCCTGTAAAAATATAGGTAGTAGAAGCAACATAATCCAAGTGTGGTACTTAGCATGCTACTGTTCAATTATGAGTTAAATGAAATGTGTTTTGTTGCAGGCTTTCACAGAGCAAACTACAGAAACCCTTTCCACATGGGGATGCTGCTGAATGAGGTGAATCCATGTGAAAAGAAGAAAGACTAGAGTATGGACACTAGGGAGCAGCAAAACACACGTTTTATAAGTACAGTACTCCTCTTCAGGCTTGAAAAGGTGACAGGAACAGTAGATAATGTGTGTGTGTGTGGGGTGTGTGTGTGTGTGTGTGTGTGTGTGTGTGTGTGTGTGTATGTATGTATGTATGTATATGTGTATGTATGTATGTATATGTGTATGTATGTATGTAAATGTGTATGTATTTATGTATATGTATGTATGTATGTATGTATGTATATGTGTGTGTTTGTATGTATGTATGTATGTCTGTGTCTGTATGTATGTAGAAAAAAGATAGAAGATCGAATTATAAAAAAAAAATATTCTGCTATATAAACTGAAAATATTTCTACACATTTCTTGTACAAATGCTTAAATATGGAAACATGCAGATGGCTTATTATCTGTTTTAAATGTTTTTTGCACTTGATAATTTTTGTGATAGCCACTGCCCTGAACTATTGTAGCCAATGTTTCATGTTTCACAAATTTTTATCATATAAAATGAAAGAAATTGACAATTTTTTGTTTTCTTCACATCTTTCAGAGTAGTGTATCATTTCTGTGTGTCTCTCAAATCCAGTGTGTAACTCCAGTGAGTGCAAAATACCAACCTTCAGGCTGAGGCATTTTGTTCAATAACACAACAGTACGTTTTTTTATTTTTTATTTTGTAGCCAAGTTATTTCCGCTGCAATACTTCTCACTACCAGCACATTGTGTCATTTTTTTGAGAGCATGGTTTATGTAGAAGAGAGTTTTACAAAGCAGACTTTAGACTAAGTGGAAGATTGCATTGTTATGAAAGACAGAAAGTTCCCTTCCTTCCTATTGCCTTTTGCTTATAACATTTCAAATAAAACTAAATATATAAATAAACAAATATAATACATTTTTGTAATTTTTCTAAAACAAAAGACAGCTTTATATGGGTCTAGTTCTGTAGATTTTTATTTAGAAATACAAAAAATAAAAACAAAAGTAAAACCCAACAAAAACAATTGTCTCAGTAATGATAGAACATAACATAAATACAAATTTCCCAGCATTATATCACATGATTGTCCTATTTGACTTTCAGTGATGACCAAAAAATAAAACTTTTACTAATTTACATTTCTCAGATCAAATGCTACATGAAGCTCTGCAGAACCAGTGTTTTCTTCTACTGTCCACTTTATCCTCTATGTGTGTGGTACAGTTCTGCTCTAGCATTTGCTTGTATGAAATCTAAAACCATTAATTTTTAGAAGTCATATTGTGAAACAAACATGGTAACTTTGGTGATGTACCGACCCAGTTGCTCTCTCTTCTCCAGCTCAGTCATCTCCACCTCGGCCTCTAAAGTGGCAGGACCCTGCACTGGGCTCACCAGCATCAGCTGACCCGTCAGACGGTCGGAACGCTGCACGGTGAAGTAGCGGCGGACGTGTCTGCCACCGAGCAGAGAGAAGCGCAGTGTGTCTCCAACCTGACGCAGCGCTGACACTCGGAACATCACACGAGGGGCTGACAGGTTGGACACTACAGACAGGTAATGATAAGAGAAGGAGTTTGGGGCTTGAGAGCATGCTTTGTTATCCACCGGGCAGGGGTTACGCTCACAGCGCCTGTAACATTAAGAAAATCAGGGTTAAAAGGTATAACAGAAAAAAAACATGTAGGCCAACAGTAAGGTCTGGGGTGGACTCTCTTGTAAAATAGATTACAAATCTCTAGGGGTGGCCTGGGTTAAATAATGGCTTTAACAAATATAATTAATTTTTAGAATCTTACTAGCTACATGGCATTCTATTCAAAATAGGTGCTTACATTGGCGATGTCTTGACATATGTTGCATTAGGGATTTTAGGGCAATCGACGCGGACACACTGGAAACCACCATTTGTATTAATACATGTCTGATCCATTGAACAGTTGTTCTGTCTTGCAGCACATTCATCAATGTCTGTAAAGAAAGAATTCAAAAAAATAAAACTTAGTGAACTGGACATGGGTGTTCAAATGTGAAGTCTTTTCATCACTGATGAACACAAAGAAATTAAAAGAATCATTTGCACTGCATTAGTTATTGTACCTTTACAGCCACGTCCATCTCGGGTTATTTCATATCCTGCTGGACAGGTGCAGCGATAGCCTCCAGGGGTGTTCACACAGGTGTGAAGACAAAGTCTCCCAGCCTGTCCATTATGAAATAACTCACACTCATCTATGTCTGAAACGCACAGCATATTCTCAATTATGAAAGCCGTATTGAACAGTCCACATGGTACAGTTGTCTACCGGTGCAAGTGTAGCTGTCTCTGCCTGAGATGGTGTATCCGGGCTCACAGGTGCAGTGGGTGGTGCCCTGTGTGATGGTGCATCGTGGCGGGCGGACAAAGGGTCCACTGACTGCAGCAGGTAACATTGCAGCAGCAGCAGCAGCAGGTGAGGTGGCAGCAGAGGTGTTTGTCATGGCCATAAAGACTGATGAAAAAAAAAAAAACATTTAGGCAATATGAACAGATTAACATTTTTCATAATTATATTTTTTTTTAATCAAACCTTTAGGAGGTAAAATGTAGTGTAGGTGTTTCATATAGCTTGTACTCACATGTTGGCACAGGACTCTGGCAGATAACTCCAGCCCAGCCTTTGGCACAGACACAGGAGAATTGATTCACTTCATCCACACATGTTCCTCCATTCAGGCACGGAGAGGAGGCACACTCATTGATGTCTGAAATATGAGAGGCAAAAGTCACAGAACATGTCACACAAGTAACCCAATGACTATGAGATATTATAATATCATTGTGCCAGGTATTGAAACAAAATGAGGCTGATATCTTCATGATAGTAGAATATAGGCGCCTCTCTATTGGTGGCTATCTCTGATTTGCTGCGCTGTCAGACGAGAGCTAGATCAAATATCACTGCATTTTTTGCACTTGTCCAAGATCAGCCAGTGTGTAAAACAACTGAAACATGATCATTTGTACAAAAGGAATCTGCAGAGCGATAATAAGAAATGTCTACCTGGAGTGTGTTACACAGAGAATGATGACAGGGTCCATAAAGTGATTAGTGAGAGAGATATGTGGTGATGATGCAGAAGAATGAGACGTATGACCTAACAAGAGCAGGGGGCACTGCCCTTCCCCCGCTGTTATGGCCACCACTGACCTCGGCAGGTTGGCTGCTGGCCGCTCCACACAAGACTTTCTTGACAAAGGCGACTCTCAGGTCCCACCAGCTCATAACCCGGGTCACACAGGAAGTGTACTTCATGGCCCACACTCTGAGATTTACCCAGTTTTCTCCCATTCACAGGGGCATCCACTTTGGGGCAAGTGGCTGAGAAACATGTAGAAGTACATTTTAAGTACATTTTAAGGGCAGTCATAAATGTATGTGTAGTCAAATACAAAGGCTCACTGTTGGTGGCTCTGGTTATCTTTGTTGCACTGTTCTGTAAAAGGTTAATTTTCTTTTTCAGGTTTTTTAAACTTTGTGCACATGATGTTTCATGAGCTGTCAGAAGCTTCTGGACCTGTTTCAGAGTGCCTTGTATTTCCCGTCTGCTTGGAGAGCCCTGAAACATATTCATGGTTTAGTAATCAGCCTTATTCCTATTATATTCCCAATAAGGTCTGCCAAGCAATTCAGTGTAGTACAGAGGCAGTCTGTTAATAACATAGCAATCTCATAAGTCATAAATTGTGAAAATTGGCTTTGCTCTGGGGTTTTGATATGGCTTGAGGTTTGTCCCATTGCATAAAGTTATGTAACCAATGTCTTTTTAGGATATGGCCTGTAATGAGCTCTGCATTCTGAGTATGTACTTGTTTAAAAGGTTCAGATTTAGTTTGGGGTTAGACAGGGTACAAACATCATCTGTGATACAAGCACGGCCTCTATCGACGGCACCAAAGAGGGAGCATGTTTTTCAACCATTACTCATTAAAGTCCTCCCTCTCATGTTTTCAGACAACCAATTACTGTATTGGCCAGACAAAGTTATGTAAGAAAAGTCAATATTTGGTAAAAACACCTTTTTGAGTTCAGTCACACCAAGGCCAGTGCTGTTTATGGTGTTGTAATCAAAGGCCTCTTTCTTTCTTCTTCTTGAACAGGGTTTACATGGCTGTAGGATGACGCAATTTGCTACACTTTTGAAATTATACAATCATTTTATCACAACTATTTTATCAATGCATACATTATATTCCTATTTTGGATAGCAAAGTTCAACAAGCATAAGAAAAACACACATTCATTCTTAATAGTAAACGCAAACACTTGCAGGGCCACAGAGCAACATTTAGATCATTTCCAGTTGAGCAAAACATGGACATATTGGAGGCATTCATAAGCAGAGCCCTGGAGCCTTGCTGCTACAACCTGAACTTACACACTTTTGTGCTTAAACCTCACAAGCATAAATACATATGAAATACAAAAGACTTACCTGTCCAAAAGTGGAATCTAATGAAAATATACAGACTAAGACGACAACAAAAGCTGGCGACACAAACATGTTTCCTCCAAAATCAGAGCTTTATAGAGCAATGTAGCTTAAAGTGAGTGCGATCAGAGCGGGCCGCTGGTGTGGTGCCGTGTGGTGGAGTCCAGGTGAAAGCAGGACCTCAGACCACTGTGGAAAATGTGTATCTGTGAACTGCTGCGGAATGTGGGTTTACTCCTCGTCAACCAATCAGAGAAAAGAGAAGGCAAGAAAAATATCACCTCAATATTTTTTCACTCATGCGATTTTACCTGCCCCTAAAGTCAGTGCAGAAAAAGTTCTCTATATGATTAGCAAATAAGGAAAAAAAAAACAATTATTAAAATAGTTGTCTAATGTAATAGCATATTTATAATGTGATCTTTATCATAAAAAGAAAGGATCTGTTGCATTTTGGGTTACTGTATAAATGATCAAAAACATGACACAAACCTTTGGGAAAATAAAATATCAAATATACTATTAGGATATATATAGGCTATTTATTTTACTCAAAGGTGTGCAATTTGCAAGTTTTCTGGTGAAGGATCCACCACCAGTTTAGCTCCATAGAGGTGTTATTGCTTTGCCTGGAATGTTCCACAGTAAGTTTTTAAACTCATCTGTCTTACATTTATTTAATCCACCCCAACAACTAGAAAAAACACTGGCAAAACTAAACAAAGATCTTGCTATGTCATTTCTGGCAGATGTGACAATGTGTGAAGCATTACAAGGTTAACAATGGACTCCCTGCTCAATCATGCGGCATCGGGCACTGGTCATCACTGCTGGGAAGTCGAGAGTGAGATGACCAAGCGTTTTCTGTCTTTAGAAAAAAAAAAAAGGTCTTTTGTTGCTCCATTGTCCTCTTTAGTTAAAATAAAACATTGTGCCCTTCTTTCGTTAAAATACTTTATACTTACACAATAGGATAACACAAAAGTACACGTTTGTGAGTTAAGAGTCAAAGTCATGGACATAGTAAGATGTAAAGTGTGCTAAGAGTAAACTGTGCTAAGTCACTGCTGTGAGGATCTTCCACTTGTTGCACATGGCTGCATCCTATTGCCTTTACAAAAAAGAGGAGGAGGAGTTGGAGCATTGGGGCGCTCTTTGGGACAGTGCCTGTTGGCTCCACATTCGCCTCTGGACTTAACTATGGGCCTGGTCACAGTGTCACGATGTGTGGATGTATGTATTGCTTTGAGTCTACTGCCAGTGATCCTCTGCTCCAGAGTCTTTTTGTCTGCAAGTCTCAAAGAGTCCATGGATTCCGGTAATGTATACAAGAGAAGGGCACAAGGGAGGCACATGTACTGTACTTTCAGGCCTACTTTCAGGACACAAATTAACTGTTGCTATTGTAAAAAGTCTTGTGGGCATATCATTTTTCTTTCATGTGTTTTTTTATGTGAAAGAAACAATACACAAACTTTCTTTCACATTATTTTAAAAATAAAGTTCTAAATACATTTGATTGATTTTTTTCAGTGCTTGGAGGGAAGCATCACTCAAAGATTGTTGCTTTGCACAACAGACTGCGCAGCTGGGTCAGCCCTATGGCAGCCAACATGCAGAAAATGGTCAGTGTTATCTTTGAAAAGCTTTTTGTCTGCTTCCTCTGGTGACTGTTGGTGGTGTCTTTTTCTCTCTTGTGTTTAGTCTGCAGCTACTGTCAAGGTTAATCTATACCTACTGTATCCTCAGATAACAGCCACATGAGGCAAACCAGAGCAAAAAGACTCTGGAGCTAAAAGATCTGGAGACATGCAAGGTGCAATAGGCGGTTGGTGTACTGCTTAGGGGGGCTACATTTCAATATACTGCAAAAGATTATCAAATAAATATAACCAGTAAAATAATGTCCAGGTCTATTATCTGTGTCCTTTCAACTGAAAAAAAAAAGTTTCAATAGAGTCAAGCTCAGTATACATACATGAATTAAGTACTGCTATTATGTATAATGGTTCATGTGATTGAATATAAAGTAATGTGTGAAATTTGTATTTTTGTGCTTGTTAAGGATTTATCCACACATTAAGTGCATCTGAAGGACAGAAAAAAGAAAGTGTCATATCTTTTGTTCTTCAGTCCAGATCAGCCTTACAGATATACCTTTGACACTCTGCTTATTGGAGACTTTGTATTCATCTCCACTGACTTATAACTTAAATAACTGCCCTTTCCATCTCATCTATTTCCTCATCATATCTGTGCGCCAGTCCCATCTGCTTGTGCTTAGGGCTTAAACATATTGTCAGATTATGAATCGCACAATGCCCCATGTCCCCTCTGGTCCGAGTTTGAGGTTTGCGTCTGGGTGGACCATCGTTTTGTCATAGATTACATCCTCAAAGCAGAAACAGACTCCAGCCTTTCTCTTCAGCCTCAGAGAACTGTTGGGAGCAGATAAGACGGTAATGAGAAAAAAGAGGACGTGTATAATCGTTCTGCTCTCCAGACTCTGGTATTACAGGTAATTTCCCCATGAAAACCCTCGGAGGAGCTCTGTCAGACTGAAGAGGCTTATTAAACACAGCTCTGATAAACGTTAACCTCTTAGTGCGACGTATTTGTGTCTAATCTTATTTTTCTACAGACAGAGCATTGTGAAGAAATTGCAGTGAACTTATTAGAAAGTCCTCTAGGGTTATTTTTTCCGATAAAGAATAATATTTAAGGAATAAATTATGTTTTTGCTCATTCCTTACCAATGCTGGTTTTCACAGAGCTCCTGGGGCTAAGTAGTAAGGTCACACCATTGCATTGAAAGACGGAGATTAAAACTAGTATTTACTTTTCATGTGTAAATCACACATCTTCAGAGATGTGACCTTATTAGAACCTATAATACCTTGAATATTATGAGACATAAGAGAATGCCTACATCATTTTATAACATTTAGATAATAACATGCCTTATTTGTTTGTTACAGTTAGAATTATGTCAAAACATAACACAACATAACACAATTTTCTTTCAGATCCTAAATGACGATGTTAGTATATCACTGTAATAGCATATTGTAAATGGGACCAGATCATGATTACATTTTTATCATCATTATTCCTTGCCCTAGCTAAGCCAAAAGTAGAGTGATTTTGACATATCAGTAGATTGTTGTTTGCACTAGATATCATACTAGCTCCTGTTAATGTGTGGGTTCATTTGGCTGAATAATCTGTTTTACCAGTAACTTTCTTTTATCACTATATACTGTTGTTTTATTATTTCCTCATTGTTTGCAGGAATGGAGTCTGGAGCTGGCTGCAGCGGCTGAGGAGTGGGCAGCTCAGTGTGACAGTGGTGCCCCTCCTCTACATCTCTCCTCTTTCCGGCACATAGGCTGGAACATTCACTTTTCTACGCATGGTGTGTCCTCCTTTACCAGTGCCATTGACTCCTGGTTTAACGAGGGGCAACATTTTACATTTTCAACTGGACAGTGTCAAGAAAACAGAACCTGCAAACATTATACACAGGTGCAATAAACCGTTGTCTTCACTAGGCCTTTCATGATACTTAATATATCGACTTATTCTTCAACATTTAAAAGCTGGAACAATATTTTGAGCTTCAATATATATATCGTGTGTACAATTTCTTTGCAAAAGTGGTGAGATATTTGTTATTTTAATTGTAATATCTTAAGATTTGAGCTTTAGAGGGTAGAATAACTGACTTCTGTGGCTAATTACTGCTTCATTCTGTTATTTATGTGCTGCAGCTCAGGCCTTTTAATGAGACAGTCAACTTAAAAATGTACTGTTTTTGCGTCAGTGGCAAAAAAAATTGTTTCAATATTATTGTTTATCGTGCTTTAAAATGTGTAATCTTGACATGCCTAGTCTTCACTGTAACAATTTACCCTTTTGAACTTCAATAATATTATATAAATGCTTTTGTTAATCTGTCCTGCAGCTTGTGTGGGCGACCTCCAGTCACGTAGGTTGTGCAAGTCAGCTGTGTTTGAAGAATAATTCTGAGTGGAATATATTCGTCTGTGCCTACTACCCAGGGTATAAACTGTACATTCATACTATTTGTTGCTCACCGATCTCATTACAAATAGCCAGTCTGGATACATGTGTTTTAAAGGGGGAACTGGGAGGTGAATGGACGGCTGGTGAGGCCCTATAGGACGGGACAGTATTGCTCCCTCTGTACCTCCTCCATGTCCGGTTGCTTTAAACTGTGGGATCACATTGGTGGATTATGTGGTAAGTTATCACCCAAGAACTGCTGTAGTTTCCACATGGTCTTCAGCATCCTGTTATATGCAATATTTTGAGGACTTTTATCACATTGAAAAGTAAATGTGAAGATGTTAATCCCTGCGACGATGATCCTAATTTTTCACCTTTCTGAAACATTGGAAACATTAATGTCCAACTGAGTAATATTTTACAGGCTTTTATTTTCTGTTGGTAACCTGCCACATTTCTAATTAATGTGTCTTCAATATTTGTGATCTAAACTTCTTGTTTTTTTGTTGTAGAGGTTCCGAAAAATCCATGTCGTATGAACTGTGGCAAAAATGGTCACCTGAATGTTTCCTTGTGCAAGTGCCATTGTAATCCAGGTTTTACTGGGCATTTCTGTCAAGGTAAGACATTTCCATTGACCATGCGCTGGTTGATGTGGATATTCAGTGTGGTATTAGTAATATTTGTTCCAGTGAGGTGCAGTGGGCAGTGTGTACATGGACATTTTAAAGAGGAGCAGTGTTCCTGTCAGTGTGATATTGGCTATGGTGGAGCTGGATGTTCTGGTCAGCTGGAACACTTAAGACACATTTTATTTTTCATTTAAACTGTTAGCCCTGTGACTCTGTGTTCTTGTCTCAACAGAAAAAGTACAGTTTCCTCTCAGTATGTGTCACATGTTGATTGATGAGGAGTGTTTCAGCATTTCTTCAGAAGCTGCCACCTACTACAGAGCTAAAAGCCGCTGTCAGGTGAGAGACAGGTGTGTGAAATTTTCTCTTTACTGCAATGTGTTGTTTTTCCTTCAGATGTGAAACAGACAGCTTAACAGTTCTTTGGATTGCCAGGAAAGAGGTGGCACTCTCGCTCATATCTACAATCAGAAGGTTCAAGATATCTTGGCTTTTTATCTGTCAGAGGAAGCAAAAATGACCAAGAGCTCTGATGCACAAAACTTCTGGATTGGTACAGCCTTTTTGTCATTAAAACAATTAAATATTATGTAGCTTTTAAAACCACATAATCTATATCCATATCTATATCTATCTATATGTTTGTGTTGTAGGTCTAACATTCAGGCCTCCAAAAGACTCGTTTCGCTGGGACAGAGGAGAAATGCTCACTTTTAGCAGTTTTGCTTTTGGACAACTTAATAACCAAGGGTAAATGACATCCCTATCATATTTTCAGAAGTAAATACAGAAATAAATCTCCTCTGGCACTAATCCATCTGTGATAATGTACGTCTACATATTGTAAAACAGCAACAATGATTCATATTGGATAGGGAGGCCATTGAAACAAATTTTAGTTGTGAGACCATAACATTGTGTGACACCATAACAAACAATACTAAAATCTGAACTTCACTTTCATTCACAAACAGTATGCGAGCAGCTGTATAAAATCCGTACTTAATAATAAAGTAGTTATTGTGACATATAAAAGACACACTTACCAGTTTTTGCCTCTGAAATGAACATTTTTTTTATTTTTAGTTCTTGCAATTATTTTGTAACCTGAATAATCACTATTAACTGAAAAAAATCTTGGCATCCTTGAGTCTGTGCCACATTGCCCTCTACTGGTTATGTATATACAGCATCTCACATTCACATTAATTGAATGTCACCTCTCTGTTTTTCAGTTTTGGGAACTGTGTAGAGCTGCAGGCGTCAAGTGGCTTTAACTGGAATGACCAGAGATGCAAAACTCACAACAGATACATTTGCCATTATGGTAAGACTCAAAACTAAATGTGTTACAAAAAGTTTTTCAGTGACTTGCAAATAATACAAAATAATGTTGATATGCTGACACTGATTTGTACCTAAGCAAAGTAGGTCAACTACAAGTAATAGTTTTTAAATAGTAATTAACAGTTCTAAAGTAGTATTTACTTTGAACAAGCTGTCATTGCATGTGCGTGCACACTTGCACATGCATACAAAATTGGAACGAAACCTGAAACTAACCCTGGCACAAACCATATAGTGAGTATTAAACAAACTTTTTACATTGTGCATAAACAGACCCCAAACCGTGACCAAACCAGAACCAGTCAAATAGTAAACATAACATTGATCATAGTGACTCCATTCACTAAAAAACATTTGAAATTCATGGTGAGAGCAGTCACTTCACTGTTCATTATTGATGTTTACACAGACTAAACCGTGTGGTCTTAAATGCAGCACTTTGTCTGTCAATGCACTTCTCATCAGCCTGACTGTGATCAATACTGTACCAGCTCCACAAAAGACCTGTGTTTGGACACACACTCCACTCATCGACTAAAGGAGTGTGATGAGAGGGCTGTATTTAGCCTGTGCTACTGTCACACACTGGGTAATCTGCTATTTATCACTCAGAGCTATAGGAGAAATGCTTTGGACTCTGTAGTGTTGGGAAAACGCACTTTCTGAAAATCTTGAAATTGTCTTTTATTTCAGCAATCACTCAAAAGGGCTTGAAGTTTGTTTAAAATAAAATAAAAATAAATAAATCGCCTGGCTCTATATATTTGTGAAAGGACCAGTTAAGCCAATTTAACCCCTGAATCATCAATGATCACTTTGGCAAATGAGTCTCGGTTGAATATTATTGTGTTGCTCAGCCATTATCTGAAAATTATGTTTTTTTCCACAGCTCTGGATCACATTGCTCAGTGGGAAAGCTAGAAACACAAGAGATGGCTCTTAGTTTCAGCCAAACGTGATGTTGAACTGCAAGTATAAGCACTCTGATATTGTTGAATCACATAAGGAACCTCCTTAGACATACAGTACTGCATACACAATCTAAGATGAACAAAATAATATTGTTGTTATTAATGAGATAATAATTAAATTAATGTCTTTATACTTCATTCATTTATCATGTGGCTGTTTAATTCATGTCTAATTTCTATTTTCATGTTTATTCATAGTGATATTTACTAATACTTGGTCACAACAACTTTAAAACAATAGTAAATTCAGTACCTTGGACAGCGACACAGCTTGTTTTGATATGTAACATAACAAAAATCATAATTTAATCTTTAAACTGTATCTTTCAATAGTTTATTTGATTGATTTAATTTCTAAGACTCAACAACAAGGTTTTATACAACTTTGAGTAACAAAAATATGGGAATAGGTTTTGGCTTTGAGTGAAGGGCGCTGTCCTCTAAACTTTTTTCTGCTGATTTGTGCCTCTTTTAAATGTGTTTGTGTTGCTCAGTTCTGCATTAGTGCGACTCCTCGCCTTAGCCTTAGCTGCGCCTGTGTAGCTCCCCGCTGGTCTCATGGTGCCCCCTGATAAGCCGCTGCCGCCGTGGGGTTCAGAATGGCGCTGGTGGCAGTGGAATTAGCTTCTATTGTGATGATAATGACAGTGATACTCTTGCCCCCGTCCAACTCTGACCAGCTATTGTATGGAAACAGGAATGCAATTTCTCCTCCAGCGGCAACCCACAATCCTCAGTACGAGTGAAAGGTCCCTAAATGACTCTCTATTCAGGCAGAGCCGAAGGGCCAGCAGCCAATTAAAGTGGGAGCAGCAGAACACTGCCATCCAAGAGACCTGAGGCTGTCTCTAAACACACACATTAAGCAACACTGACATCCACAGACAAGAGATGTGTTAACCTGGCAAATACAGTCCATTTTGTAGCAGTTAGACTTAATGTAGCATATAAAGTGCCATATGAAATACTGTGCCTATTGTCATATGTACTGCAATTAAATTAGGGCATCATTTGAACAGTATCAGTGTTGGGTCTAGGATATGAGCAGTAATTCCATTGAGCCAATTTTCTGCTATCAGATACTTGACACATTATTAGCTCTGAGAATCTAATTACAGTGCAATTAAATATAATACTTACCATTGGTATTTGTATGACTTTTCCCCGGTCTGCTTTCAATAAGATGGATTAGATTACATTTATTATTAAAAAGTAAGGTTTAGAATACCCTAGTGAGTACAAAACTAAACAGAGAGAAGAGTTCGGGTGGGGGTCTGCCACCTGCTTGTCCCAGTGGAGATGTTATTGCTTTGTCTGGTATGTTCCGCAGCTGTTATCTATCTTGATTTTTTTAAACTGCACTTGGCCTGGTGGTGTCACATACATTTAAAGCCAGGCTATGAAACATTCTAGGCAAAGCATTAACGTCTGAAGGCAAGAAACTGGCAGATCTTCCATCAAAAAGTGACATAGTGCACCTTTAAGAAAACCCTTTTACTCCACTACTCATTCCATTCTCACACTTTAGTCCAACATGCTGATCATTCACGGGCCTGAAACAAGGTGTGCAGATGAAAGCGCTCATTAACCGCAGCATTTGTCTCTTATTGTAAATCTGTGTGTGTTTAAGCATCTTGTGAAGCCTGCAATCAGTCCCCAATTATGGCTCTTTACATCTCAATGAGAAAATGCAGCTGTTCTGGGGTCTAATGATGCGGGAGGTGGGGAGAGTTTGTGGAGATGATCGCTGCAGACTGAATTACAGGGTAATTTCTAATCATCCAAACACTTCAGTGGAACACTTTATAAGAGTGCACCCTCCACCTGTTTATGTCCTCCTTTTGAGTGTTAGTGTGTGTTAGTGTCAGTGTGTGTTAGAGTTAGTGTTAGCCCTGGAACTTTAAGGAAGTTCCAGGGCCACACACTTCCATTAGAAATCAAATTCAGCTTTTGTCACAGGTTAAAAAGAAAAGAAGGCTATCTTAAAAAAAGCAATTGCAAATAACAATCTTACGGCTTTAAGTCCTTTCTACTGACAACAATCACATCTTTGGAGTTGAATAATGAAACCACTTTCTGAGGCCATTGTGAAAACATGGCTTTTGTTTATTTATACAGACAGACAAGACTTTGAGTCAAGTTTTTTTTTCATTTGTAAAAAAAAAAGTTCAGTCTGGTGGACATTGCCCTTTTTGCCCAGTTGACAGATTAAAAATGTTTCTTTTACTATGGATCGTACCAGGACGACTGAGGGATTACACAGACATGTTCATGTAAATAGGTAATTACAGAGATATTAAACATAAACCAGTTAAACAAATTTGTAATCTGACAGTTAAACAGCAAATCCCACAACATAATTCTGACCTGTTCTCTGGCTCCATTTCAAACTACAGGGACTGTTGTGATGCCACGTGAATCCAACTAATTCTCAACAATGCAGTTGCTCATCTTCCCCTACACCGATTCAAATAGACAATATAGACTGATAGTAAATAATTTTCTGTCTAAAGTTAATTGATTTTTACAGAGCATATTCAGTCTTTCCACAGCGCTGCTCCGTTTTGTCCCCACCCCTCAATAAACATTAAACTCTTATTTGCCTTATCTAATATATGATTTGTCTTTCTCTGTGGCGCTCCCATTGTGTGCCTGGTTACTGTGCGCTTTGTCTTTTTCATTTTCTCCTTTCACTGCCGTCTCTATTGAACAGTGCGCAGCCACAGCATTTGGATGCAAGATGAACTTTGATAAGAGTTAATGAGAAAACAGCATTGTGCAGCCGAAGAATGGCTGGAGCTGCACTCAAGAGCCTCCTTACGCTGAAATGGACCATGAAAACATGCTGTACTAATGCGGTGAACCATGGACTTGATCTAGGGAAAGTCTATGTATGACGATATTATTTGACTGTGAATTCTCAGGGGATATGTAAAGGTTTTGGCATATTTTTAAACACATCAGTTGTGAAGGTCATATATACATGTTTTGTGTGTCCTCCAGTAGTTGAATTAGATGTACAGAACAATTTTTCTTTATCTTCCTGGCTTAATATTGGGGTAAAATTGATAATCTTATGGCTTATTTTATGGGAGGTCAAGCAGTAGACATCCTGCCGTTCAAAAACAACCGCGAGAAAATAGAAAATAGTTAGAAAATAGTTGTAACTGATCTTAAATGAATCTTCTAAATTTCACGATTACAATTCACTCGACTCATACGTACGGCTGCACTTCCATATACAGCAAGGAGGGTAAATTAAACAAAAAAACATCATCCATTTAACCATTTCACTTCTACCTTGCTACGGTTAAATGAAATACACATTTACACATGAATTTACTGTGACAAACAATTCACAAAATTAAGCTAGTTTGGTGTGATAAGTGCTTTGGCATTTTGGGAGGAACAGAAAGGACAAAGTCATATGAGAAATCCCGACCATCTGTAGTGGAGCAGTGGTGCACGGCATGAATGAGTGTGAGAGTGGAGAGCGCGCCTCTCAGTGATGTCAGATCTTAATTGAAAATGACAGCTTCAATTAAAAATGTAATCATTCTGTCCGTTTTCTAATTAAAAGCGCGACCACTGATAGTTTTGAGTCATTAACTTCAAAGAGCTGTGGCCTTGCAGGAGGGGAGTGGATCATTTTCAGAGTCTAAGGATAGAGATAATCAGCTAACTCCTCAGAAAGACATGGAGCCCCATTACATGAGAATAACAGGACTGTCCTCAGTATAGACTTGCACAAAGCACTGTTATAATGAACTGGCTATGGGAAGGACACACTGCCTTTGCCATTTGTTCTTTTAACCCATGACACCGGTACAAACCTTATTCTATAAGCAGGCCTATTACTAAAGCCATAACTGTCTGTTGTCAGGGCTGTATCTGGGTCACTTTTATCTGACTGAAACTCCCTCCTCACTTACAAAGGTCTAACAAAGGTGTACTATGTAACTTTTCTGGGTAGGGCGTGGCACCTAGTTGTCTCCATGGAGGTGTTATAATTCATCTAGCTTACATGTTTTTAACTAAATGCGTTATTATAGCTAAAATGCCTTCAAAAACATGCATTCTCACTGTGAGAAGGGGTTGCCTCTCCAAAGATCTGACCTTGGTAGCATCTCCTGCTTGTTTCCTTGAAGATAATAAGTTTAATGCCATGCTGTGGAATATTTCAGGCTAAGCAATAATATCTCCATGTGGCAGGTGATGGACCCTCTACCCGCCTTTTTAAATTTTGAATAGTAAATATTAAGCTACATTTGTCAAATCAATAAAAACTACTCTGAAAACCATGTGTACCTTTAAACGCACTATGTTCAATCAATATGTGTTTGTTCTGATATGAAGTTTGGAAAGTATTCTTAAAAAAATATCTTTGCATGTTTTGCCAGCTAGTTCCACATATACGTGATTAATCAGCTGTTTACTTAGGATAACACATTTCTTTTTATAGTACACAGCCATCTGCACCTCGTGTACTGTCCTCAAAAGGCTTATGGGAGCATCTGTTTCCACTATATATCTCCATCCAACACATGAGCATATGTCTGCACACAAATGGCATTCAGCAATCCAGATTTATTTCATCCCGGAAGCTCATTTGTGCTTCAGTTGGGCATATTTATTTAAAATGTGAAATTTGCCCTCAAGATATGTCATTAAAGGGGCTGTACCTGATTTTTACGGTCTTAAAAATGTGAAAAACACAGCGAGTTAATTTGAAATGGCTTCCAGTGATCCAAATTAGACTGTGCAAAAAGACACAAGACAAAGATAAATTCATAAATCAACTAAAAGCAGATTTAAGTAATACGTTTTTAGAAGTAGAGGTTTTTCTGTGGGATGGGAGACTATTCATGAGTTTAGATGCAATGACAGAAAGGCCCTTTTTGGTTTTAAGATGAAGCACTGAGAGTCATATGTTTGATTATATTTGACTGACAGCCAGTCGTGATGGGTTAAAATTGGAGTTCATATATTTCAACATTGTAATTTGTGTTTCAACTGTGTGGGTTTGGCGCTTTGTCCCTGCTGCAGAAGTGAGTGGTTGGTTAAGTTTGTTCCCCGCAGCTGTCTGCCTCAGTGAGGAGGGCTCTCCCTGACATTCAGAGATAGGGCTCAGAGGATGATGAATGGCGCTGTTTGAGAATGCTCCTCACTTCAGCTGCTCCTGCTCGGGTCTGTCGCTTTGCATGCGCTCTCCGCTTCAGACACAAGTGACAGGCCGCTAATGCAAAGTTAACTGCACTGTCTCACCATAATTGAATCCCCTTCCTCTAATTACTCATCACAGACTGGTCAGTGCAAGTCTGGACCTACCTCTGACAGAATGTTTTTTTTGTTCCAACTCGTGCCAGTGTCTGAGAGGCACATCAAAAGTTTGGATGCAGAGTAAACCTCCCAGTCCCACAGTGACTCCATGGGACAGGACGCCTCACCCAGACCGGGACAGAGGGCAGTGTTATCTCACTTTGAAACCAGCAGCACCAGAAGAGAACTACAAAGACACACTTTAAACCTGAATGAATCTTTTAATCCCACAACCAATTTCCAGTTGAAAGTAAATTTATCTGAAGACCAAATGTTCTCTGTCTGTGTCGGGTCTATTAAATGAAATCAAAAACTAAATAAGAGTCGATTACAGAATGGTCAATGAACAAGTAAATCTATCAATGCTGAAGAAGATTATAACAAGGTAAATGGTCTCTATTCAGCAGCATTTATGTACCTTCAGTTACCAAGCATTTAAAGCACTTTACATCAAGGGACTATTTACCCATTCACACACAGTCCAACACAAATGTGCGCAGCCACTGAGAGCAACGCAGGTTGAGTGTCTTGCCCAAGGTCACAACAACAGCATGTGGGCCAGTAGAGCGGGATTTGAACTGCCTTCAGATTAGAGGATAAGAACTACAACAACTGAGCTACTTCCTATTTCTTTTCTGCTATAGATGCCCATTATGTGATTACTTGCACAAATAAGTAGTTTCAGTTATAGTTTTCATATCGATAGTATCTGGTATTGATTTTTTTAACCACCCCTATTTCTGATTTTTAACCATTAAAAACACACATACAGAAGAATTGTTTGGGATGGGCCCCAGTGTCTTCTTGCATTTGCAGGTCTATCAGGACATAATGAGGTTTTCACGCCCAGAGACTTGAGCTGGAGAGTGGGGAGTGGAGCACATTGTGAGGAGGACCGTTACACTGAGAGAAAAGGAAAAGCACAGGGGAAAAGGCATTCAATGATAATATATGAGCTGTCTGCTGTGCTTTACCGGAGAGCAAAAGAGTGCAGCGGTGCATTTAAAAAGGAGATTATCATGTCAAGATACAGTGCTACTTCGGTGAACACAGTCTGCGATTGGACACCAGGGCAAGGCTCGCGCTGACTGAGGAGAAGAGAGGCTAATCAGGGAAATCAAGGATTTGTGTGGGCAAAAAGAAAACACTGAACAAAGCCAGATTTTTTTTTTAATGTTAGTAAAATATCATCAGATTTGCAATGGAAGGTGTACTTATAAAATCCTATAGAACTGTTCAGAGGTGGAGAGCACAGATTGAAGTTCCACATTGTCCTCTCATTGAACTGATGTTTTCTGTGTATATTGCCTGCATATCATTGAGTCTTTTATTGGCACAAGGTTACTCTTGATCTGTAATGTAGCAGCTATACACAACTGTGCAAAGGTTTTGGAGAGGAATTATGCTCTTTTATTTGTAACATAAACAACATTGAGGAATTATAGAAACTCTTATAATATAATATATACAAAGTAAAAAAAATAATAACCTCACTTCTAAAATATATATTAGTTTGATTTTTATATGCATATGTTTTGAGAATTGGATCAATTTAAGGACATATATAATTTGAATAATGACATTATTAATACAGCCCTGGGTTAGCACACTGTTGTAAAAATGCACCAGTGCCATAGCACCACACAAATTTGTAACTTATCATTTTTGTTGCGTCACACACCATTATAGTTTAACCTTGTTGTTTTTTGCTCAGTATGGAAAAGATATACCATATGAACCATTCCAACACGATTTCATTAGAGGTATACTTTCAAAGATGTTGCATTTAAAGTATGTAAAATATTCTTCTGCTATAATTTGAAGGTGTGAGCAGCAGCTCATGGTTGATATCTCATTTTCTACGTTTCTCCTCAGTGGATTTACATTTCAATCTTTAGGAGAACTCAGCTGTGACTTGGCTTTAAATTACTCTTTTTGGAAACGCCTGCTGGAGCTGGCTCCAAAGTGTTGTGTGAAGAAAGACATTGGATCTACTCACAGTGTAAAGCTGAAAGTTTCATCCTCAAACATGTTAGACTTATACCTTCTGACTGCTGCATTTAAATGTAACCCCAGCTCACAGTCCAGTCTTTACATTTTACTCTTGTCAATTTGTCACTTGGCAAAGCTTGAATATTATATGTCAACTAAATATCACCAGCTCCAGTTTGTTGTAGAGTTGATATCAGTGAATCGTATACTGCTGATACAGATCACTGAGTATCATTTAACAGTTAGCTCCTCATAGAATTGGTTTGCTTGTCTTTAAGCTTAGCATGGTAATTTGAACACATAATTAGACTCATTAGTCAAGGAAGAAATATATTTTAGTGTTAAAGCCCTTAACTAGACTTCTAGTCTTATATCTCTCACAATATAGTAGAAGGGGCAATTGTGCCTCATAGCCAATAGTTTAATTATAAATCCTTGTTTTCTCACAGGTCCATGGGGCACTATAAAAGCTCTGCACAGCACTTTAAAAACATCTATATTGAATATTGCTTGTAGAGTACCTTACTCAGAGCTTTGCCCCTTATAGTCTGCTTGGCTCCTGGCTCATTCACTACTCACCACATTAAATATAAGCTTATATTCAAAGGAGTTGCAGTTTTTGTAATGTAGATTCACCAGGGTTAAGTGTACTGTGAAAAGAGCTAATAATCATTTTGGACCCGAGAAGAGTAAAGTCTGGCTCAGGGCCAGGATCAGCCTGTGTTTGGTTTTAAAGAAGCTAATTAAACGCACATGAAAGAGCCCTGGACCAACAATTAAAACTGGGACAATGATTACACAAGCTCTGTAATTACAGGCTGTCTATTGGAGTATCAGTTTTATTCAAGAGAAATCAAATTGAAATGTAAATTGAAGCAGGAAAAACACTGTATGCTGCTGTATGATATTAGGCACAGGAAAAGGTAAACATGTTTAACACAGGTTTTATGACTGGACCATCTCTAAAATGCCACGGTGTGGCATGATCCTGGTCTCTTTATTACATGGTCTATGTGTAGAACAGTGGCCACAGTGATGCCTTGCTTTACAAACCTGCTGTACTTCTAATTCAATTATATTTTTCTAACATGAATTGAATGAATTGAATGAAAAGTTAAAAAAAAGACAGACTGACAACAGAAAAGTCTGTTGTGAGGGTGAATCTACTCCTTTACTCATCTCCCACTTTTTGAAAATAGTCTTTCCCATGGACACCCCCACCTAATCTGAACATTTGGTTTAGTCCCCTGGAGCTTCTGTGGCTGGTCTGTCAGAGAGTGTGTAGTAGCACAGCTGAATGTCTGCCTCAGCACTGGCACAGAGGAGTGAAGACACACAGACGATACAGAGAGAAAGAGGAGAGGGTCGCCTGCAGCTTCTGTCTCTACCATCACTCCAGATAATTTTGTATCATCGACATGACCCTGTTCAGCCCCAGATGTGAGTATGCTGTTATATTCTTCTTTATGCATGTGAGTGGAGGTGTGCACTGATATGGCTGTCTCACACCTCATCAGACAGACTCCTCTCATCAGTCTCTTATTTACAGTCCAGCAGACGTATTTTACACCTGTGTTTCCTTTTGGAAATACAGACATGAGTAAGTTGGATGCATGTGCAGAGGTTTATAATGTTCATTTATTATCGGGTACTATGCGTCAAGTACAGGTGATGACCTATCTGACAAAGTTTTTCTAAACAATAATACTTGTGCATACTATATACCTTTACTATACAGAAGTTATAGGTCTAATTACGAAACATGCATGTTGGCAAACTCAAGTTTTTAGTGAATCTTGTTGAAATACATAATGGCATATTTTTGCCAGGGCATCCCAGGGATTTTTGTTTTGTGCTGCATAAATCCATAACCCACCATATTATCACATCATATTATTTGATCATTATATTTTTGTTTTAAAGTCTACTCAGCAATAATCAACAGATGTTCAAATGCAACATTAACCACTCATTTTAACTCAACATTATCTCTAATATGTCACACCAGTCTAGCACAGGAATTGGAATAGATAAATTATGTCTAATTATGATATCTGTGTAAAGTTTGTTATACTACACTTGAAGATAGTGAGTATATGAAAAAGGACTGTGTCTGTCAACAGTAAACGCAACCTATAGGACAGAGTAAGGTACACTGCCTGGCCTAAAAAAAAAAGTCACCACCTGGATTTAACTAAGGAAATAGGTACGAGCCTCCTACAGTTGGTCAGGTCTAGGATCAGCAACAGTCTGTGCTCAAAGAATGAGGTCAGCTGACACCTGAATATACTGAATGACCAGGTTATTCCATCAATAGATTTTTTTCTTCCCTGATGGCACGGGTATATTCCAAGATGACAATGCCAGGATTCATCGGGCTCAGATTGTGAAAGAGTGGTTCAGGAGCATGAGACATCATTTTCACACATGGATTGGTCACCGCAGAGTCCAGACCTTAACCCCATTGAGAATCTTTGGGATGTGCTGGAGAAGCTTTGTGCAGCTATCAGACTCTACTATCATCAGTGCAAGAGTTGAAAAATTAATGCAACACTGAATGGAAATAAATTTTGTGACATTGCAGAAGCTTATCGAAACAACCAAATATTAGAGTGCGTGACCTTCTTTTTTTGGTGACGGCTTTTTTTTTAATCCTGGCAGTGTATAATGTAAAATTATGTTTATTCTCTTTGGTAAAAACTAATGCAATTGCCTACAACTAAGCATAAACTTCATAAGCAAAACACTTCCACATTAAAAAGGTAGGAGAGGGTAATATAGCAAAAAATAATATTGCAATGTTCTTAGTGCCAGATGATTAAAATAGCAGATAGTAATGGGGAGGAGATTATACCCAACCCTATTAAGGTATATTTATCCTGACTTACACATATTTACCATTCTCATATGTTGTTCTCTCTTATATCTCTCCTGAACACCTCATTCTGTGTTGTTATTTTGTGTGGGGCTGAGGCACAGTACACCCCACAGACCTCATGTGGCACGAGACAGTCATTGGTTATGGCTGACTGTGTTTTGTGTGTTTGACCTTGGTACCTCCTCACTGAAGCCTCCTTAGACCGTGCTTATCAACCCTGCCTTTCTTTTTGGCTTTTCCTTCTGGGACTGCCACAGCGGATCTCCCCCTGCTGTGATTCATGTACTAATTGGTATAGTTTTTACCCTCTCCATTTTGGGATGTGGGACTCACAGCCCTGGATCATAGTTACATTATAGCATATTTTTCACATTTTCAAAATATACTATTTGAATTTGAGTTACAACAGATGAGCATGTGGTGAAATAAATATGTCGAACTATGGTTTGCATTGAATAAAAAGACATCTGAAAAATGTGTCACCAATATGTCGCTCAGTCTAATATTGGGCTTAGATTTATTCCCTGTCATTCCCTGTCTATGAACAGCCAAAAATATGCAGTATTTTGTTAAAGGTTTTGATGCATTTTCCAAACTACTGTATATGTAGTAACAAAACATGATAATATGAGACATTTTCCATGGGGTGCTAACTGTCAGGGCAAAGGGCTGTATGGCTTCATAGTGCTGTAGCCTGATTACCTCCTGAGATCTTCTGATGTTTTGTTCCTGTTGAGCCCCACCACTGCGCTCAGCTGCAGTCTGCTCCTCTTCCTGTTTTATGGCTCATCATGCAGTATAATACAGGCATCACGCTGAGAGACAATGAAATCATACATAGTTTCAGACACATTATGCTTTTTATCTTTAGATGATATTTTATCACCTTTAAAACAGTATGTTTCATTTTAATTATTGTTTTACAATATAAGGAGTCATCATGTAGTGCTTGTGTTCATATTCTAATCTATATAACTCACTGCGATCAAGTGCATCAAGTTTTCAATAGATATTATGACAATACGTAAGTCGTTCCTCAGCGGATTGAACAGAGTCCTGCAGCAGATTCCTGTGCGACTGTGCCCTGTCAGAGAATGCTCAGTGCAGCGGGAGGTAAAGGCCAGAGCACGTGTCCTGTTCTTCACATTCAGAGCCATACTTAATTAATTGTAGCTCGCAGCCATTTGACAGTGGCTCTGTGTGAGTGTATGTGCAGCTGGGCCAGTCACAGCCCATTCAGCGCCCATCTGTCCGTGTCAGACCGGCCCTACCTCGTCCTCTCTGCGCTCTTTTATTGCATTTTAACACACTGTTTGTGAAGAAAGCAAGGAGACATCCTGTGCTGGCATTCACTGTAATCAAGACAACTAATCAACATTTTAAGCTTTTGTTCAGTAGTGATCAGAATTATGATGACATTGGAGCCAAAATTGCAGGCATAAAAACAAAAGATTTGTTGCAAAGATAATCAACATGAAAACAAAGGGATTAGCCTTGTCAACTCTAATAGCTAAGCTGCGTGATGCAGTCTAACGTAACAAAATCAGTGGAAGATTTTCATGCAGAAGTTATGTGAATGTCAGTCAAAAGTAAATGACTGTCAGGGCACAGGGCTGCCAAATGACACATTACATCTGAGTCAACAATAATGAAATGTTGATTAATTTGCTTATCTGTTATTGACCAATATCTGATACATTTTTTATTTTCTAACTTTATGTTGGTTAAATAAATCATGTTCAGCCCTAAGAGGCAGCTGCTGTTGTGATTTTGGGCTTTACAAAAATAAATAGAATTGAAGATTGGCAGTCACACATGCCAGCAGTCTGTGTCGATAGAAATTATCAATAGAACAACCTGCTGATAAATAACATAATTAACACAAATTACTTGGCTATTTTTGTTGCATTTTTCTACTTATAGGGTCAGAATATGAATGTGACTTTAAGTATGCAGCCAAGATTGTAGCAAGACCTAAAGCCAGTATAACTGTAGGTCCTTTACTGGTGTGTGACATATGAGTCGTGTTTCACAGATTTCCCAGCTCAAACCAGTGAGTCACGCTGTATATTCTCTTTTCTCTGCAGATATGAGTGTGAGTGGAGAGCTGAAGTCCAGCCGCTCGAGGGCTGCGAGTAAGAGGAGTAACACTGGCACTTACGGGTGAGTTCACCATCTTCACTCCCCAAAGTTCAGTCACATTTTCTCCTTTGTATTTAGAAGTCACATGTAAGCAACAATACTGTTATCAAGGATCAAATTCTAATAATGATTCAAGCCAGAGTGGCTGTTTCTATTGGTTTCATCTTTATGTACAGATTGCACATACAGATTGCAGCTAACAAGCAGTTTACTTTGTTACCAACATTCATGTTTTTAATAGTGCTGTACTTCATGTATCTCTTAGAGAGACATCATTGCAGTATCTTTCTAATGCAAAGACAACTATGCTCCTCTGGGTGGGCGTATAATTTACCAGAATCTAATTTCTTAAGCTGACAGCATTTTGTACTCTGGAAATCCTATCAAATCTACAAGGACAGACAAATATGCCTTCAGCGCAAAACAGATGAAAATGTACTGTTACAATGTATTCCAGAAAACACAGACACTCTAGCAGAATCAAAATGGGCTTCCAAATCACACTATGTGTTACGCTAATGCTGCCTTTAGCGTTTCTATCATTGAAAAAAAAAAAATCTCAATGAACATATATATGTGTAAAGGTGCCTTTATCTTTTATGATTTAAAGAGGCATTAGCGCACCACCACAAGGTGATGGGCACCATTAAAATCAGTCGTTCCAAAGTAACGGCATCAAATGCAAAATGCACCATCTGTTGAAGCTTCACTTTGCAACACAACGGACTGAAAAATAATCTATGTTTTTGTATTTATTTATGACATTTTCACAACACAGACAGATTTACAGCTGCACCTAAACTCATGTTATTTACTGTAGAATCATGCCTGCTTGAATTATGAGAAATCACCATACGTACTGAGTAAAACTCAGTACGTATGTACGTATCAGTAAAACTATTACACCTGCCTGTTCTGCTGTTGTTTCTATTTGTGTCTCTCTCTAAACCCCCGAACCTTATTCACTCGTTCAGGTATAATAACAGCCTGCAGCCATGCATTAATGAGGACAGTTCATGCCTCTGCTGCACTGTGAGCACAGGCAAACAAAGACTAAATACAAACATGGCACACCAGACCACGAAGCTTCTCCAATCTGACATTTTAGGTCAAAAATAAACTGACTGTGGTATACTTTTAATTAATAATCCTTACAGTGAAGCATCAATCCCCGTGTGTATGTGTGTCACTAACTGTGTTTTTTTAAAAGACTACGTTCAACACAAAAAAACATAAGTAAATGAAAATATGAGAAAACGAATTTGAGCATGTAACAGACAATAGGTGAAAGTTTATGTTTTTGACTCTAAATGTTGTCCCTATTTATACACTCATGATCCTTCATTGAGTCATCAGATGCATAAAACAATAGCTGCTCTAAAACAATAGCTGGACCAAACTAAACAAATATATATATTTTTTATCTTGTACTTATGCTATGTTATGTACATGCTGCATTAAGAATGAGCCATTTCTGTGCTCATTTCACACTGTGCCCTACTTTGGCAGTCAGTGGAGAGTGGGGTTTGAGGACACTGGCCCAATCAGTGTACCCAACATCTGCTCTCTTGTGTCTGTCTTGTACTTCTGTCTCTTTTCCATTGGCTCATTTAATTAAAACTGTCATCTGTGCTGATTATCAAAAGAGCTTGAATTTGGACAGAAGTGATGCATCTGTCATGTAGATTTTGTTCAGTGTCAGTTAACAGGTTGTGAGCCCCACAATAATGAGAAGTCCAACATTGGGTACATTTAGATGGCCAGCAAAGAACAGCTGGATTTTTAGAGGAACTGTCACATTTGGAATACAGTATGAATTTTTAAGTAACTCATTCAGTCTTTATATTTTCTCTTTCCTTTATGTGCCACAAAAATATGGCAAAATTCTCTGTGTCAACATTTGACTTGCTCACATCAGAGGTAACAGTTTGCATGATATTTCAAGTCAAAAATGATCAGATTTTTTGGAGCATGTAAAGATAACATAACATACCATAGAGTCTATAGTTTGAAATTGCAGTTAAAGACCTTTTGACAGTCCCTTCCTTGCTCCATTTCACTTTGTTGTTATAATACTGCAGTATTTGCTAATGTTACTCGTAAATCTGTTGGGTGCACACAGGCAGCAGGCTCCCAAAAGGTGAAATCAAACACAGGTTAGGACTGGACTGAACATCTTTAGATCCTGGAGGAGTTTGAAGGCTGCTTCAGACATCAATCAGCTGATACAGGCTTGTGAAGATCATTTTGACGGGATAGGCATTTGTAGTAACACATATGAGTTTGGGTTGTGGAAAATTTTACCAAAGAATTACAAAGATGTTCATGATATTAGTTTAAAGGAGCACTGCGTAATTTTTCAAATGGAGGCTACGTGACCTGCTTGTCTCCACTGGGGTGTTGTGGAGAATGTTCTGGCATTAAACTTATCTATCTGTGGAGAAAACTGAATGGCGCTGTAACAGGTCATCTGTGGAAAAACAAGTACTACATTACTGTGGCGTGTGCATTTTGCTTATGTCTGCAAGATTGCACAATCGAGTGAAATGAAGTGTTCACTGTACAAAGGGTTTTAGGTTGGGTTTTATTCTCAGTATTAATGTGTTTTGTTTTGTTTTTTACACAGAACTCAATAAACCATAACGGATCATAATATTATAGTGAGAAATACCTTCATGTTGCGGGTATTTGTGTTATGTATTACTAAAGAGGGCTACAGGGTAAGATGACACAGGAAAAACATAGCATAGCATTTTATTTAGCTCTGAAACATAATTAATATTCCCTCACACCATTTTGAGGCTACATTGTTTGTTTGTTATTAATTGCAAGCATTGTTTGTGATGAAGTTGCGTCAACCTGGGTATTCCTCTTGGGCCTGGTGGCGGTTGTGCAAAGGTCAATGGATGCACTGCTGGGGAAAGGTCAGTGTGCAGAAGAGAGGAGAAAGCAATGATTTCAGGTCTGAGTCACAAACACTGTGAAGAGGAAAATGGAAAAGAGAGCAGAGGGATCATGTCCGTGCTGTTGTCAAAATCGTGTTTGGTGAAGATAAGGTCATGGGTGAACCGAGGTGACACCAATTGCTCGGGACCCACAAGCGAAAAGGCCGGGTGCATGCTGAGTTTGGTTCTCACTTTTTTCTTGTTCTGTACTCTATGTATTTGTATATCCATGGTGTGCTGCAGCCTTATCTGTCTCCTGGCTTATAGTCCCTGTGCTAATGAAGTCATCACGATGCCCACTGCAGCTGTGGCAGTAAAGGCAGCAGGTGAACAGCCGAGAAAGACGACAGGATTAAAGCCTGATGTCAATAAGGTGCAGATGACAAATAAACAAGAGACAAGTGTGAAACAACTACTAGACAAAAGATGTACTAAAGCACTAAAATAAAAAAGTTGAGTAGAGGGAGAGAGAGAGGGAGCGAGAGAGAAAGAGGGAACATAAGAAAGAGAGGCAGAAGAAGAGTAAGAGTGAGGGAGAGGGAGAGAGAGACAGAGAGAGGTGAAGGAAGCAGAGGAGAGGAAGCAAGTGAGCACTGTGCTGCGTGTCATTGGCCCCCTGGCGTGAACAATCCATCTCAAATTGATCTTGCAGCTCGGCCCAGCAGGGCATTCTGAATCAATCTCAAATTGATCTCTGTGCCATAGGTCGGGAAAACTAGCAATGGAGCTTATCAGAAATATAGTGGTGCTGGGAGGATCTGACAGGGAAACTTATCACACTGCACAACAGGAAATGGGCTGGGAGCCCCCAGGGCAGGAGGAGGACGCGCTGCGACTCAACACACACACAACATAACTCCACAATAACAACCGCACACAGTCACTATGTGTGTAGCGCTGATACACACATGCTCCACTGTTCAGTGCAGGCATCCGTCAGCCATGCCTGCAGGCTGCAAGGAAAATAAAACTTTGTCTGAGAACAACGTGTCAATATATTGTGAATGAGACAGGTGAGACTGGAGACCTGGGGCTCTTAATGACTTATACCACATTTAATGTGTCATCAGAACGGCTGTGTGAAGGCCTGAGGAAGGACTATCAATAGCAGCTTGGGTTTAGACAGTCAGCTTAGGGAGCAATCTGCCTCTCAGGGCCAAAAACTTCAACAGAAATGATGTCGACCAGTAAATAGGTCTGAAACCCCAAGAAAAGGATAACTTATTGGGGGTGGGTCTGTAAAAATATAACTGGAAAACAGAGTGTAAAAGTTTTTGTATTAGATTCAACTATTGATTGTGTTTGCAGTTTTACAGACCTTTTTATTATATTAACCTATATGAGGAATCCAATACTGGCTACTGGGAGAAAAGGCGGTACCAGATTTTCATTGTCAACAATATGGGATTTATAATGAGACAGTATTCATGAAATAATGGTGATATGATATTTATTTGTTGGTGTTATGTTTATTTTAGGCTTCTTTTCCCTATAGTGTAATGATTAAAAAGTTTGCAGAGGATACGATATGCATCTAACAAATGTGCAGGGGCATGAGACTGTTGAAGAAGGCCTCTGTAAAAGGCCTCAGTCAGCAGCACAGGGGGTAATAGGGGTTTGTGAGGGCACCAGAGGGACTCAGCTGTGGAGTGTTGAATATGAGAGATACAAACAGCAGAGTGCCCGGGGCAGCCTAATGTACTGTCCCATAAGAATGCAGAGCAAAGACAAAGCCATGCACATGTGACCACATCACCAATAGGAAAGGCACAGTCAGCTGTTTATGTGCAATCATTATGCTCACTATAGGACTGTTGATCTTAATGCTCCAGTGAATGACATAGAAGGCAATACAAGATGTGGCAAATTGAAATGCTGTAGTAATATTGAAGCAAAGAGAAATAGATAACAGACTTTGGGATCTCAAAGGTGCACTGTGTAACTTTTCTATAGGGGGTCAGGCACCATGGTAATGTCACTGAGTTGCCAAATGTTCTACAGAATGGTATTAAACTTGTGTTATGCATTTATTCTATTATGAGGTCAACGTTACACTTGTTTTCTGTGAGCAGGGTTGCTTATCCACAGATATGACCTGTAACTTGGAGACAAACAGGTGGCATGCCTTCCCCCTGAAATGTTACACAGTCCACCTTTAAGGGTAGATTAGTAAAATATAATAAGCCCAGAAAACTTTGCCAAAAGATGATTAAAAAAAGTTTTAGCTGGTAATTCCTCAGCAATTCCAGTAAAGCACAATAGTTCAGGACGTGAGAGTGAAGCAGTGCCTTGACAGAGCTGAGCAGGCTACAGGATTAATTACAGGCGGAGGATGAATAACCTTTTTAACTCTGCTCTCTGTGTGTGGTGTGAGCTGGTGATGGGAGAGAAGAAAGAGCTCGAGTGAGTGCCCGTACGGCAGCTGTCACCTTACTGTGGCTGTTAGGTAACTAATTAGTACTAAATGTCCTAATCTCTGAAGCTCCTAATTACTCCTCACAGCAAGACCATCAGCTTTTGATGAATGGTTAACTTGAGCTAGAAGAGCTTCCAAAGAGCAGCCTTGTGCACACATACTATCTGAGCTTCTTATGATTTTGTAATGTTAAAGTATCAAGTCCTTTCTGTTTGTGTTGTTGTTAAGCGCTGTATACAGATGGCACCAATCAAACTGAGTCTGCGAGATTAGGCACGTACGGGTTTCTCTAAATCGCACGCCATTTTTCAACATTTGTATTGTCACTATATGAGGGCTTTTTGTTTGATGGTCCTTTCACTTTCCACAAAAGTCAAACTAATGAACTAATTTATAGGTCCTTGCTCTTGAATAGCTTAAATTTTACTTGTCTAGTATCCATAGACTCTATATATACATGCACACAGCTAACCTGCTAGCCGCCATGTTCCAAATAGGAAGTGATCATGAGCGGTGCTTCTGGCTCCAGCCCAATTCACTCCAATCCACTTTACATTAGAAAATTCTCTCTCTGCAAATGCGGCCTCCAGGCTCGTCATTTTGATTTTAAAAGGTTTGTATTAACCTGCTTTACGTTATCCTGGTATTTTTATTTCACTATTGTGTCCATAACTCAAGACACGAAAATTAATAAGAGACAAATCAGCTCCCTTCTTTCCCTGAGATCATTCCTGCTAGCATTAGCAACAGGTTTGATTGACAGTGTTACTAAGCGCCCGCCTCCTGCTAAACCAGCGGTGCAGGTGGGAAGGAGCGTTACCCTCCACAGCTTCGTTCTAGATTGGCTCTTTGGTTGCTATGATACATGGTTAGAATTTTAAATATAGAGCCTGGGTCCAAATTCCCCTGGTAACCACTAGCCTCGCTGAGCTTCATGTGACTGGAGGTGAACATTATGGGTGACTCACTCACTTAGTCCACGTCTTTCTACAGTCTATGTTAGTATCTATAGAACTCACCAGTACTGTTTAAAGAGAGAAATTACATGTATTTTCCACGAACAGAACTTGCCTGGTATGGCTTCTGTTTGAACTATTCAATGCAATATATAAATGATGTATAGTTTCTTTGTGCTGCATATCTCAGTAGGAATAGTTCATGCAAATAATGCGCTGCCTCTGCCAGTGTGGGCCATGTGACTTGCTTTAATGTTTTCATTTTATAATAGCTATGCCATTACAACCATATTTCCATGGCTGATCTCTGCTGCTAAAAAAAGACCAATTCATTCAATCCTTCCAACTCTGACATTGTTCACATGTTACTAATCGGACCCAAACTGTGCCATGTTCACCAGACTGATCCTCAGAGCCCCCTGTACCAGCCAGGAATGTCCCCACCCAACAGCTGTGGGACAATGCCACTCATTCCTCTGACTTTGTGGACAGGGGTGGCTATATTGTAGGACTGGGTGATATGCCAAAAAAAAAAAAAGAAAAAAAAAATATATACATATATATATATATATATATATATATATATATATATATATATATATATATATATATATATATATATATATATATATATATATATATATATATATATATATATATATATATATATATATACATATATATATATATATATATACATATATATATACATATACATATATATATATATATACATATATATATACATATACATATATATATATATATATATACATATATATATACATATACATATATATATACATATATACATATATATATATATATACATATATATACACATATACACATATATATACACATATATATACACATATATATATATATATATATATATATATATATATATATATATATATATATATATATATATATATATATATATATATATATATATATATATATATATATATATATATATATATATATATATATATATATATATATATATATATATATATATATATATATATATATATATATATATATATATATATATATATATATATATATATATATATATATATATATATATATATATATATATATATATATAGCCCAGGATCATGACCAAAACTGTACAGTAGTAGAGGGTGCTGTAGTAGAGGGTGCTGGTACTTTTATTATAAAAACATGATTACTGAAGTGAAAAAATAATAATTTGGTAAACAGCACTAGGTCACTGATGCATCCAATGTGATGTATTAGTAAGTCAATATTATGAAGCTGAAAAATATACAATCACCTTTTAACAAAATATTGCTGAAACCAATATCACCAACATAGATTAAGTTAAAAAAAAAAAAAAAAAAATCATTCAAGTAACAATATTGCTAATCCAGCACAGAACATCTTCTTGCATTATATTAAAAAAAAGCTGCTTCTATACTTGCTGACCACCTCATATGTAGACGTATCAGAAGGTGTCTCTTTCTGTCCTCTCCATAAGCTACTTATGAAGGGTAAATGGAAATGGGTGACACCTTCATTGACACGCCCCTTCTCTGCATGAGTGCCTGTTGTCTTAAATGTACTGTCTGCTTTCTAGTCTTGGCTTTAGTTCAATATCTTATTGATGCAGTGGCACGCTTCAGCTCTTCTTTTTCATTACGCGTCCCTTCTTCCCCCCTCGCTGACACATGCTGGGTGTAATCAAACCTAAAGAGCCACCAGACATTCAGGGCTACTTCAACTTGAGAGGATGGCCTTATCTATTCATTTTACTGAGCCGATTATTTAACCCTGATGTATTAGGGATATAAATGTATGAGCTCTACATAGACTACCCACAGTGGATGAATGTGAGAGAGGAGAAATGTCTTTGTGTCTATTGTCGACACTGTGACTAAACTGTTCATAGGTCCCAGAGCTGCAGCCTGAGATGTAACAATAGTCAATATAATATTTGATTGTTCAGTATAATGGTCACAATAAAAACTCAATATGCACAAGTGACTACTCAACTCACAAATAAGTAAGAAAACAGCTCCATAAAGACCTGACTCTCTATAGTTGAACTAAGAAGAGATGGAGGGGAGAACACTTGTTTTTGTTCTTCTGAAGCTTAAAACATATTAAAATAGTATCAACATTGTGATTCATGCATCCCTACTGATGATAAGAATCAGAAAATGTATCTATATTTTTGGTGTCACATTCTTTTTGTAGTTGTTATACGAGACACTTGCGAAACAAAATGTCAAAGTCTAAGATGGACTGTGTTTAAATGAAAGGAAAGAAAAGACTAGATTAGCCGGGCATCTGTCCTCAGAGACTGTCTGTCTGAAGGAAGATGGAGCTGCGGCCTCCTCGTCTCCATCAAAGTCAATCAGCTCTCATCTCAATCAGCACAGTGCACTATTCTTTTTATTCTGCTGCACGCTGCATTTATCAGTGAGAAGAAAGTGCTTTGGTCCATACTTATTTGAAAAATGTACTTCTTTCACTCTCACACACACGCACGCACGCACACATTTACATTCACCATATTGATCAACCTATAGAATATGCTATGCTGGGCTAGACAAGTATAACATGAGCCTGGTGTGAGCTTGAGTGAAACATTACATTTATATGACCTTCTCTTCGGACAAAAAGCACAAGCAGAAATTGTACTTCGGCAAAATGTAAATGTACTCAACAAAATCGCACACTAATAATCACAAATGTGCTCTATATTTTCAATTTGGAATCTATAAAACGTATTAATAACAACATTTCACAATTTAGTAGTGCAAGGAAGACAGAGATGTACTGTATTGATAGAGTTGATACAGAGTTTTTACTGTGTGGCTGCCTGTGAAGCTGTAATCATTTTTGGTGCTTTGGGGGACACACTCCTGGTGACAGACTGGGGAAGTCATTTTGAGAGCAGTACAAAAGACCACCACAGTCATCATTTATCACTGGACTCAACGTGTCAAGGCAGGCAACAAACACCATCACACAAGAACACGGTTTGATCAATTGTTTGCCAAAATTAAACGATACCTGCCAATCCCATTAATCAGTGTGATGCTTCATTCAATACAAATCAGCGTGTTTGCCTTATGATCAGGCATACACACTTTACGATGATTTATTGTCAACCATGTCTAATGCATTGCCTTGGCACTTAAGTAATTGTGGTAAGAAATTGAATATACTTTCTCTCTGTCACACAAAGGTATTACAGCCTTTGGTCTCTCTCATTTATCCCAAAGACATGTTACATTAAAAAAGCTGTTTCTGTCAAATGGTAACATCACATCAGAGACACCTTTAGCTGCTCAGCTAATTACATCTGACATTTGCATTTTGAAATTCATGAACTAAAAGCTGTTTAGTACTTTACTGATTTGACAGTGAGTGTAAACATAAAAGATATGCACATGTAACCAATATCAACTGCAACAATAAACAGATGGTAGAGTATGAGACCACACGGACAGCAGGATTAGAACTAGTAATAGAATTGTGTGGTTACTGATGAGCAATCCTACCTCTCAGTGTTAGATTTGACCTTTTGGGACCGAACGGACTAACAATGTCTCTGTCTTTGCATGTCCTCCTTGTGTCAACGTTCAGGCTTCATCTAAGTGTACAAAGACAGAAAAATATTAAAGGGGCTCTATGTAAAATTGGGGAAAATATTACATTTTCCAGGAGGCATGACTTCAGACAGGTCTCACACACACACACAGACAGACACACCCCCTCTCTCACACACACACACACACACGCCCCCACCCACACACACACACACACACACACCCCCCCACACACACACACACACACACACACACACACACACACACACACACACACACTCTGTATGGATGGATCCTTCATTATCACACAGGGGGTGTCCTGAACAGACCAGGTATTCATTTTGAGCTGTTATTATTTTGCATAAAGTAAAAAAAATATTCGCTTAAACAAAGACACAACCAAACAAAACAAAACAAAAAAACAGTGAGGCGTCACACTAACAGAATTAACATAGAAACACTTACATTTAGACAGTTGCAGACACATAAAAACAAAACCATTGCTCAGTCGCTGCCTCATCCCCTCCATTTAACCTTTCATCAAGCTCTTCTTCCACATTTTCAGTGAAGGAGTATTTGGATTCATATCTATTTCTGAGCAGACTGTTGCATTTAACAACAAAGCAGTGAATCACAGTATTACAATGTCACCTATCAGGAATATTGTCAAACGGATGAGATCATGATTACATTTTTATCGTCCAACCCAACATAGATATAATTGACTGGAGTGAGTCAGCAGCAGCAGGGCTACTGTGTAAATCATGGGGGATCATTATTGCTTGTGTGTTGGATAAGAGAGGAACGTGGAGGTCTGGCTGGTCCCACAGTGATTTGACCACAGCTCAGTGTCACCATTCTAGGCTGACTTCATACAGTCTTTCTGCAGCTCCAGCATCAGTCACTGTTCACTGGAGGTAAAAGATGCTGCCCTTAACCCAGAGTACAGCACATTTCAATGGGCAAACAGTGGTGATATTTACTATGGCTACCACACTTTGACTTATACGGTTTTTACACCCTGAACACTGCCGCAGAACAAATCCTAAGTCTTTTTCCAGCTGGCTGACACTCATCAACTCAGTATTCTTTCCAGATGACGAGATTATATCATATGACTCTGAGGGGGTGCATAAATGCATTTACTGACAAGATAACAGCTAAAATATGAGGTTTCACTTGTGCCTTTGCTGATGTTGTCCTTTTGTGCTTCTCCTGCAGATCAGATGTGGACCTGGAATATGACAGCTATCACGATGATTACTATGACAGGTGAGACAGCCAGTGCTACAATACAGTGACTGACAGTAACCACAGCACAAGTATCATAGAGATCATGACTTATAAATAAATAAAAATCATAATAATAACAACACTACTACTAATAATAATAACAACAACAATACATTTTTATTAGGCTCCTTTCTAGACGTTCAAAGTTGCCTTACAACAATAAACAAAGACAAAAGCATTATTATAGAACAAAGTTGAATACAGTAAAAGCATTTAGTTAAAAAGGGACGGTGCAGCTATGGTCTGGTGGTGTAGTGGACTGAATAGGCTGATCTAAACAGATGAGTTTTGAGTTTGGATTTGAAGTGTAGGAGTATGTCAGTGTTGCAGAGGTCAGGAGGTAGAGTGTTCCAGACCTAAGAAGCAGAGCAGCTGAAGGTGACAAGGTGAGCAGAGGGAACAGAGAGCTGGAGCGAGGAGGAGGAGGAGCGGATGGGTGCGGCAACGTGGAGGATCTCAGAAAGATATGGAGGTGCGAGGTTGTGGAAGGCTTTGAATGTGAGAAGCAGGATTTTGTATTGAATGCGGTGTGTGATGAGCCAGTGGAGCTGTTATGGGATGGGTGTAATATGGTTGATGGAGAGGGTGTGATGATGTAGGCAGGTGAATTTTGAACCAGTTGAAGTTCATGGAGAGTTTTTTTTTTTTTTTTTTTTGTGGATGACCAAATAGAAGGGAATTGCAGTAAGAGTAGCGGAGTAAGGTAAGAGCAGAGGTAGTAGATTTGCGGAGGTTAAAGTAAGTGAATCGAGTGATGTTGTTGAAAATTGAGGAGAGAGGGAGAGACTCTTAACCTGAGGGAGAGATAGAGGAGCCATCAATGGGAATGGAAAAAGGATTAATCTTGTTTAAGGTGGATTTGCTACCTACAAGAAGAAGTCTGAGATGAACCAGATTTTAACTTCATCAAGACAGTTGATAAAGGAGGTGGTGTGAGGGTGGAGTTTTGTTTGCTGGAGAGGTAAAGCTGGATGTCATCCATGTAGCAGTGGAAGTGGATGTGGTTTTTCCTGAAAACGTGACCAAGGGGGAAGAGGTGGAGGATAAACAGCAGGGGACCACAGACAGAACCCTGGGGAACACCAGTGGTGATGGATACTGAATAAGAGGTGAAAGATTTGATGGAATGAGAGATGGTGTCAGAGGCTGTACTTAGGTTAAACAAGAGGATGGGTAATGAAGAAGAGTCCACAGAGAGGAGAAGATTGTTGGTGATGTTGAAAAAGGCAGTTTCAGTGCTGTGAAGGGGATTGAAGCCAGACTGGAGAAGCTGTCTTTGTAGTGGAGAGTGTGCTTTGTGTCTTTATGAATAGTCGGTTCAGTTTTTTTGAGTATTTCGAGTTGGTGGCCTTTTGCTTTTAACTGTCTAAGAGAGCAAGAACCAAGGTACAATGTGAGTGAATGAGACCGATCTGGTGTAGTGTGTTGAGAATGTTTTGGAGATGGGTGTTGCAATAAGAGATCAGGCCATCTGGAGCTGCAAAACTGTCAGGACTGGGTAGGTTTCTGATCTAATCTTATCTAAACATAAGTAGCATGTGGTCAGAGAAAGGAATATAGTTGGCTGTCTGTGACACACCTGAGCAGCAGATAAGGTCTGAAATGTATCGTTTTGAGTGAGGGTGGAAATGAACAAACTGCTGAAAACCAAAACTGTCCAAACTGGACAACTTTGGTGAGTGAGTTAGTGAGTGGCACTGTCCAAGTGGATATTGAACACCCTCATTAATATGACATTTGATGAAAGTGTGGAAATATGTGTCAAAAAAGCCATAAAGTCAGTTATAGAATGCTTATTTGGTTTTGGTGGTCTATAGATAGTGCCAGCAACGTGGGATTAGGTCCAGGGATCTGAAATACAGTGGACTCAAACGACTGATAGACAGGCACATTCACAGGTGCTGATTTCCAGTTCCAGTAACACGAGGATACGATGTTGTTTTGCTGCTGTCCAGTTTACGGTCTGCAAGAAGATCCTAGACGAGATGGCCTTTGTTTGTCACAGAGCAGTTGTTGAGAAGGCCGAAGTTGCAATATCACCCCGGCACACGGGGATCAGCACGGTGACAGGTGTTTTTTCTGTGGGTGCAGAGCAATGGACCAGACCGACTTGATGGAACTGGTGTTGTACTGTATTTCTGATGTGAGCCTTGGTAGATGGTCTACGGCTGAATGTGTTGAAGCAGACCAGTTACAGACGCATTGCATGGAGTTTAGAGAAGCAAAATCAGAAAGCCAATCAGATAGCTTGCAGTGTTTGCTGTGCCGTGCATATGCTGTTTACGTGCACCTTGGCCGAAACATTACTACACGTTGAATTTCCGCCAAAAGAATACAAGGGTTGTTAAAGGTTGATCCAAACAGATTATATGGACAACAGCTCAGAGCAGCTAAAGTTTGTCACAGAAGTGTCTGCATATGAGCCTAATGTGATTGTTTATTGTCACAGCAAATAAATAACAATGACAAGTAATGAAATTAAATCGTTTGGATTCCCACGATGCACGTGGACTCTGATTAGCTCCAGAAGCCTGTATAGTTCAGGTCTGTGTCACTGCGCCCTCTCCACTGACCTGTTTAGTTGCGGTCACTCACACCAGAAGCGGAGGCTCTGCTGTGCTGTAACGTTCACCGCCTTTGAAGCTGAAAGTGCGAGATCACTGTTAATGTGATAACTAGACTTATTTATTTATTAAGGGAAAGTGCTGACGCTCGGCTCCAGCATCCAGCAAAATTAGAATCCAACAGATTTAATCCGGAGCGCGGCACCTCCACCAGGACCAGTACACTGCACTGTGTGCACTGTGAGCCCGGGGGAGAGGAGGTCAGCTCTCAACCCAACGGGGCCTGGTGCTGGACTATAAACCAGCCTTAATACTGTTACTTACATCACATGGTTTCCTGCCAGCTTTGTATTGTGGTGTTTAGTCTATGTAAAGTATAATAACAAAGAACAGAGAACTCTGTTCCACATGTTGTCAAACAGAGTCTTCCTCTTCCATGTTCAGTACCTGTTACATTTTTTATGACAATGCATACAAAACCATTTGTATTGCAGAATAGATTAATTATCAAAACCAACTTGTGAAAAATGTCACACTATTACTGTGATAATTTATTTCTTTTACTGTTGTCCATGGCAACTATTGGCCATAATGTTGTCTACTAAACAAAATTTTCTATGAACATTGGACGTGATTATTTTCATTGTGTGTCAATATGTTGGAAAGAGGGAAGCAACTGCAGTGTCCTTTAGTGAATAAGAAAGAAACGTGACTTCGCTGTGATAATGTACCAGGCTGACAGAGCCTCTTTGTGTGCGCACTATAATCCATAGGGACAACACACACAGTTTTCCCTGTAAGTCCTGTCGTCTAAGGTCTCTCATTGTCTGAGCTTTGGTTTATGAGATGATACTTCAAAGCCAGCATAGCAACACATTGTCTACCTAATGCAAACGACTCTAAAGTACTTTAAACTCTCCTAAGTCTTTGGCTTCTCTGTCCCAACACATGGACAGTGCTGAAGCCTGTAATCTCACACACTTATGGGACTAATGCTCTGCTGCCATATGTGACATTGAGACGCCTGATTTTAAACAGTACCAATGGTTTGATGTACGCACATTGTTTAACCCATTACATGGACACAGAGAAAATGTCCAGACCGCAGGCTGCGTGATCTACCAGTTAATCTGCCTCACTCCTACAGCTGAGCAGCACAGTTGTAAGAGCTCTCCTGGCAATGTACAAACCATAGCAACAGAGCTCAGCTCCTCCATTCGAGTAGAGTTAAGACTGATAGCTTGAATGAATATCAACCTCTGCTTCCCAGCAGGATTTGAGTTGTTTCTGGTATACCTTTATCAAGCAAGCTGATAAAATGAACATCAAATGGTTTCCTTAATTTTTCTTCTTAAAGTTGTTTGGTTGTAAACTTCACAAATAAAGAAATAGCACTTTCAGTTATCAAAAAGTGTAGCACTGGTGGAACTGTTGGTAAAAACAGAAGACAGGTGTTTGAAACACAGTTTAGTTAATGCTTTCTGCTTTTCGCATTTTCATTCTTCAAAGACGTTTCACTATATACAAACCATAACTCTCCTGTTGCCAGTTACAGTTGACTGACAGGGAGACCAAATGACTTGGTTTCATTCACAATTTGAGTATAGTATGTTTCTGTAAGCACTATGTTGGAGTTGGACTGATACAACCACTGTCAGCAGCACTACCAGCCTGGAGGGGGCTATTGATTGGCCCTGACAGAACCAATTACATTCACTGACGGATAAAGACATGGAGCTGTCCACTAGGAGGACGTAATGTCGAGAAATGAAAATGAACCTAAAATAAAAATTCAAGTATAAAGAGTTAACAGCATTTTTTCTTAGCTGGCAGACTTCCAAAATGAAATTATCCCTGTAATTTCACAGGAAGGAACATTGTCTTGTCTCTTCTCAGTTCTTGTAATTATTGTATGCATATTTAAGCTTTGTATAAACACATTTTGATTTAGTGCTTGTTCTTTAAAATCTCTAGAGTGTATGACACCCAGCGTGTCCCAGCTTCCTCGTCTCCGGTGCCGCTGGGAGCCAGTCCAGCCAAACGTCCACGTTCCTCCTGCTACTCCTCCAGACACAGACACAGTCGGGACAGAAGCCACTCCAAATGCTCCAGAGCTCACTCTTCAAGTTCAAACACAGCCAAGTGTAAGTCCCACAATAAAGCCATTAGCAGGTGTGAGAAATAATACCACCCTAACAATGCTCCGTATTGTGCTGCAGTGGGCCTGGAGGAGCTGCAGGTGATAAAGAAGGAGCTGACTCTGATAAAGACACAGATCGATGGTCTGCTCGACAGTCTGGACAGGATGGACACACAGAGGACTGAGCACAAAGGTGAGCTGCTCATTCATGAAGGCAGTCCACGCCTCTGGATATGGGATTGGCTGATAGAAAATCTATAAACCCTTCAAAAACATTTGAAAAAGGTTTCAGGCAAAATGCCAGATATCTGCTTGATTAACTGTTAAATTACCATTGTCTTATTAACAATATATTACTTTTCTCCTATTCACTAGAATTTTCAGCACACAGTATTTTCTTTTAATGTACTACTTGTTTCCATTTGCTACTTCTGAAAGAGCTCAGTTACATTCATTAATGATACCTGCTCAAATGAATATCTACTTTAGTATCAGTTATCTGAGTAGCAATATTTTTTACTACACTACTGAAGTTCTGTTTCAGAGACAACTGAGCAATGGAGGCTCAGAGCAGAGAAACCTGCAGCCCTCTTGTGGACATTAATCAATAATGCAGTTTAAGTATGGACTCATCCTTCTGACTATCAATACCGACAAAGTCCAATAAATTTCTTGCTCAATAAATGCACTAAAATGTTGTCAAATAATAAATAACAGCTTAAAATTTCTATATACAAAAATTGTCATCCAACTATATGTTAACCCATTCACTTGATTGACCCTGGTGTTCCACAGCTCTCAGCTGTATCATCTTGATGATAGTTTGGGTCCCCTGTTTGTGAGCATCCTCCTTTCTCTCTCCTCATCAAATCCTTCACACATTCTGTCACTCTGCACTCATATCGCCTGTCAATCATTTATGTACAACCATCTATGACATGAGCCCTCCTATGTCTTGTGCTCATTTCACATTTTATCCCAAACTCTCCAGTCTGCTTGTCTCTAAAATTTGCCACATCTGCTGTGTACAGGGTCTCCCCCGAGAGAGGACAGTCCAGCTGGCTCTCAGTACTCTCCATCGGCCAGCAGCCCAGAACACTCCCGCTCCTCACTGTCCCCTCCCTACCGCCACCGAATCCACAGGGAGAGCCCCGAGCTGGACACAGATGACCACCACACAGTACGCTTCTAACACACTCATTCGTTTTAATTGCATCTTTTTATTACATCTGACCTACTTAAAATCCAAATGAAATCACTTCTTTTAACCAAAACAGATAAAATGTGTTATCATCCATCAGCATAAAGCATTTTTAAGTCAGTGTGTTTGCATGTGACTTGTGACTAAATGGCATTGCTAAATGGGTTTCTTTGTCCCTTCTGATGTTCCAGGTGATCAATCATCACTCTGAGGAAGAAATATGAACGTACTGAAGATGTACAGTGGAGGTCATAGAGCAAGTGCCAAACGAGGACAAGAACTATCATCAGACAAATGTCTACAACAATATCAACAAAGACAATATTATTTTTACGGCTCGACTGAAGACCTCAATTACATGTTGTTTTCTTTTTTTAAAAGAAGACATATTATGCTTTTTCCGGGCACTACTTATTAATGAACTTGACTTTCTGTAACAAAATACAGAAGTGAGAGGCACTGTTTCATTATAGAACTATTTCACTGTAGCAGCAGACTTTCATGTACATGTTTTTATTTTTCCAAAATGCAACGCAACATTTGTGAGCCCTATGTATATGACCTGGAGTCAGTTTTATTTTGAAGAATTATACTGGCCACAGAGAGTTAAAAATTAACTTTAATACTGAAGCTAAATTATTCAAACAAGCAGGAATCAATCAAAATACAACTTTCAGTATGTAAATGATAGGAAAACCTTAACACGGTTAAAAACAATTCAAGTTTGCATAATATGTCTCCTTTAAGATAATCTGAACCATACAAGGATAATTTTACAAAAAAATATTATAATAGAACCTAAGAATTGACGAATAATGTCTTTTTTTAAAGTGAAATGCTGTTAGCTGTTCCCAGATGATAAAAAGCAAAACAAGATTCTTATTTGAAAAGTATTAGTACAAAATAAAAAAGGGGCTGAATTGGACCTACTTTGAATAGTTTTAAAATAATTTGATTCTATAGTTGAACAAAATAAGACCTTGTGCTAATAATAAAGATACTATAATTATTATTTACATTGCATTATCTACATGGTGTTTTAAAATGATTAATGTGGTATCAGAAATTGGTATGTTGCGTCTTTTCCTTAGTATAAATATTTAGTTCAAAGTTTTTGCATAATTAAAACAACAATTTAGACAACACTGTAAAAAAAGAAAACTAAAGTAACACATACTCATCCAACAAGATGTTAGAAACATTTTGCACTAGTAAAATACAAGCCTTACTGGTTTGAGAAGAAAATACTTTTAAAGCTCCCAACAAACCACAGTAAGTTACACCTTCAAGATCTTAGGTAAACAAATACTTTGGAAGTACATAAATGACTGAACTGTGATTTTTGGCTCTCGTCATTAAACCCTAAGACTATAAAGAAATAATGCTGGGTCTCTTTCCCTTTGTAATCGGCAAACTTAAACAAGTAAAAGCCGAACCATTGTACAGTAATGCATATCAATGTAAAATTGTCTACTTTAGAAATACTTTGAGTTTAATATGGTGATGTAAGATATGGTGTTCATGTTTGTAAGGCTATTTAGGTAAGCCAGGTGAAATGATCATTGTATCAGTAATAAAAGTATTTTTCCTATTGCCTACAAACGTGTGTTTTTGGACATTTGATTTGCTTTCTAAATCTTCCTGTATTGATTAGCCCTGAGGCAGCCCTCTGATCAACAGTTAGATCAAAGTGCACATTGTGTCAAAGCTACGGCTCACAGAACTAAGCCTGTTTATGCAGAGACTCACTACCATATGACAGTCTGCAAAATGTCATGTGGTGAGTGATACGAATCTGATTACTAAAATCAGCCATGAAGTCTGAATTTTAAACAAGACTCACTGTTCCAGTTTGATCAGAACAAATGAGTACTCAAAGACTGCAGCAGCTCAAAGGACACTTTCTGTCTGAACATAAGGTAACCTATGACTATTTTATTTATCATTTCTTTCTAATTGACTATTTACTATTTACTGCTACATAAAACTGCCATTTCTGCTGACAGGTGACATCGATGGCTGGTCCAGTGAGTCCCCTGTCAACACATGTGCTCAACATTGCCCTGGGGGTTCCTGGTTCAAATGTGTCTCTAAGTCTTTATCGACAGGATACTCCATCTGAAGTTTGGAGTTTAATTACAACTGGGTAAAACAACAAATATTCAAAATGTTTTATTAAAGGTGCACTATGTACATTTTCTGTTGTGGAGGATCTACCACCTGCTTGTCTCCATGGAGATGTTATTGCTTGCGGTGGAATGTTTCTCAGCATGGCATCAAACTAAATCTATTATGGAATAAGTGAATAGATTTAATGCCATACTGTGAAGCATTTCAGGCAAAACACTGACATTGAGACAGCCAGGTGGCATGGCCCCACCAAAAAGTTACATATTGTACCATTAAGTCTATTTAAAACACAATTTTACAGAATCACAAATGCTGATGGCCGTTGCCCAGGACTAATTACAAAAGAAATGTTCACATCTGGTGTGTACAAATTACGATTTGAGACGCAGCAGTACTGGGAGAGTATTGGAGAAGCATCATTTTACCCTTATGTTGAGGTATTAGTGGCATTAAATTGACTTACATTGTCCATTTACTTTGTTGATGCTACTTGTTTGGGTTGCAGATTGTCTTCACTATCAGCGACCCTGGACAGAAGTACCACATCCCTCTGCTCATGAGCCGCTTCTCATACAGCACTTACAGGGGAAGCTAGACACAGTCCAACACTTTCTTGAAAGGAATTTTGCTTCGAACTAAATAAATAAATAAAAACTTTTACAATTTCCTACACGTGTCACTCTATATTAAGAATATAGCAGAATAATGTCATTTCTCCAAAATACTTTTGAAGCCTGTATAATCCCTGGTTCGATTTGTTTTAATAACAATAATACTAAACTTATTGTAATGGGCATGTGTCCGTTCTTTGAGATTTTTTTCATTGCCATCAGGTTAAAGCCGTAAATAGAGAATGAAAAACTATCGTTATACCTTATAGTCAATGTGATTAGCCCACGCTGCTTTTTGTCATCAAAACTCTTCGCTCGATTGCTTCCTCCATCATGCTCTCTTTATCTGAGATCGGCTACTCACCCCTGTCTCGTACTCTGATGGGCCTTGCCTGCTGGAGAAATTTCAATCTTTGCAGAACCATCATACTGTAAAGTTTATTTTGTGGAGCATAATAATGGCAGATGACGAGCTGGAAGCAATAAGGCGGCAAAGAATGGCGGAGCTGCAGGCGAAACACGGGGTGAGAAAACCAGGTCTAAACGTGTCCCCCTTATAAGGAGATGCTGAGCTCACACTGCTAAAGCTAACAGCTAACAGCTTTTATGCTACAGCAGAATACACTTCACATTTTACACACATTCTTATTGTGAGGAGGGTTTTCGTTTGTTTTTCTTGTTTTTTATACCTTAAATAGGCTATCCTTCGTGACAAGCATGTGCCACATGAAATATGAATCAGTGTAATGATATTCATTGTATTTAAAGAGTGAATCACTCATGATCTGAATCGCAGCACACACCCCTTCCACTTATTTACGCTCATGTAAAGATAACTATAAATAATAATTAAAGTATTAACGAAGACAATTTGGCTGGTTCATACACTTGGCTGTACAGTACATAACATGCACAGTGTGACACTGTCAGATATCTCTGGATTTGTTCTGGAACTAAACACGGTTTACAATGAAACTAAACCAGGTCTAAACTGAGTCTAAACCAGGGACAGCGTAGTTCCAAACAAAGATTAACCCAAAAGAATACAGAGGCATGATTACATTGTCTCTAAACAAGACAAATACTTAAACTACAAAGGGCCCCATGTACCACTGCAGAATACCACATACCAGTTTGAGAAATACTAGCTTAATGTACTGTTTCAAGTAAGTGATTCAAACACTTAGACCCTATTGTGAGTGGGTTTAGTAGTATCTTGCACGTTACACTTTGATTGAACAAGCTACAGCCAGACGTCTAGCAGCAGAGCCCACCTGGGGCCACCAAGTTTAGTCTTGAGGTCACTGAATAGAGTGATTGAGCTCACTATAAGACCACCAAACTAAACAATAGCCAAATTACCAAAATTGTACAAAATATCGAAGAAAAAGTCTGTATTTTATACTAAACTTGCTTAACTTGGGAAATGAGCACTGAATGCAAATTTAAGTTTAGAAACTGCAGTCCTGTGCTGTACTCTATGGTTTTTAATGCTGAGTACAATATTACCTAGTTTAATTGCCCAGATAGCTCAATTACAGTAATGTGAGTATTAGTAATTGCTAACCCTGCAAAAGAGTGATGACTAGAGTGAAAGACCAACAGGCTCACCTATGAGCGGTGTAAGTAAGTACCTCTGCAACTCCATAAACGAGATCTCAAAGGTAGTTATCTGGTCAATGCGCTCAAGACATTTTGACATCTTTCTCAATTCTGAGGACATTGGTGTGCAAAGATGGTTATTTACTTTTCATAATCTTGATTTATTTTTTTAGAATGGATCGAATAACCAACAAGGAGAGGAGGCAAAACAAAGGTATGATATTGCATCACCGTAAAAAGTTTTGTCAAAACCAGATCATAATCACTTATATTATTGCAGGGAGGCTGACATGAGAAATACAATATTGGCTCAAGTACTTGATCAGTCTGCTCGTGCCAGATGTAAGTATGCTAAATTGGTTTGTAATTTCTCTAAGAAATGTATGCTAAACCAAATAATATTTATTTGTTTGGCTTTAGTGAGTAACCTTGCTTTAGTAAAGCCAGAGAAAGCCAAAGATGTTGAGAACTATCTCATTCAAATGGCTCGTTTTGGGCAGTTAGGTGGAAAGGTAAAAAAAAAAAAAGTTTACATATGCTGAGTATGTTTTTAGTGGTTGTAACATTGTATTGTATTTCTTTTTTGTGCAGATTTCGGAGTCTGGTTTAATTGAGATTTTAGAAAAAGTTAGTCAGCAAACACAGAAAAAGACAACTGTCAAAGTAAGTACACTAAGGCTTTGTTATATTTGTGTTTTTATTATTTTTCACTGAATCATCAACATTATATTACATACACTGTACATATCAGTTTAACAGGCAGAGGGTGATGGACTCCGATGATGAGGATGATTACTGACTTGAGATCCCTGGAGTGAGAGAGAAAATTGCATTCAGATTTGCTAGGACATTTTGAAGCAGTAGGAGCAGCTAGTTTTAGTTCTATAAGCTCCTGTGATGTTATGATGGCTACTGGTTATTGGACCGCCCTTCCAAAACAGAAGTTACAAGTGATGCTGTTGAAATGGTTTCAAGATATTTCTTTTCTGTTTGTTCAGTTTGCATTGATTCCCAATTTTGCATTTATATAATTAATCACATTTACATCTTAACGGTTGCTTTTTTTACCCATTGAAACATGTCATAGTCTAGGGACAAGTTTACAAAAAAAATAAAAATTAAAAACTAACACTGAAATTGTGTTGTTTTAATTTACTCCAAAACTACTATTTAAAGGTTCAGTTTGTAACTTGTTGGAGGTGGCATATCACCTGCACGATTAAGAGGAATGGAAAGTTAAAACTATACTTCAGAACATTCTCCTAGGTAGATGGTTTTATGCCATACTTTAGCGGATTATAGACAAAGGAATAACATTTCCATGGAAACAAGCAAGAGGAGCATCTCCTCCAGGCCAAATAAGAGATTTGTTTTAGTGCAATAAAAATAAGATAAAGTGGCAAAAAAGTTACATACTGTGGCATTAACAATACAGCGCCTGTGTAATTTATTCTACTCGCTAAACATAATGGTGTCCTTGTAAAACAAAATGTATTATATCAATGAAAAATAGATGGGATTGCCTTACCTTTCACACGACTATGGTCAGAGGAACTTCATTGGCTGTGTTTCTGTCACGTGCCAACTGGATAAGTCCTGATTGGTTGAAGTGAAGACCACATGATTCCCACGGGCCAATCAGAGATCACGTTCACATGAAACACTTAAGGATATCTCATCGTGCAAGCGAGTGTTAGCTCCACTGTGTCAAACACTAATCTAAAGGACAAGGCGCTGAAACTTTCTTTTGTTCTATATCTCGTATAACTTAGTTGTAATAACGAAATAATGTCTGATGATAATACAGTCAAGACAACTATGGTTACATGCACCGCTCCTGTGAACATTGCTGTCATCAAATACTGTAAGTAACTCACCCAGTTCTGATAATCTGCTGCCTACTTTTGGGCATGTTTTATTTTAACATCTAAAACATACTAATGCTAATACAATATCATGATGTGTTCCATTCATGCTCGTTATTGTTCCGTGCTTAGGGGGTAAGAGAAATGAAGAACTGATTCTTCCAATAAACTCATCTTTGAGTGTCACTTTACATCAGGATCAGGTATTCCCAGTAATGTACTCTATGACTGTGACATTTATATATAGATATTTGTGTCTAACTTTCATAAGGCTAAAATTTGTATTATTTCTACTTTGTCAAGCTTAAAACAACCACAACCGTTGCAACAAGCAGATCCTTTGAGGAGGACCGAATATGGTTAAATGGAAAAGAAGAGGACATAACCCACCCAAGACTACAGTCGTGTCTCAGAGAAAGTAAGTTATTTTAAGTTATTTTAATGTTAGTGTTGAGATTACTTTCTTTCTTTTTTTTTTTCCAAAAAGACAGTGTTTTTATTGTTTCTATTCATTATTTCTCACCAATCTTTTCAGTTCGTCGACTTGCACGGAAAAGACGCAATAAGACCAACCCAGATTTGGATGTAGCTGGTTTATCTCACAAGGTCCATATTTGCTCCATCAACAATTTCCCAACTGCAGCTGGACTTGCTTCATCAGCTGCTGGCTTTGCTTGTTTGGGTTTGTATTTTTTGTTATTTTTTAATTAGATTTGTAGATTTTCATTTTATATTACATTATATTGATGTTTCTCTGGTTTATAGTTTACACACTTGCTCGTGTGTTTGGTGTGGAAGGGGAGTTGTCTGTGATTGCTCGACAAGGTTCAGGCAGTGCTTGTCGAAGTATGTATGGGGGATTTGTCCAGTGGATCTTGGGTCAACGAGATGATGGCAAAGACAGTTTGGCCCAACAGGTGGAGCCAGAATCTCACTGGCCTGAACTCAGAATCCTTGTCCTTGTTGTAAGTCATTATATGCTCTAAAAAAAGCATCTGCTGGTCAATGAATTGGTAATCATGTAATATTATCCAGGTGAGTGCTGATCGGAAGCCAATAGGGAGCACTTCAGGGATGCAAACCAGCGTAAAAACAAGTTTACTGTTGAAGGTACACAAACCCATCCACATAATTGCACTTTTCTTCATTCTAGAGCTAAATGTTAGATAACAATTGTTCAATATTTTGCAGCTCCGAGCAGAGTGTGTTGTTTCAAAAAGGATGGAAGACATGATTGAAGCTGTTTGCCAAAAAGATTTTTCTACATTTGCTGGATTAACAATGAAAGACAGCAACCAGTTTCATGCAACTTGTCTTGATACGTACCCACCAATATTCTACCTGAACAGTGTGTCCCAGCAAATTATCAATGTAGTGCATAAGTACAACGAGCACTATGGAGAGACAAGGGTAACTATTTTACTGTATTCTTTTCAATAATTACAATTGTATATTGACTTATGGTTTTGGTTTCAAAACTATATTAGACTCAGGTCTAGTTGCAACATCCTTGAAGTTATACAAAGCCTTCTTCCTTTCTCACTTATGCTTCTCTTTTTCATGTCTTTTAGGTGGCTTACACATTTGATGCAGGTCCCAATGCTGTCATCTTCACTCTAGAGCAGCATGTTCCTGAGTTTGTTCAAGTTATTAAACATGTCTTTCCTTCAGAGAGCAATGGTGGAAAGTGGGTACATTGAGATTGTCTTGTTACATTATTTTTGTGTAAACAGAAATACTTATCCATCCCTGTACTTGATGCAGGTTTATAAAAGGTCTTCAAGTTGATGATACCATTCTCTCTGAGGAACTGAAGCAGTGTATTGGCTTGGAGCCTATGCTAAATAAAATAAGCTATATTATTAGTACTAAGGTAAGCACACTTAAAAGAATATCTTACTTATGGACATATGTATATTAAGTTAACTATGCCGGCTTGTCTGGAATTTCCCCACTGTGGGACTAATAAAGGAATATCTTATCTTATCTTATCTTAGAGCTGATCTGATTGCTTTAAAAACGTATCCTCAACATGGACACGGTGGCTTGTTTGATCATGATAAATGTTCTTACTCTACTTTTTTTTAACGCTTGCATTAGGTTGGACCTGGCCCACGTGTTGTGGAGGATCATTCAGAGCACCTTCTTGGATCTGATGGAATGCCAAAGAAAACTCAGTGATGCTGTTGATTATCAAAGAAAAACAAAACAGTTCTCCCATGTTAACTGTTAAAACTATAATTTTAGGATTAAGTTATTCATAATTTTGACTAAAATCTACAAATGTAGAAGAGATTTTACACTATGTATTGTGTTACATATTTTAATAAATTAATATTTTGCATATTCTATTTTCCATTTGTCTGGAGATTGGTTTTATATCTGCATGTCTTATATTCATTTAAATATACAGCCTATCTAAACCCCTTCCCTGTAGCTGGACTGATGGCTCTAGTTTTACCCCTTTTCTCTCACCTGCCTCTTTTCTTTACCTGTGCTGGTTTGGCCCCGCCCTCCTGCCCTGCGCTCGTGCGGTTCGGATGTGACGTCTCCTCGTGGGATTGTCGAGAGCCCTGCCCACTCTGAGTGTCAACACACCTCACATCTGTGAAATAAACCTGCTTCCTCATTTCATCTAAAGTTTCAGTCGCTATCTGAAGTCCTTTGTCGGTTTTTCAAAAGTGAGCTCTGTTCTTTGCGCTATGGGGAAAATAGAGTGGGCGATGTGGGCCAACGAGCAAGCCCTGGCCTCCGGACTGAGTGAGTAATGAGACTGAACACAGGCAAAGTGCAATTTATCAAACTGGGAGATTAATAATACCACATTTTATTTAGTTTTTAGATAACCTATAGACTGCCTAAACTGGATGTCTGATTTCTGATTTCCTAACAAATGTGTGGATTTTTCAGTTCTCCTCACCGGTGGGATCGTGGGGGTGGCGGGACAGTTCAGAGGCTGGGAGTTTGCAGCCTATGCTGTGTATCCTTTCCTGTGTGTGAAGTGCTGTTGATTGCACCTTATAAGTTTATTATCCAGACTCTGTGTTCCTTCTCTGAGTGTAAGGAGAATTAATTTGAATATTTTGGTTGAATCTATGAAAAAATGAGGAGAGGGTACCAGGCTGCTTCTGTTCAGAGCCTTAACATGTGTGTAGTGCTGCTGGAGCCTTTGTGTGTCTCCTTGAGTATCCAAGAGGCAAGAGGTCCAAGGGCACTAGTGTGGGGCGGACGTGAGTATGGCACGGTTATGGCTTTCACTTCTGTATTTAATATGCAAATGATATAAGATCTAATTTGTGTTCTCAGGGGCCAATACTGCTTCACTATTTGTGTTAAATCCTTTGGACCACTAACCAGAAATTACTATGTTAGAGCTTTTCTACATGCAGCGTAAGTTTTTTAGATGTCTGTCAGCTTTTTCCTTTTTAAGTTCTTTAAAGTTGTGTTTACATTTCACTCCTTGAGATCAATAGTTTATTATTTCTTTCTTGAAGGTTGTGTGTTCCTGGAGGGTTTATGCTTGCTACTGTGCTTGGGTGTGTCTGCCTCGCAATTGCAAGTCTCATATACTTGAGCGTAAGTTGTTTTGTTTTTTTTATTACAACTTACAGTAAGTATTGATTATTTATGTGGATTTAGTTGTGAGTTGAACAAGGAAGAGAAGAGTTTAAAAGGAGGAAATGGTTTCAGGAAAGAGCCGTTTCATTACTGGTATTGCAGTAAGTAAGACATGCCCACATTGAGAATGACTAAATGCTTTAACTTCCAAAATATGTAACCTTATTATCAAGTTGGCAGATTGATATTGTAATTGAAAATGAATGCTTTCATTGTTTAGTCTACTGCCTACTAAAATGTGATAAAAAATTTACTTAGACAGGGCTTACCTACGTAAATTTGAAAAGGTAAAAGGTCAGAATTACATATTACATGTACTGTTCTAAAATTTACCTCAGGTTCACTTTCTTTTTTTAAATTAATTGTTAAAGATGCACTATGTAATTTTTTCGGTGGGGATTTGCCACGAATGATATGGAATTCTTTCCCTGGAGTAGTCCACAGTATGGTGTCAAACTTGACTTTGGGCATTTTCTTTTTTATTCAGGCCGCTATACGAGGTGAACAGTGGGAGCCCATTCTTCCACGACAACAGTCTCCGAAACCCACAGCAGAGAGCATAAAAAGTCCCCCGTCCAACCCCCCGCCCCGCCCTCCCCCGGACACACGGAGGAAAAGAGTGGACGACTTGGAGGCTGCAGCCTACGACAACCCTCTCCCTGTTACTGCCAATGAGTAACAACATCATCACATCTTACTGGAGTCAAGTGAATGTTACGTTTTATATTTACATCAATGGATTGCTGCCAGTATCTATGTTTGTATAGAGGTTTTAGAAATACGTAGCAAACTGATGTTGATGGCATCAATGACAATAATTTTACAGCCATTAGATTTGGTCTTATCAGCTGAAATGTCTGTGTGAGTATATATTGTACTATATCGTCGCTATAAATTGTCTTTTATTGTGTTTTTACTGATTTTAATGTAATTTTTATTTTTAGTCTACTTCTTCTTTCACGTCACTTATTTCATCAGATTAGAATCTCCCTTTTCAGTCTGAAGCAAAATACACCAACTGTTACAGGAGAAATCTTGACGTATTTTGATCAAAGAGATATGTAGTGTTCTGTGAGAACAATGCAGTTTAATTTGCACCTTTATTCTTTGGCCACAGTTGACCTGTGAAGTATTTCAAAACAGTGTGTGGCAACATAGGCCTACTTCCTCATATTAGACATTGCAGGTAATATTTTAACGCAACATTTAATACTCAAGAAATATACTAAAGGAAGTTGTCCTTAAAACATATATTACTGATCAATAAAAGGTAAAACTACGAGTGTACATCATCTTTTGGGTTTCGCAGTTAAAAGAGGACAAGTGACAATGTGGCTGTTTATACAGGAGAGTTGCTGGCAATACTCTTGGCATTGAGTTGGGTGGAGGAGAATGGGCCAAAGCAGAATGTGATTGCTTCAGACTCGAGCAGTGCAGTGACAAGTGTTAAAACATTCAAGTCATAGACGAGACAAGACATAATTTGGGAAGTAGGGCAAATACTGGAAAGAATAAACAGACAAAAGAAATATGTAATCTTCATGTGGGTGCCAGCACATATAGGTGTGGAAGGGAATGAGCTGGCAGATAAGTGGGCAAAAGGAGGAGCTGTAAAGGAGGAGGTAGATTTCCCAGTAAAATATAGTAAATCAGAAATCAAGACAATTATTAAAGATAGGGTAAGAAAACAATGGCAGAGTAAATGGGATTCATGCCCAAAGGGCCGCTTTTATTACAATCTGCAGGGAAGAGTCGAGGGTAACACAGCGGAATGGGGTTGAACCGGGAGGAGGAGGATGTGTTGGCAAGATTGAGGCTGGGTCACACAAGACTAAATAGCACACTGAAAATTATAGGAAAGCATGAAACGGGGGAGTGTGACTACTGTAGCTGTCAGGAGACTGTTGAACATGTAATCATATACTGTCCAAAGTATCAGTTGCAACGTAGAATTTTAAAAGATAGACTTCATCAGAATAGTATTCGTTGCGAATTAAAAGGCATTTTGCAAGGACTTAAACAAGACTGTGTACTCAAAGCAGTAACAAAGTATCTTATCTCCACCAAACTGATAAAGTGGGTATAGAAAGACTATGGGGTCGTCCCGGCCTACACTCCATACCGGATGGTGGCGGTAATGCACCATTCTCAGTTGCGTGCCAACCCCATAAAACACTACTAGAAGAAGAGGAAGAAGAAGATCTTTTGGGTTTTCTGTGTTGTGCCATGCCACACCTTGGAATGCCCATAGGGGGCAGTAATGACACTCAGATCCAGCGCTGCTGCCGAATTGAAACTGAAGAGAAAGCGTGTGGCTCCGTGTCGATCACAGAGTCTGGTGTCGAGTTTGTTTTGGTAACATTTTAACTTATTGAACACGCTCCATTTTAAGTGTGAATCATGTCCAGTCGCGCTTTGAGGAGGTTGAAGGGGAAACAGCGGGGACAGGAGGACCTGAGCCCCGCGGACCTCACTGTGGGGGACAGTTTAGAGGAGCAGGTTGAAGAGGAGGGGGCAGACACGGCTAATGTCCCTGTACCGTCCAACAGCAGAAAAGCAAAGAAGAACAAGGCTCAGAAGAACTTCAGCAACATTTATGAAGTGGTAATTACTTTGTTTTATACGTGACACGACACGTAGGTGTTGTCATCTCTTGACTTTGCCATCAACACACAGTCAGTGTTAGCCTGAGTGTCAACATGATAACACTGCTGTCAGCTTTAGTACACGTGTGATTATATATATAAAAAAACACGTTAATCAAGTCTACTATGCCCCCTATAATGTGTAATTTATCAGGTGTTAACCGACACACAATCAAAGGTATGTACCAAAATGACCTGTTTTTGTCCCTGTAAATCTTTTAAATGCCCATCATGGACATGTAGCAGTATATAACATCCAAGAACAAGTACCAAAGTTTAATGAAATCAGAACTAAAACTTAGACATTAACTTTATTTTACACATGCAATTGATTGAACAGCATTTTGTTGCTACTTGGCTATAACATTTTTCTTGCTGATGTTTGTTTGTTAGATATGTGATGAAGACATTGAGGCAGAGAAAATCTCACCTGATGAAGCTGCTGAAAAAACAGATTATCACACTAAAAAACAGTCCTTGCAAGAAAAAGATTCAAACCATGAAGCCCCAGTATCTAAGGTAACCTCCACAGCAAGTGCTGGCAGAATGTAAACCTCAAACACCAACCTCTTTACACTATATCCATTTAGTCTGGGGACAAAGCAAAGAAAAAGAAGAAGAAGAAAAAGAACAGAGCCCCACCAGAAAATGGACAGGTATTGGTAGTTTCTTTAAAAAAAAATGTATGTACCGTAAATTTCGGATTATAAGCCGCTACTTTTTTTCCACGCTTTGAACCCTGCGGCTTTTACAGCAGTGCGGCTTATATATGGAATTTTACTGGATAACGGCCCCTGGGGGGCGCTCTCTAGCTGTAAACGTAAAAGTGAGACAGACGTGGGGAAAGATTCTGCTCTGAAGAATTCACTAGTTTTGATTTTGAACGATCATTTTGCGCATCATGAAATGGATATGATGCAGTTTTTAAGATAAAGAAACAGAAAGGAAACAGAGCAGGGGTCGGCCTTTAACACGCAAAGAGCCATTTGGACCCACTTTCCACATAAAATAAAACACTGGGAGCCGCAAATACTTTTTGACATCTAAAATGAAGATAACACTGTATAATAACAATAATGTAACGGAATAATGTAGGTTTTACTTTCACGGACAAGCCTTCTACACGTGGCAGATAAATATGGCAAAAACAACTTAAGTGCATTAAAAAAATACAACTCACCAAACCGCTGCATCATGCATCGCGCTGATTATGTGATTATGTCTACTCTACTCCGCAGTTTCTTTAAAAAAACAACAACAAAAAAACTCGTAGCGTATCGTTTAATCCCAGGTGCTTATTCTCCATGTGCCAAAGCAGTTTTGAAGGTTTCATTGCCTTATTTGCTTTTCCCGTATGTTACGCAGAGCGGACTCTGTGCGTGAGAGTCACCTGTAGCGACAAACCCAGATTTTAAGTAGGAATTGTCTGTTAAATTTATCTTTCTTTTTCTTGGAGGTCGTAGTCTCCTCTTCTGGATCCTCAGTTGTCCTTTTCCCCTTTGTTAAAAAGATCTCCAAAGACTTTTGTTTTGGCTCATTTTCACTCGCTTGTGGCTCTACTTTTGTGCGTCGTGTCTGATGTGTTATACGTGATACGTCACCGCGGAGACAAGAGCAGATAATATACTTGCTACTACATCAAATAGATTTCTGTGGCGATTTCCAGCAGGATTTTCATGATACATCTACGGACGAGCTTATTAGTGTGTCATTAGGGACGGGCCAAAGTTGCTCCTGACCCCTGTGCGCACAGCGTCTGAAAATCAGGGCTCTTTACGCAGGACTGTGAGCTGTGTCTGTCAGTTCCCAAGCCACGCAGAGCCGCAGTATAAGGCTGAAAGAGGCGCATACGGCTCCGGAGCCGCGAGTTGCCGACCCCTGAAATAGAGCCACTGCACGTGAGCTCGACATCAATGAATCCAACTTGGTCAATGTAAAAAGACGACAAAAGTTTTCAGAGGAAATAAAAGCAGATTTTCCGTGTTGGTGCAGCTTTATTTTCTAAACCTGCAGATGTGTTCATCCCGTGTTGTTGTCGTGTTGGTTCCAATTTTCAGGCACAGTTTAAAAAAAGCGTGTCGATGCACCGTCTTTCTGTGTAAATATCTCATGTTACAATATGAAAACCTGCGGCTTTTATTCAGGTGCGGCTTATATATGTACAAAATTGATTTTCTCTTCAAATTTAGCTGGTGCGGCTTATATCAAGGTGCGCTCTGTAGTCCGAAATTTACGGTATATAGTAGTATGTTGCATTGTAATTACATGATCATGATTTCAGGATGCAACTCCAGATGAAAACATAGATTTGATACTGGAAAACTTGGAACAGTCTAATGGTCATAGCTTACAAATCGACAGTTCTGGAGGTCCAGACCGAAAATCTGTCCTTCATGTTGAACACCGGTAAGAACAAAAATGTCAGTTATGTTAATAATTTTTTGAATATTGTATACATTTAGCGTAATACTTTCACCCATGAACATTTTATTTTTCTAGTAGCAGGGTTGTGACTTATGGGAGTGTTAAGTCGGGAATAAGTAATAACCATAATTTTATAAATTTTTCAGGAATCTCAACCCAGAAACTGAGTTGAAAAGATATTTTGGGGCAAGAGCAGTACTTGGAGACCAAAGGCAAGTAAGCCAGAACTGTGTAAATGTCCTCACGTGTAAAAAATGTGTAATCATCTTTAGGGTTACAGCAGGCAATATAACAATAATTAATAGGTTTGTATTTATTCAATCATCTAGATAATTTTTTTTGTTTAATTCTGCTATGTAATGTTCCCAAGATTGTGTGGATCTTGATGATAAAATTTATTTATATTGGTTGGCTGATATATTGGGCCAATATATTTCCTTTTTACCGTATTATTAAATCTCCCGAATAGGCTGATTTTAAATTTGGCCAACCAGATACCTAAAGAATATTCATAATATTTATCTGAACACTGAAAAGCGGAGAGAACACTGCACAAATCCTGACTACACTGCTTTTGTATCCACTTTGTAGTAAAACAGGATTGTGGATGAGTTTGTTGTCATTTCATATCGTATAATAAATATGATATTATATTCAAAATTGCCCCTGCATATCAGCCCAAAATATCAGTGGAATTTATTAGCCATCAGTTTCTCTGAATTCTAAATAATTGGCATCAACCATGAAAAAAAAAATTCTGGTTGATTTCTAATTTCTTTGTAATTTCTCATCTTTCTTACTTTATTTTTTCAATAACAGACCGCGGCAGAGAAACAGACACTTTCACCGAAGCACATGGATGACTAGTCCGAAAGACAGCTGGCCTCGCTTTAGCCGCCCAGGTAAACATCTAGGATATAGAAATGTCTTTACAAACAAATGATCTGAAATCATTATTTGGGGACACTTTGCTTCTTATTCTGCCAGGAATATCCATGTCTTTGCTCCAGTCAAAAGATGGCATTCACTATTTCACTTTTGAGCACAACCGTGAATACCAACAAGTACAGTTCAAGTTCTTTGATGCAGTCGAGTCTATGGATCCCAACAACATTGTGGTAAAGTCTTCTGCTGTCTCATAATAATCTCATACATCATATTATAATTTTTCTGTACAAGAAATGACTTTGTATCTATTTGAGCATTTTGAAAAGTGTTCAAATAACATCAGTTTTGACAGAGAAGTGATTTGAGCACCTATTTGAGTATTGTGTATTTTTTGTTCTTTTTAGGCTCTGCTTCAACTGAACCCATACCACATCGATTCCTTACTGCAGCTCTCAGATGTTTGCCGCATACAAGAGGACCAGGAAATGGCCAGAGACCTTATAGGTGAGAGTTAAGATTACCAGCAACAATACTGGTTATTGACAAAAAGACATGTATGTTATGTGTCATCAGTATCTTGGTTCACAGACAAATTCCTGTTCATTATAAAGGTGTCTTTTGATAGTTTGTCTTGTTAAAAAACATGTCAGTACTGATATTGACTATGAAGCCCTTTTTTTTATTCTTACGGTGTGCTTTACAATAAAATAATTTATATAACATTTATATGGCTGTTTTTCTGGCTTAATCAAATTTATTTTTTACTTAAATTTTGCAGAAAGAGCATTGTACAGCTTCGAATGTGCTTTTCACCCTCTCTTCAGTTTGACCTCAGGAATGAGCAGACTGGATTATCTCAGACCAGAGAACAGGTCAGTCATTGAATTATGTGTGGATGTATTTTTCATTATAAAACGCAAGCTGTTTTATGTTTCTATCTTTGTGTTAACGTTCTGTTTTTTCTAGAGCTTTTTATTTGGCCCTATATAAGCACATGATGTTTTTGGAGAAGAGAGGATGCCCACGGACAGCACTGGAATATTGCAAATTAATCTTAAGGTACGCTATAGAGTCCTGACAAATACAAGCTATTTTGCACTCTATAGACATTTTGGGAAATCTATGGTGTTAATACATTTCTCACAATACAAACTGTTTTACTCATATGTTACTGTATTTTTTGTCCAAAGATTTTTTTAGGTATTGTATTTATAGATGTAGCTTCATGTTGATAACTTACCATCAATACAAACTTAATGGAAAATAACAACAACCACAAAGTACAGTCATCAGTCTTGAGATTTAGTATTCTTTTAAGTTGGTAAAAGCAACTATTCAGGTTAGGCATTGCCAGAGGTAACTGTGATGTGGCCAAGTATTTTTCTAAATGCAAGCATTTTCTCTGTAGAACTGTGTTGAATTATTATCTTTTATTGAGAGCAAAATGTTCTACTTCTTGTGTAAAAGCCAGAATTGATTGTAGCCTTTATTCTCCAACTGTATAAAAAAACAAAACAAAAATAGAATTAGCTCAAATCAAATGCCAAAACGTGTGTTGACTTTACTGTAGGTTTCATGCAATATGGTGACTCTATACAGTACGCAATGGCAAATCTTATCTTAAATTTTCATCTAACTCCAGCTTCCTAACTATATGACTGCATTTGCCTGTGGGCTTTATTGTGGGAATACAAGTCGACGGCTGTCCATGTCAAGATGGCACTGATAAAAGTTTTTTACTAGCTCCATGTTTTATATCATATTCTTAATGGCATTTTCCATCATGTTCAGTTTGTACATTAGTAGTTTTTTTCTGAAGTTGTTGATGATTCTTGCTATATTGAAATCTTAGTGACATTGTAATCACATATTCAGTGATATATCATCTTACTAAAAATCTTTTTTTCCCCCTTGACCAACAGCTATTGACAAATATTTAAGATGGCCTTAAATCTAAAGCACTGGCTGATATTTACTTTGGGCTGACCAGCTGCCTAAAGAATATGCATGAAACTTTATTTGAACAGTTCATTGCAAAGAGGACACAGCACAAAATGAAACTACACTGCTCTTCTATCCGATTTGTATTGAAACAGTGGTGTGGATTACTTTAAATTTAAATTACATAATTTGAGGAAAATAATAAAAATTCACCCTACATTTTAGCCCAAAATATTGGCAAAGCTTATCGTCCTGATATGGATTCTAAACAATCAGTATCGGCTACTAATATTGTGTTTGTGTATCAATAGTTTGGATCCAGATTCTGACCCTCTGTGCATGCTGCTGCTCATTGATTTCCTGATGCTGCGTTCAAGAGAATACCAGTGTCTTATCCAGTTGTATCAAGATTGGGAGGTATACGTTTCTAATAAGAATATTGTGTCAAATGTAGAGTAATGTTTGATATACTGAATTACTTTGGTTTACTTCTTCAGGAACACAGGAATCTCTCCCAGCTGCCAAATTTTGCATTTTCCATTGCTCTTTGTCATTTCCATCTGAGCCAACAGGAAGATATGAACCCAGATGAAAGTGATAAACTCAGACATGAAGCTGATCAGATGCTGCAAGATGCTCTCATAATGTTTCCTGGAGGTATGTGTTTGTTATATTCATTGATAAAGATAACATTTCAATTACATTCTGACTATTGGATTTGCAGTCTTGATGCCTTTATTGGACCTCTGTACGGTGCAGCCGGATGCCACAGTCACCTCACATGCCTTCTTTGCCCCAAGGACTCACATAGGGTAAATGTTTATTTTGTTATTTGCGTAATCAAAGATATCACAATCACAAATAAATCTTTAATTTGAGTTTGTATGATAACAGAAATTCTAAACTTTGCATACCATTATAGGCAGCCTCAGGCTCTGGCTGAATTGGTGGCACTATTTGTCGGGCGAAGTTTCAGCCTTTGGAGAGAAGCCACAGTGATGCAGTGGCTGGAAACAAATGTACAAATGGTGCTTCATCGAGTAGATGTCAAAGACCCCCTGGTGGAAGATTACCAAAACAAGTGAGATCTGAGCAACTTATTTGTCGCTATTTTTGTTCCTCTAGCCAACTGTTTTCTGTGTATATTAACCTGTTAGGAGAAAGCAGAGGTACCAGAGTGCACCAAGGAACATCCATCGACATGTCCTCCTGTCTGAAATCAAAGGAGCCACTTCCAGTCTACCTCTTGTAAGGCCCAGCTACAATTGTCATACTGTTTATTAGCTTTTACTGAGTCAACGTTTTATGGCCTGACCTCAGGAGGTGACCACGCAACCAGTGATGGGCTTTGACCCTTTACCACCTTTAGACTCCATCATTTCATACACACGACCAGAGAGGTATACATTTTATTGTTTTCCTTTAACACGATGTTTGTGCAGTTCCAATTAATATACACATGTTCTTATGCATTTTTAGACAGCATGCCGGAGCATCTAATGAGAGCACTTTGTCCCTCTTTTTCCGGTCCTTGTTGCCAAACTTCAACCTTCAAGTAAGTATTTTTAATCTGCACACCAAAACAGAAGAGAAATAGTTTTAAATCTTAGCTGCTCTCCCACTCATGGCATATGTTTATTTAGTGATAAGAGTATTATTGAATTATTTAAAAATCTAATTGGACTTATTAGCACTGTAGTTTGGGCCTGGGGGACGTGGGAGGCAGCTCCACACATGCTGCGTTCATGTGGTCCTCAAGAATTCGGGGTTCTGAGATGAGATGGAGGGGTTCCAACTTATTTGCATTCATGTGCTTTTATCTTTCAAAGTCGGGATGTTGATGTCACCAATAATAAAATCCTTGAGTTCACTTTTTAATAGTGTTTAATACAGCTAATCATTGCGATTTGTTGCTGTTAGGCTTCTCAAAATTATTATATTTTAACAGTAGTGTTGGGTCTTTCCCCAAATCTATTGTTCTTGTGATATGAACAACTGACAGTAAACCCCTAAATATAATAATACTTAGTCCAAGAGCTCAAATGTTTAAGAGAAATTGAAACATCAGCTGAATTCCGTTTGTCTTTACACAGCAGATGTCAGGTGTGGAAGTTAGGCTGCTTGTTTTCACCTGAGTTCCTGAGTTGTTTTAGGCAAGGCAAGTTTATTTGTATTGCACAGTTCGTATACAAAGTAATTCAAAGTGCTTTACAGAATAACAAAGGCTTTTTACTGTCTTGTGCGATGGTTTGTGTGCATTTTTCAGCTCAGAAAAACATTTTCCAGAATTCTAGAGGATCATTTTCCTCTTATATAAGAATATTCCAATGCAGGTGTTTTAATGCATGCTTGCGTGCCACTTGAGTGTAAAATAGAAGTGACAATTAGCAACAAAATTGCTACATTATAGATGTATACTTGTGTGAAATACTTGAAGCATATAGTAGGTTTTAAGACCGGGGCATGTTTCCATTAGGGCTGCTTGCATCCTGATCATGTTATCCAAAGGAAAAGATAAAAAATAGATAAGGCAAATAGGGTTAGGGTTCAAATAGAGTTACATGTCAAAAACGTCAGCATTGGAGACTTTAACATTTAACACAACCCCATGCTTCAGGGAAGCTCAAAATAATCTTTGATTATGAGTTGTTATTATTGTTGGATTCCTTTGCTTCTAACATTGTGTTTTTTGCTGTTTTGTTTTACTAGTGGTGCATACATTTGTGTGTCTTTCAGGATGGACAGAGACAAGGTGATGATCAGGAAGTCGCTCGGGCAGGACAAGAACTGAACCAGGAAGTGAATCGACTGATGGTAGCAATGAGAGACATGCTGGCTAACATACGGTTTCAAGAGCCCCCAAGGGAAGACAACCCTTACAGAGATGAAGAGGAGTGGGACTGAGACCAAGAGGTGGATCACACACCCAAGATAAATTAGCTTTTATAATAATGATGCAGAAAAATAATGCACAGCAGATTATTAATTAATGTGACTTGAGGAATCCTGAGCTTTATGTTTTGTTAATATTGTCATTTTGAGCCTTGATACATGGATTAAACACATATTCCCAATGTTTTAAGTCCTCTGTTCAGACCTTCTGCTATATTTCTTAAATTATACATTAGATTTAGTTTAAACTTTAATGTCATGGCGTTCTCCAGTACTCACAAGATGACCCAAAAAACTAGTGAACTTGGCTAAAGCTATGATTCCCAGTGTAATATCCTTGTGGGTTCAATTTATTATCTAGTGTATACATCATTGAATCAGAAATGCTATCCGTTTAAAATTAAAAGGGCAAAGTCTGTGTTGTCTTTTTATGTTTAGACATCTAATACTATAGTATACTAAGGCAAAGAACAGCCTGCGATTATCATGTAAAAGCATAATTTTGTTTTCTTTAAAATAGTTTTTAAAAATACCAGATTTGTTACACAACAAGCCATCTTCTTTAGACCAGACCACTGTCAAAACAGATTCTAAAAACAATATATTTTTTCTTTAAGGCAGAATTCTTAAAGACTAAAAGATACAATATTTGGTTAAAATAAAAAGAGCATGTTATATATCTGCCAGACATCGAAACGTTAATCTAAACACTCCGCCATGAAGTTAAAAGCGGAGGAAATGCTCTTCAAGGACAGTAGACTTATCAGTGTATCCATCTATATACTGTGATATCCATACACTAACCCTGTTTCTCAGACAGACACATGATCTGTGTGACTGTGCTGGGCAGTCAAATGATGTCATTGTTCTCAGTTCACCTGGAGCTAAGGCTGAGGTTGTGAAAAGTTTTCATGTGATCCACTGGCAGTATAGAAAGGCTTTCATATCTCTGCCTCAGGGGTCTGCGTGTGCAGCGATTTCAGACCACTTACTGCCAGCAGACACTAATCTCTGCTTTTATAACTGGCACAGAAAAGACTTATACATAAGTCAAAACATTTTCATAACATTTGCAATTAGAAACCATGCACCAAAAACAGATCGGCCTTAGGGCTACTTAGACATAAGCTTTTTATTTTAAATGGTTCACGCAAATTCTGTAATGCAAAATTCTCAAAGTCTTTTAGTGACGTTTTATGCTTTGCTCAGTGCTCAGACAGCAGTAATGGCTTTGGATGTGCTAACCGCACAGGAAGTGACTTAAGTGACTTTGAAAGAGAATTTGGCCAAAAGGTGGGACATGATTTTTCATGAGAGCTGCCTCTGTTAGTTAAACATAATGTGGCCAAGCCCATCTATGTGCTCTGAGAGGAAGGAGGAGTTGTGTTTGAACAGCACTGTCTTCTAACTGTCTTCACTCCCAGAGGACGCAGGACGCACAAGGTCTGGGCGCCATGCAACAGGGACAAGAGTGAGACCTTCATGCACGTTTGAAACCAAACTTCCTGAATGAATTGCGTGAAGCTGACAGAAGAACTACAACAAAGAATTTTGTTTGTGTGTATGCGTAAAACTAATGTCTCACACCTAAAAACGGAATATTTTTTTACTCCCGAATGTTGATAGTTGGGAGTTTTAAATGATGCTGGATATTTGGTGACCTCTCTTGAATTAGTTGATACTGAAGCATTCTGCGAATTCTACGAATTCCTAAACTTTACGCGGAACCGCGCACCCACCTGTGCCTAAAACGGCGCTGTGTTCAGAGCTCGTTAAAATGACCAACGGGTCACATAACTCCATCCTCCACACGGATTTCTCCTCACTGAGTGACTATATGGAAGACAACGAAACAAACTCCTCTTTGGGGGAGCGCAACTCTCTGGGCTGCGTGCAGATCCGCATCCCACAGGAGCTGTTCCTTGCGCTGGGTCTCACCAGTTTGGTGGAAAACATCTTGGTTGTGCTGGCTATAATCAAGAATCGTAACCTACACTCGCCCATGTACTACTTCATTTGCTGCCTGGCCGTGTCTGACATGCTTGTCAGTGTCAGTAATGTTGTTGAGACTATGTTCATGTTACTGAACGACCACGGACTGCTGGAGGTGCACCCGGGAATGCTGCGCCACCTGGACAACATCATTGATGTGATGATCTGCAGCTCCGTGGTGTCGTCCTTGTCGTTTCTTTGTACCATCGCCGCTGATCGTTACATTACCATCTTTTACGCGCTGCGCTACCACAGCATCATGACCACTCAGCGCGCAACAGCCATTATTGTTGTGGTGTGGCTCGCCAGCATCACGTCCAGCATCCTCTTTATTGTGTACCACACGGATAACGCGGTCATCGTCTGCCTCGTCACTTTTTTCTGTACAACGTTAGTTTTCAACGCCGTGCTTTACCTGCACATGTTCCTGCTTGCGCATGTGCATTCACGGCGCATCATGGCTTTCAACAAAAGGCGCCCGTCCACAAGTATGAAAGGCGCAGTCACTCTCACCATTCTTTTAGGCGTCTTTATTATTTGCTGGGGCCCCTTCTTCCTCCACCTCATTCTCATTCTCACATGTCCCACGAACCCATTTTGCAATTGTTTCTTCAGAAACTTCAATCTTTTTCTCATTCTCATCATATGTAACTCATTAATTGATCCGCTCATTTACGCGTACAGGAGCCAGGAGCTGCGCAAGACTCTACAGGAGCTCATCTTATGCTCCTGGTGCTTCGGTGTCTGACATTTTGCTTCTAAAGGGTTAGAATTAGAGGAGACTAAGTGAAGGAATCTCCAAGTCCTCTTTTTTCTGAATGTACCCAACGCTGCAGCAGAAACACGAACGTTTGGATATCTAATGCATAAACTGATGGATGGCTTCAGAAGTGAAGTTCTTCTGTAGGGACAGTGTGGAGCGCATACACGGCTCATTCTATCCAAAAGTACATTTTCAGAGGTGCCTTTTTCTTGAGTTGCGTTGATATTAAAGGTACTTGACTACCCTATAAAGTTATAAACTGTGGTTGATGTGTAGAGGGAAGCACTTAAAATTATAAAGTAGCTTTCTGTCAAGGCTTAATTATAACGAGGGTGGATGTATAAATAAAGGTGTAGTCAATTTCCATCATGTTTAATGATATCTAATTGTTCATGGAAACTGTTCAAGTCTATATACACTACTTATTTCAAAATGACTCTAAATCAGTTTTAAAATAACCAAGAGAAGCAGTTTAATTTATAAGGACTGACAAGGCTTAATTATAAGGCAAGGACTGTTGTTTAAACAAAGGTGTTGCCAATTCCCATCTTACTTAATGATCACTAATTGCTATGTACATTAACTATTCAATAATTAAATCAGTTGTATTATAACTAATTACAAAATACTATTGAGTTTTCAGTTAAGGCATGAAGGCTCTGTACAGTAAACAGTTAAACATGAGAAACTGCATTGACTTGTGCGTAGATTACAAGGAGTCCCATGATAAGTGTGAAATTAAACAACATGAATCGAAATGTTCTGTTTCAAGACTATTAGGGCCATGCAGTGTGAAATGAAGCCTCTTAAAATAACTTTGTGTTTTCCCCAGGGCTTCTTTGTAAACAGAGCTGCCATTGTCTCTGCTACTGGGGGTATTTTCACAAAACCACACCTCAATGTGTTGCTTGAATGTAATTTAATTTAATTTCTTGATTGAATTGTGAAATATCTACAAGGTGCATTTTTTTTTTTTCTTCTGTGTTTTACATATTGTATCAGTATATGAAGCTACTGTTATAATTGACTATAAAGTATAAATGTAAAAACTTGACACAGGGCACACAATAATGCACTGTTTAATAAATTAGTGTTGTGCTCAACATTTTTTCTTTAATAAATGTTTAATAATGCATTATAATAATGCATTAGTCTTATATAGCACTTCTGACATCTGACAAGATCACGCTTTGACAAGGAGGTTTGGTCAAGGTATTGTACAGCTGACTGTAATGAAGGAGGGAGTGAGCTGCTCAGTGGTCAGAGCACAAGTCCACCAACCTGAAATCAAACCCTGCAGTACATACTGTTGTTGTGTCTTTGGGCAAAGCACTTGTTTGGTCGTGCAGATTGGAAGCCTCACTTCTGTCAGTCTACCCAGGGCAGCTGAGGCTAAAATATCTTATATGAAAAAATATCTGAATGAATAATTGATGAAATTGTAAAGTGACTTTGCATGTCTGGAAAAGATGTATATACATTCTTATTATTACTATTAATGTTAAGAGGTCATTAATAGAGAGCATACATGGCACCATCTTGTGTTTGCAGTTTTCTTTTTATTGACAATGTGACATGCTTCCTGCTTTTAAAGGTGGTTTTAGATGTAAAACAATAGACACACATTGACATTTGAGACAACAAAGCCCTGAGTGCATGGATCCAAGACATTTACATCAAGCTATTTTTTGTTCTGAATAAACAGACCAGTGTGTAAAACAGAGGCGCTATTCATATTAAACAGATACTCTTCAAATGCTCCATTTTAAACTCATGATCCAGTTAATATCTCTAAAGAAGACTAATGAGGGGCTTTCCAACTGGAACAATCTTCATCCTGTTTGTAAGCAACACATGTAATTGAAACATTTTATTAAAATTTCATTGTGCATCACATGCATTCTTCACATTGTTAATTAAATTAGGGTATATCTGAAGTTTAACTAAATAGATCTGTCAAATAAGTATAAGGAAAAGGTAACATTTTTAAAGTTAATATAGTGTTTTGTAATGTTATGATGAACACCAAAACTTTGAGCATAGGTGGTGAAATGCCAACGCAAAAACATCTATTTGTCTTTAAAGCAAAGGAATATTCTCAACAAAAGTAATACATAAAACATAGTCTGTTCTCCCAGTGAGTTAAAACATTTTGCAAGTACAAAACTGCAACTTTTTAGACCTTCCATAATTCAGACTTAAGCCAGTAAAATGATCCACAAGACTAGGGTGTCACACTTTGGGCTCACATACTAGGACAGGACAACAGGCAGGTCTAAACTGGGCTCACACAGTACTCTGTGAATGCACCTTTAGACTTAGACTCTATTGATCCACAAGGGAACACAGTAGCATCTGTATGACACAGCCTGGACACAGTATTTCACAAATATTGGAAAAATAGCAGGTATTGTTAAAAAAGATACAAATAAACCATAGACCTAACATAAAATATATCTATTAGATAAGGATGAGTTGATTAGAGTATCATATGAATGTAGTCCTGTATCGCTGACTCAAAGAGTCGAGCTGTAGAAGCCTGACGGAGCTCCTCTGCCCCTTTATTCTGATGGAGTGGGTGATCAGTGAATGTCCATGATGGAGAGCAGTTTATCTTCTGTCCACTATCCCTCACTCTGACAAATGTCTCCACCCCAAAGCTGACCAACTTTACGGATCAGTTTGTCAATATGACCAATGCCCCTTTTTCTACTACTGCTCCCCAGCAGACCACATCAAAGTTCAGGACACTGATGGCATCAGACGGCAGAAGATCTCCAGTAACTTGCTGCAAAGACTTATTCTTTACTCATGCGTTTCTTGTACACAGCATTGCAGCTGTTCCTCCAGTCCAGGTCTAGAGGGACTCCCAGGTACTTCTAGCAGTCCACTACTTCCACATCTTGAGCCTGGATGGTCATGGGCTCCACAGGTACGTGTCCTTCTGAAGTTAAAGACCAGTTTCTTGGTTTTGTTCATGTTTATGAGCACACGGTTTATTCTCACTGTCCAGGTGAGAGTGAGCACACTGCAGAAGATACTATAGATGGTTGCATTGTCTACACTAACATGAGGCTGATAACATGAGCTGAGCAGGACAAGGTTCTCCAGCACCTTCATTACGTCAGGGAAACTGGTCTGAAGTTGTTGAGGCCAGATGGGCACCGGCTGGAGGTTTTCCATAGCATTAGTTTCCTTTGCAGCCTCAGGCTCAGGTTGGAGAGGATTTCCTTTATTAACTAAAACAAAAGATTCATGCAGCAAAGCTTTCCATTGTGAGTCTTCTGCCTGTATTATTTTTCTATTATTTTATAGCCTAGCATTTATTTGGATTTACACAAAACACTTAATATTTAAAACATTACTTACTGTAAATTTTCTCTCTACTCTTTCTCCTGAAAGTGGCTCTAATTTACATAGAGTTTCTGAAATTAAATGTGTGTTTAAAAATGACGTCTTTGCTAAATATGTTGAAAGTATTTGGTCATTGTAATTAATAAATAGTGAGACAAAACCAACGAAGACATTTTATTGTGAAAATACTGATGGGAACATGCTGGGTGTGTGGTGAGGATTGACTCGTGTTTGTGCTGTTGACACAACAGCGTCACCTGAGCTGTGCACATATTAACCTCACAAGAGAAGAAAGCAACAATATAGACTCCAGAAATAACTTCTTTAAGCAAAAAGGCAACAACGTGGTAGGTTTCCTGTAAATCTGACCCGCGGCATGGCTGAATGACTCATGGATTGGTTCATTTTAATCGTTTTAGCTTAGCTACTGTGGCATTAGCTTTGGCTGTCCATGAAGGATGTGTATGCTGAGAGCTGTTTTTATTAACATAATCAACATAAATCTGTATTACCTTATGCTGTTACATTCATTACATCTTAGATGACTACTTGAACACCATTTACGCAAGTTCTCATTGGTTAGAAATGGTGAGACGATGATGATGCTTCTTTTTACGCACGGATCTGCATTTGGCACAAGATCTACAGAATATCACAATATCACACCTACAACCCCGTTTGTTGAAAAAGGTCTGTTATTCGCACACACGTCTGTAGTATTTATAAATGCATTTTTATACATAAAAAAAAATAAAAAAATAAAAAAAATAAAAATATATATATATATATATATATATATATATATATATATATATATATGAGAGAGAGAGAGGTATTATACTATACCTATATCTAGCTCTGTCTATCAACACAGCAGAAGCTCCTATAGCTCCTTCGTCCTAGTAGAGCTGTGTATCCTCGTGCCCTCCTTCTATGGGACACACCTGAAACACTTCCACTCTCACTGTGGAGGAACAGTGGCTCTGCTCTAATAGTACAGTATAGATTCATTGGGTTTACTGTTATGATTATACTTTAGATTCAAATGTACCCACAGTCTTTACTCGAAGCTGCTACCGACAGAGTTCTCCTGTCTCCAGGGAGAGCCACACTGCTAAATGACCTCATTTTGGTCTCTTGTATCCATGATTTTGTTATGACCTAGAACTCATAACCAAAAGCCAGATTAGGAACGTAGATTGTCTGGTAAATCTAGAGCTTTTTTGAGACAGTCAGTAGTGAATGTTTTAAAGAATGGCCACACTTTCATTGAGACTTCCTGAAAATAGCCCAGATCCTAACGCAGTAGACCAACACCTACCACCTCAGATTACCTTAGATATGGTGTACTTTTTATTGGATTTTTTTTTGTTATTCAAGTGGGAAAAGACATTTTTATTATCATCTGCATATTTTTAATGCAATCTCTTGGATTGTCAAGATATTTTTGTTAATTAATTGTTCAATTAATGGGTTATTATTTATATCCTGGGGACAGTAGCTTTAAACCTGTGTTTTTACTTGTGTCCCTGTTATTTTGGTTAGCTTTTCATGTCAGCGAATTGTTAAAATTTTATATTAACTCTGTTGTTTGTCAAGTTTTCAAGTATAGTAAAGGAAATATACATGTGTTTTTCAGATGTAGCTATTAAAATGGAGTATGGTGAGAGGCTCACACATTTCCGACAAACCCGACTCAATCCCTTTGATCGTGGAGAGGAAGAAGATGACCCCCAAGACGGAAAACCTGTTCCAAAGCAAGGTAAGTACATGTAGCTGTCTGGTCCTTAGCGTGAGCATGACGTGTAAATGAATGTTCAGATTTAAAATAACAGATAATAGTGTTTTAATGATGGTTTAAGAAGGTCAACAGAGGGTAAATATACATGCAATGTATTATTTAATCTACATGACAAAATGATGCAGCGCAAACCCAGGCTAAGCTCCATATCCACCTGTCTGTTTATAGGAATTCTATAGGCTCCTCCCAACTGGCACCACCATGCTCCATCCCACACACCCAGGAAAAATGATAGTTTGGACGTTTTATAAAAATCAAGGACAGAACTTAAAACCTAGTCTTTAAATTCCCTCTACAAAAAGGGGTACCACAGAGCAGGGGAGCTAAATATTTTGTTGAATCTACTTCTGGTTAATTTGTAAGGTCATAGGTTACACCAGTTGTGATGCTGAAAATGATTATGATTTAAATGTTGTCATTCCTAACTGCTCTCTCCAATAAACTCATTTTGCTACATTTTATTATCTATAGCGCATGCTAGCTAATGGAAAGGGAAGTTAAAAACAACACTTTTTCAGTTCGCATAAGCAGTTTGCCACACATGACTTCCTTCTGAGACATTTGAGACAGTTGAGGGTTTTTAAGTCGTCAAGGTGTCAGTCTATTGGTTCAGTACAGTACATCCTTAAGCAGTATATAATAATAATAATTATTATAATGATATGATGACTGTCATTGCCATGATCATCACTGAAAGAACAGCTTAAGTGAGTTAACAGTTTGATAATTGTTTCTAAAACTGTCATTGAATTTTCAACATGTGTCTTGACACATAGACTGTTGATTCATTAGTTACACTGTTTATCCTCATTTTATATGGTTTCCATGCAGCACGTGCAACTGTAACATTACAGTGGACAGGGTACAATAAACACATAGAACATGACTTCAGAAGCAGTTTCATTGGTTTCAGTTTTAAATAACCGTATTTAAATGCAAATGCCTACCAATGGGCTCACTGTTTGGTTTGTAGCTTTAGCCAAAAATTAGACATTTAAAACAAAGTCCATTTTCTGTAGTTACTCCAACTTTAAAGACTGACTGTAATAGGTGACTGTTTAGTCACCTATTACTACAGTTTATTGGATATCCGTTCTTTGTGTTTTTGACTGCTGGTGCAAGTGCACTCTTAGTATGTAAAGACCAGGGAATACTTCTGGTGTTGCAGAATCCAGACCAGAGTTGTTGTCTGGGACTCGGACCCACAGCTCTGACAGGACCATGGACTTGGGTTTGGCTGAAGATCACTTCTCTAGGCCTGTGGTCGGTCTCAATTTCTGTTATGTTTCCTGGTTTTGATTTTGTCACATTTAAACATTTTTCTTTATTCCTGTTATAGGGTTCATTTGTTGCTTCTGACATTGAAAAGCTGAAGCTTGCCATTGAGGAATGCAAGAAATTGATCTTGGAGTTGCCAGAACACTCAGAGCGGCAAAAGGACACTGTAGTTAAACTCATCCACCTTCGCCTCAAGCTGCAAGAGCTCAAGGTTTGATCTGTTTAAACATTATAATATTCAGTCAAAATCAACTCTTTACCTATTTTTAATATTTATTTTCTAATTTAATTCTAGTTTATATTTACTATTATTAATCATTGTTTCATGTTGCACCATGATTCTCATTATGAATAGGACATCCTTAGCTTTAGTCTAAAGCTAATTCATTAGACTAAAACTAAACGTGTAAAATTTATTTATATTGGTAAAAATCACCAATATAACTGTCTGTTAATCAGCAATATTATCCATTACTAACAACCATTCTGAACTGATTCGTACCTTTTGTAAAAGCCTGTATTGTGGTCCTTATTATGACATCACTTGCTAATTTTCAGACTCACTTTTAGTGTGTAATTTCTCATATTACATAAAAGAGCATGGTTTCTTAAAGTCTAATGTTGGTGTGTTGCATTTTAATGTACTTATTTTGGTAGAACATCAAATAGCAACATTCTGTTAATAAGAAAGTTTTTATTGACTCCTAACGTTATGTAACTGTAACTAATTTGCTGTCTGTACAGTACACTACAATGTTTTTAGTGCCCTTCACAGTGTTACTAGCACACTCACACATTTGTTTGTTTTATTTTCAAGGATCCAGAGGAAGATGAGCCTAATTTGAGAATTCTGTTAGAGCACCGATTTTCTAAAGAAAAGAGCAAAAGTGTGAAACAGACATGTGACAAGTGTAGTGCCATTATTTGGGGTCTCATCCAGACTTGGTACACCTGCACAGGTAAAAATAAGTCACGGTCAACTTGATACAAAGCATTTATTCACATTCAGATATTCAGCAGTCAGTAATAAAATTCAGCTCCCAGCTCCAGTGGGGCAAAAAAGTATTTAGTCATTGTTACGTGCCAGTTGGTCCAGGGGTGGTGGCATGCAACGAGTTGATGTTAAAAAGCCGGGTGTAGAACAAGAGTGAGAGCGTGGAGGTCAAACGGTCTTAAAGTAAATTTATTATTACAAAAGTGCTCAAAAAGGTATACAAAGTAAAACTAGATAATACAAAAAAAATACAAATAGTTCACAGAAAAATGCTGCAGCGGAGGACCCACTGGTCGCTGGTGGAGTGCGCAGCTCCGGGCTATTATATCCTGCGCTGATCTCTGAGTCGCTCCAGGTGCGGCTCAGCCGGTGGGTGGATCTGGGAAAAATGGGAGGCAAGGCCAAAAAAACGGACTAGTCCGTAACAGTCATCCACCAATTGTGCAAGTTCTCCCACTTAAAAAGATGAGAGAGGCCTGTAATTTTCATCATAGGTTCACTTCACTTCAACTATGAGAGACAGAATGGGGGAAAAGAATCCAGGAAATCACATTGTTTTTAACGAATTCATTGGTAAATTCCTGGGTAAAATAAATATTCGGTCACCTACAAACAAGCAAGATTTCTAGCTCTCACCGACCTGTAACTTCTTCTTTAAGACTCTCCTCTGTCCTCCACTCGTTACCTGTATTAATGGCACCTGTTTGAACTCATTATCAGTATAAAAGACACTTGTCCACAACCTCAAACAGTCAGACTCAAAACTCCACTATGGCCAAGACCAAAGAGCTGCCAAAGGACACCACAAACTGTAGACCTGCACCAAGCTGGGAAGACTGAATCTGCAATAGGTAAGCAGCTTGGTGTGAAGAAATCAACTGTGGAAGCAATTATTAGAAAATGGAAGACATACAAGACCACTGATAATCTCCCTTGATCTGGGGCTCCATGCAAGATCTCACGTCACGGGGTGAAAATGATCACAAGAACAGTGAGCAAAAATTCCAGAACCACATGGGGGGGACCTAGTGAATGACCTGCAGAGAGCTGGGACCAAAATAACAAAGGCTACCATCAGTAAGAAACTACGCCGCCAGGGACTCAGATCCTGCAGCGCCAGATGTGTCCCCCTGTTTAAGCCAGTACATGTCCAGGCCTGTCTGATATTTGCTAGAGAGCATTTGGTTGATCTAGAAAAGGACTGAGAAAATGTCATATGGTCACTTGAAACCGAAATTGAAGTTTTTGGTAAAAACTCAACTTGTCGTGTTTGGAGAAGAAAGAATGCTGAGTTGCATCCAAAGAACACCATACCTACTGTGAAGCATAGGGGTGGAAACATCATGCTTTGGGGCTGTTTTTCGGCAAAAGGACAAGGACGACTGATCTGTATAAAGGAAAGAATGAATGGGGCCATGTATCGTGAGATTTTGAGTGAAAACCTCCTTTCATCAGCAAAGGCATTGAAGATGAAATGTTCAGCAGGACAATGATCCCAAACACACTGCTCGGGCAATGAAGGAGTGGCTTCATAAGAAGCATTTTAAAATCCTGGAGTGGCCTAGCCAGTCTCCAGATCTCAACCCCATAGAAAATCTTTGGAGGGAGATGAAAGTCTGTGTTGTCCAGCGACAGCCCCAAAACATTATTGCTCTAGAGGAGATCTGCAGGAGGAATGGGCCAAACTACAGCAACAGTGTGTGAAAACCTTGTGAAGACCCTTTGTTACCCTTTGTTGGCAATGACAGTTTGACCTCTGTTATTGCCAAAAAAGGGTATATAACAAAAGTATTTAGATTATTTTTTGTTATTGACCAAATACTTATTTTCCTCCATAATTTGCAAATAAATACTTAAAAAATCAGACAATGTGATTTTCTGGATTTTTTTTTTTTTTTTTCTCATTTTGTCTCTCACAGTTGAAATGTACCTATGATGAAAATTACTGGCCTCTTTCATCTTTTTAAGGGGGAGAACTTGCACAATTGGTGGTTGACTAAATACTTTTTTGTCCCACTGTAAGTGTTTACTGTGCTGCTTATTGTTAATGTGAGGTCAAATATCATACATGTTTTTTTTTCTTTCAGGATGTTATTATCGTTGTCATAGTAAATGTCTGAACTTGATAAATAAACCCTGTGTGAGGTCCAAAGTCAGCCATCAGTCAGAGTATGAGCTGAGTATCTGCCCTGAGATTGGTCTGGACCGACAAGACTATCGCTGCTCTGAGTGTCGGACACCAGTTTCACTGAGTGAGTAGCACGACAATAAACCACACAGGCCTATGGCAGAAGCTAAAAGGACCCCAAGGTACTATTGGGATTTTTTTTGTTATTGTTGTATATAGAAGTATTAAATGGAAAATTGATCGAAGTGTACGTCAACAAAGTCACAAGTACATCCTGGTAGCTTTATAATGTGTTTGTTTTAAAGGGGGAGTGCCAAGTGAGGCCAGACAATGTGACTATACAGGCCAGTATTACTGTAGCACGTGTCACTGGAATGACACAGCTATCATCCCTGCCCGGGTAATTCATAACTGGGAGTTTGAACCACGAAAGGTATAAGGCTATTCATGAGTAGATGGTCCAATGGATATTTGTTGAATGGGGATGGATTAATAACATATTTAATATTTCATATATATTTAATAGGTCTGCCGATCTTCACTACGTTACTTAGCCCTTATGATGCCTCGACCTGTATTAAAGTTAAAAGAAATCAACCCACTGCTCTTTAACTTTGTGGAAGAGCTGGTCGAGATCAGGGTAAGATAGATTAGAACAATTCACTTCATGATGTGATTTATGCAGATGCATTCATTCTATGTTAAAATAATTTGTGGAAATAATACTGACATATTTTTTTTACTTGCAGAAACTTCGTCAAGATATTCTCCTAATGAAGCCCTATTTTATCACCTGTAAGGAGGCTATGGAGGCTAGGCTTCTCTTACAGGTCAGTCATGTAAAACATCCCTTTGAATATCTTCTTTTCAACAGCTCCATCTTGTGGTTGTAGGCAGACATAAGGCTATGCATAACAAGCAGTGCCATTTTGTAACCTTTTTTGGGCATAACACTTCATTTGACAAAGTTTTGCAAATAAATTTGGTGGATAATGGAATATTATACCTTTTCAATAGCTTCAAGACCGGCAGCACTTTGTGGAAAATGATGACATGTATTCACTACAAGATCTGATCGACATTTCCAGTGGCCGCCTCAGCTGTTCCCTCACAGAGATTCATACCACATTTGCAAAACACATTAAATTAGACTGTGAGGTTGGTGCATACAATGTTTTTTACTTCTTTTTTAGTTGATGTCTTTGCAACGCTGCTTTTACTGAAATCTTGTGTGTAGAAATGCCAAGCCAAAGGATTTGTGTGTGAATTGTGCAAAGAGGGAGATATCCTGTTCCCTTTTGACAGCCATACTTCAGTCTGCCAGGACTGCTCTGCTGTCTTTCACAGGTAAGTTTCCATGTCATGGACATCACTATTTTGAGTGAGCGTGATATTTTCATTAAAGTCCCCTTGGAACTAGTGCGTGTTTTAGATATTTGTCTTGTGTCTCTTTAGGGACTGTTACTATGATAACTCTACAACTTGCCCAAGATGTACCCGGATGACAGGGCGTAAACAGGACGAGCCGCTGGACATGCAAACTACATAATAATGAAAATAATACTACCTGTTGCACTTACTCATATTTAAGTTCTTTGAAAACATCAAGTATTAATGCAGATAATGTTTAATTCATTCTGTATTCTGTATTTAACTGTGCAATGTGTCATTGTGGATTGTACAGGGTATCCATCTAATCAAATTTATTTTATTTTAATTTAATTTAGACTGAAAAAACAAACTGAACTTTTTGAACCTTTGTTTAAGTGTGTGAAGGGAAGTGTTTGGAGCTGTACTTTATTGCATGAAGTTATATAACTAGTTTATACAAATCATTCTCTGCCTCAAAAACATTTCAGTGCTACATTTTTAAGAGGCCTCAAAATAAGTTGATAAAATCCATTTGATGCAGTAATCTAATCACTCGTTTACCCCACCCATTCTTTTTAACTAACTAACTAGATGTTTTGTTAGTTTTCCACAAATGTTATAGCAATGCAGATTTATTTGGAATATTCCTTCTGCCTCTAAATGAGGAGAGTCCAATTTCAGGTTTCCACCTTGTAAGATTAAAAAAGAGAAAAAAAGAAACTAAAGTGAAGTGGAAGTGAACATTGACATTAATTAAGAAGGCCACAGTTACAGGTAGACTATTACCCAAATAAATAAATTATGGGGAAATTTGCATCCCAATAAAAAACTGCCAAGGTATCAAAAACTGCCCTACTTAAATGCTGTTTGTTAGTGCATATTAATTCTCCAATTAATCAGATTTTTTTTTAAAAGCATTTTTCTTTCAGGGTAGACTATGCATTAATGTTACTAAAACTACATTAGCCTCACACTAGGGGTGAAAACAAACTAAATGACGTATTGTACAATGTTGTTCAGTATTGCACGAATAAAACATCAAGAATCAGCTTTTGTTTATGTTTTCCATCAAACTCTCGCGATAGATTTTCAACGTGACCAATGTAACAACTGTCAACTGGCTCCAAGACAAACTCTGCAGAAGGACGCAGCTCTGTGAACGATGGGGCTGTTGTCTTTAGGCATCGGGCCCCTTCGGAACCGAGCCGGGACCGTCCGAACCTGGAGCCGAGACTTCTCTACTATTTCTACAACACACAGCCGTGCAGCTGCAGCTTTGGTAGGCAATGAATGCACTGCATGACCAGTCTAGAAAAGGTGTTTTTGATACAAGTAACAGCGCGATTGCGAGCACTGGATCATGCAGAGCTCTTGTCGAGTTAGTTTTTATGTAAATACGCGCTTTTAACAGCGGTGCGCACAGTCAGACCTGCACATAACATAAAGGACCCCGCGAGCCGTGGGAAAAAGTACACCGTGTTCTTCAATGCACAGCTCAGACATGTTTATATGTACAGTGTGTGCAGCTGTTTGTTTGTAGCTGCGCATATTGCTCCGATAATTACTGTGTTTTATACTGAAGTATTTCCTTGGTTCAGGGGGTGTGTCTGTTTAAAGAAGCACGCACTGCATCCCGAGGATCTGCCTTTGTGCAGCAGTGATAAACCTTATAAGTGATTCTATGGATGCTATATGCGTCTCCTCTGTACCACTCATTCATAGAAGCTTGATTATTTTTGGGTTTGAATAGTAGACCATTTTAAACATTTGATTACAATATGTCGTGTTTGAGATTTGGTTTTCCGTATGCTTTAGTATTGTATTACTTTGTTCTTTCAGAAGGTGTCCTGTAGCAAGACGAAATATGGAGGAGTTTACCAACTTGGTATTCCCCTCACTAGGTCACTCAGTGCAGACAAAAAACCAAGAGGTAATCCTTCTATATGAATCTAATTTTAATGCATTTAATATTTTGGTACTTATACCTTTTTCATTGATAGGTTTTGAAAAATTCTTCCCAAAGAGTCAAGAAATCAACAAATCTGCTGAAAGTGAGTTGTTGTGTGTTGAGCTTGATCCAATTTCAGTGTTTCATTTTCTGTGATGCACTATTTTTACTTTGTTAAATATTTAGAAGAACAGGTAAACGATCAAGAGTCATTTGAAACAAAAAATGAAGATGACGATGGAAACCAAAACAACCATAAAGAAAGAAAAAAGAAACAGTCGCATTGGAGGACACGTTTCCAGGTAGGCCGTTTGGTGGAGCTCATACACATCAGGTAAATTCAGCTTTTGAAGATCTTTGCTCTCTGCTCAACAGGAGGAGTGGTCCGTTAATGACAAAATAATAATAAATGTTGCCTTTGCTGCTGCTGGAATTTCTTCTGCTGTATTGTACTTTCACTTCCATGAGACGGGGGTCCATGTTTCCTGGAAGGACTTTGTGGAACATTACTTGTGCAAAGGCTTGGTAAAGATCTCTCTGTCCCATGTCCACTTCACAAATACAGTACACATGACATTGTGTCAATTTCAGGTGGATCACCTGGAGGTTGTTAACAAACAGTATGTCAGAGTTATTCCTGTCAGTGGAGTAGACACTTCACAAGTGGTTAGTGTTTGACATATGTGTAAAAATATTATGGTAAATGTTAATATTTGTGAATTATATTGATTGTGTTTTAGAATTACTTGTGGTTCAACATTGGCAGTGTGGAGTCCTTCGAACATAATTTGAAGACGACGCAGCAGGAAACAGATTTACAGTGCACTAAAGTTCCTGTGATCTATTGCAGTGAAACTGATGGGTAACTTATTATTTAATATAAATAACATGTATACAGAATACCCCATGTTTAATTGTACTTCTCTTTTTAACAGGACCATTCTGTTAAACCTCCTCTCCCCTTTAATATTGATTGCGTTTTTACTTTTTGCCACACGCCATGGTCCTCTGTCAGGACGGAGCCTTGGTGGACAAGGCAGGAATGTCTTTGACATGAGTGAATCCAAAGCAAAATTATTAAAACACAATGTTGGAGTGAAGTTCAAAGATGTGGCTGGGTGCGATGAAGCTAAACTGGAAATTATGGAGTTTGTTAATTACTTGAAGAACCCAAAGAAATACAGAGACCTAGGAGCCAAAATCCCAAAGGTTTGTCATGATTGCACTGCATAAAGTTTATACATTTAATTAACCTTAATAAGATGTTATTGAACTTGATTGTTAGGTTACTTGTTGCCATCTTTTTGCATTAGGGCGCTCTGTTATGGGGACCTCCTGGGACAGGGAAGACACTGTTAGCCAAAGCAACTGCAGGAGAAGCTGATGTCCCATTTATTACTGTGAATGGCTCTGAATTCCAGGAAATGTTTGTTGGTGTGGGCTCTGCCAGAGTAAGAGCTCCACAGTCATCTGCATTTTATATCATATTCATACATATTTAATACAGTTAATTATTTGATTCGGATCATTCTAAAGCAAAACATTATATTATAAAGCAAACAAGAAAATTGCGATAAAACACATGCCATATTAAATGTTCTGACTTACCTGATGTTTTTCTGTTGACTCTTAGGTGAGGGATATGTTTGCCGTGGCACGGAGACATGCCCCTTGTATCCTGTTCATTGATGAGATTGATGCTCTGGGTAGAAAGAGAGGAAATGGCAACTTTAGCTTCTCCAGTGAACAGGAGAACACACTCAACCAGCTACTTGTAGAGATGGATGGTAACTTTGTGATATATTTACATGTGGTAAATCACTAGCAGCTGTAATCTCTTTGTTTTAATAGGTTTTAATAGCAACACAAACATGATAGTTTTAGCTGGAACCAATCGAGCTGATATCCTCGATCCAGCTTTGACGAGACCTGGACGGTTTGATCGGCACATATACCTAGGTACAAATGTTTTTGTTACTGTAATGTTTTTATCCTATAATTTAGCTATTTTATTGTGTACTACTTATCTAACCAATATCAAGCAGCAAATGCCTTTATGTTACACAAATGCAGCTTTAAACCTGATTACTATACTTATATATTTTTTTACACTTTCTGTCATCTCAATCTGCTGTTTTTTTATTAAATCGTGTCTGACATGATTTGCTCGTCCTTGAACTTAATTTTTTTAAATGTATATAAACGCTTTTTTTCCACAGGGCCACCAGATATAAAAGGCAGAGCATCTATTTTCAAGGTGCATCTAAAACAGCTGAAGTTGGACTGTAGTATAAAACTTGAACCTTTAGCGCAAAAACTTGCTGGACTAACCCCAGGATTCACTGGTTAGTGGTAATGTGTCTTATTTTTATGTGTGGTGGAATTGTCTTTGACATTTGCTGTGCATGAAAGCCTTTGTTCCCTTGTTTCAGGGGCTGATATTGCTAATGTTTGCAATGAAGCTGCTTTGATTGCAGCGCGTCATCTCAATGTACATGTTGACACTAAGCACTTTGAACAGGCAGTGGAAAGAATAATTGGAGGTAAATAGACTGTTAAAATAAAAGTAAAACATACATTTTATAAAATTGCTATATAATCCATGTTTTGTCCCTCCCAGGTCTCGAAAAAAAGTCCCACATTCTGCAGCTTGCAGAGAGGACCATAGTTGCATATCATGAGGCTGGGCATGCGGTCACTGGTTGGTTTTTAGAGCATGCAGACCCTCTTCTGAAGGTGCACCACTTTTCATATCACTTTTTGTCGATTTTCCATTCTAAACAAATTTCTGAAAAACGTCTCCATGTTCTGCATTCAGGTGTCCATTGTCCCCAGGGGCAAAGGCTTAGGTTATGCTCAGTATTTACCTAAAGAACAGTATTTGTTCAGTCAAGAACAACTGTTCGACCGAATGTGCATGACTTTAGGAGGTCGAGTAGCCGAGGAGGTTTTCTTCAGGCGCATCACCACTGGGGCTCAGGATGACCTCAGAAAGGTCACGCAGTCCGCTTATGCACAGGTAGGCAAACTGTGTTTCAGACTCGACGATGTGAGATAAACTGTATAGTCTTCTCAAGTTAACATTCTGCTCTCTTCTATATTTCAGATTGTACAACTGGGAATGAGTGAGGCCATTGGTCCGATGTCTTTTGACCCCTCTCAGCTTGAAAATATTTTTACAGAGAAGCCTTTCAGTGAGCACACAGCCCAACTCATAGACCAGGAGGTCCGTGTACTAGTAGCTGCTGCCTACCAGCGCACACTGAAGCTTGTTACTGAAAAGAAACAAGCTGTCAGCATGGTGAGTAATGTTCAAAACATGTAGGCAAACAGAGCTGGGACAGACAAATGAAGAAAAAATAATCTGAAGTCTACACTAATCTTGAACCTGTCGTTTGATGTAGGTGGCTAAACGTCTTCTTGAAAAAGAAACATTGCAAAAATCTGACATGGTTGAGCTGTTGGGACCCCGTCCATTTAAAGAATCCTCCATGTACGAAGAGTTATTAGAGGACAAGGGAGAAGATGAAGTGGACACACTATCGCCTGTTAGTTTAAAAAATTGTAATAAAGACAGAAAGGACAGACCACATTTGTGATGTGACTGAAGGTGGACACACTAGTGTCTTGTTCAGGGTGTGGTGAATATAAAGACCGCTCAACCTGGTCTGTGATTTATCTGATCTATACTGATAACCAATGCGGAATGGTTTGACAGGTAAGAATTACCTTGAATTGTGCAATTTAAGATTTTACCTTTATCTATACATACTCTTTTGCACATCTGCCAAAGACCTTTTTGATAGTACCTTTGAAAATGTATTTGATATGAAGACATGTTGAAAGCTACTTTTTACATCAAATTGTTCCAACCAGAAAATTGGAAGATTCCAGATGCCTAAAGTAAGTATCTCTAAGATACACATGTTCTTATCATAGTTTGGAGTATAAGGGTTTTTACTGTAAGATATGGTGACTCTTTTGTGTTATAAATTAAATCACACACTTTTTGAAGATGTTTATTTACCCTTCACTTTTTCCAGTGTAGATCTATATTGCATATCAGCCTTATGAATTATTGGCATTGATGATTAAACTTAATTGCAAATGTTGGCACTTAATTTTAGTTTTTTGGCATTCTTATAATCCCATCCCTCTATAGTGCAAGTCAAAATTAGAAGCTTCAAGTATTTCACACTTCCCACATTTTTACTATTTTCTTTAGTCTGTTAAATGTATGTATAAATAACTTCGTAAACAACTGTAGGTTTGTTTCTTCACCTCAAAATGCCAATAATCCTAAAGCATTTGTAGCATGTATCTTAGAGAAGTGCAATATGCTATTAGAATTTTCTGTACTGTGTACACCGACATCTAAGATGTGACAGAAACTAAGTTTTGATAAGTTGAGTTTAATTGTGTGCATGTCGGTGTTGTAATGTGTTTACAGTATTTCTGTATTGCATTTGCCTGGAGTTAACATCATATATCATACCCTGCTATAGCGGAAAAATATGAAAACCCTCAGTCAAATAATTACTCAAAAACTCACCTAAACAAATCTTAAAAATGCACTTGAAAAAATGTTAAAACAAATGTTAAGTAAGTAGGATTGCACATCTCATTGAGTAATAGCAGTGTCCAGAGTTCAGTCTGAACTGGCCCAGCACCAGGACACTTGTGTGGTCCGTTTGTCTCTCTGCTGTCCGATTGTTAGATTTTTCAGGGTTGTTTGGACCTCTCCAGTTTCATTAAGGGCTCCATGGTGTCCGAGTCGCTGTGGTGTTTCCTCTCTCTCTGCGTCTCTGCTTTACTGCTGCGTGTCCATGAGGGGGAGCGCATGTAGCCAGTCTTCTGCAGCACAGGCTGGTGGGAACCTGGAAAAACAATACCATGCAAACATGAAATCAAATGTATGCAGTTTATCTGGCTTGAATAATGCATCACACAAATAGTCCACAGGGAACAAATTGTATGCAAAACAGTTTGGATGCCACCAGTTTTTACTTGCACTGCCTAACTTTAACTTATAAGAGCTTATAAGCTCTAATAAATGGTGAATGGTTATAATGTGACTGCAGCTTTGTTTACAACCATAATTATGCAATGGAAACATACTTGTTTGATTGCAGTAGTATGAAAATCAATTCATTAATTTCTCTAATCATTAGTATGTGACATAATATAAGGATGCCACTGTTGTTAGATATAACAGTATTACTTAGGAGAAGAGTAAATAGAATTTGTTTAACCAGTTTCTGTGGGCATTACTTTCTTGGCCACATGGTGGTGATGTGCAACCACACAAAGAAACTACTTACAATGAACATTAAGAGCTGACAGCAGCTGTTCACAGCTTATATTAGTGAAATGGAGACATTAAAAAGAAAATGTTGTTATGCTTCATACCACTCATAAAATGTTTATTTAAAAAGCTGTGTAAGTGGAGAATAAATCTAAGTTTTAGTTTTCAATCAAGGCTTAAAGGCTTGACTTTAACTGATTTCACTGGTCATTTGTGTTGCATATAAAAATAAGTGAGGCAGATAAAAGACCAGCTTCTCCACAAATGTGTTTCTCGCTCGTCCTTCTGTTCAGTTTGCTGCAGAGTCCCTGAGCTGTAGTGTCAGTGTGGGCTCCTTCTGTGCAGCTGGCATACAGCCATTCCACTCACCAGTCTGTGGCCTTTCCTGCATAATAATACAACTCTTGAAAACACAAAAAGTAGATCCTCATGTATAAAAACAGATAAATATATATACATATATAAATATATATAAGACTATATGTCAGGCCCAGAGATTAGATGGTATATCGGTGTTGGAGCTAAAAGAGACGTGATCAAAAATTAAATACATGTACAAAATATTTATCAGTTACTTAATAAATGATCAAAATCTTGTCCTGTTCTGTTCCTGTGGGCTCTATCAGGCTTTTCATCTGGTGAAATCTGTGTCTTGTCCCCCTAAATGAATTATATCTGTATCTGTAAAGTCTATAAAACCCCATATTCACTCAACAACTATTTCCTTTTATTAAGCAATTTTTTTGCTTCATTCATCTGCAATTATGGCCGCCAATGACGTCTTGTTTGATAATATTTTACACCCATTAACAGCAGGGCATGCCTGCCTCTCACCTGTACAGTCCTATCTCTCCATAAGCCCTGCATTCCCATATAAGACCATGTGATCTTATATCTATATATTTAAAAATGCTCATGGTCTCTGGTTAGAAGCAACACTGACAACACAATATACCATTAAAGCAAACGTCAACATAGGTATAGGCTCATTCCCTTTTAGTTTTCTGATGCTGATATTTGCCCTTCTTCCAAGTGCAGAAGAGCACAGATAACTTTTTGCATGCAGAACAACCTCAGCAGATTTATGAATAAAACATTGGGGAATTTTTGCTTCCGATTGCAATTTTAAGGAAATAGCAGAAATTAGCCAATATATACTGTGCTCATATGAATACTAATACATGTATGTCTCACCTGTTTGAAATTCACACAGCATCAAGTGGCACTGGTGTAATTAAATACATGCAGTGCAACACTGTTCACATTTTCATACATTTCTAAACCTAATTGATATAATTACTCACGGTTATGAGCAGCCTAATGCATTTTAGAGATAATAAAGTTGTGCAGATGCACATTTATACTGCATAGCATATGAAACCCAAAAAGCCCAGAATATGGTTAAAGTAGCTCACAACATTTTAAATAATAGGCTCCAAACAAACTTCTTCCACCAGTTTGTGTCTAACCTGCTGAGGACTCGTTGTGGTTCTCTTCATCAGAGTCGACAAAAACCTCTGCTAGCTCCTGGTCAGACATGTCCGTCAACTCTGTCAGATCCAAGAGGTCAAAGTGGACCTCCAACGAAGACACACTGCTCAAGGGCTCTGGACACACACAAACACACACACAAACACACACACAAATGCATATTTAGAGTAAGCCCATCAGAATGGGTGTTAATGCCTATCAGCAAGAAGATATCTATAGAAACAGCATCATTTTAGCCTTAGACGGGGGAGCAAAATCCATTAAGCAGTATGGAATCTTAAGCATAATTAATTTTAATTAATAGCAACATCTTTTAGGGTTACACGTGAGCCAAATGCCTAATGGGTTGGTTCTTTGTAAGGGAGGTTTTCTACTTATCAAAAGGGAAAATCCCAAATTGTGCTCTTGTTTAACAATTAGAAGCTGATGACCTACAGTGCTTGTTTGAATGGGACTCCACCCACGTATCTTTTGTGAATGACATTATAACCATTATTAAATATGTTATTAAAGCTTATAATACATGTCTTATATTTTATCTTTATATCTGTGCACAGCAGTTTCCTATCACCACTCATAGTTAATGTGTCACTTCAATCTGGAACATTTCAAACCTCTCCTAAAGAAGAGAAGTCTTGATGCCACAGAACTGAACAATTACAGACCAATCTCAAATCTGCCATTTTTTAGGCAAAGTCCTTGAAAAAGTTCCAAGTTAATAACTTCTTTGATGTTTTTCAGTCAGGTTTTAAACCCCATCACAGCACTGTGACTGCTCTTATCAAGGTCACAAACGACATCTGCCTGAACACTGATGCAGGCAAAGTCTCAGTCTTGATCATGTTGGATCTGACATGCGTCATGGAATCATGGGTCAGTCTCTTACAGAGATTAGAGGACTGGATGGGCATCTCTGGTACTGCACTAAACTGGTTCGAGTCCTATCTAGAAGACAAGGAGTACTTTGTTGAAATTGGAAATTAAAAAAAAAAAGAAATGACCCAGACCTGTGGGGTGGCCCAGGGGTCAATTCTGGGACCCCTTTTGTTCAACCACTACATGCTGCCATTAGGCCAGATAATACACAGGAATAATGTGTCCTACCACAACTCTGCAGATGACACTCAGATCTATGTCTCACTGCAGCAGGTGAATATGGACCAGTGGATTCAGTCTGTCACTGCATCCAACAGATCAGTGTGTGGATGCCAAACAACTTTCTCCAGATAAACTCAGACAAGACCGAAGGCATCATCTTTGGCCGATAGAAACAAAGAGAAAGTGTCAGCAGTCACCTCCAGTCTCTCTCTCTAAAAGCTCCACACAAGGCTAGAAATCTCGGAGTAATAATGGACTCAGATCTGAACTTTAACAGCCCCATCAAATAAAACAATCTGCAGCTTGTTATCATCTAAAAAAAAAAAAGCAAAAGTCAAAAGTATACTGTCAAAACTAGACTTGGAGAGACTTATTCATGCATTTGTCTCAGGCAGCTTGCCCACTGGCCTCTCCAAAGACCACTGCAGTGCATCCTCGGGTCTAGAACCAGGAAGTAAAAGTGCATAAGTCCTGTGCTCAGGTCTCTGCACTGGCTTCCTGTCGCCTGAAGATGTGAGACAGGCTCAAAACGGCTCTGTTTAGCTGTGCATATGACTGAAAGGTTTTTATTCTGGACTCTTCTCTTTTAATATTAATTATATGCTTATTTAGCTTTTAATTTATTTGTATTGTGATTTTAATGTCTTTCTTATTCAGTAAAACACTTTTACATTGTGTACGAAATTTACTATACAAATAAACTTGCGTTTCCTTGCCTATTTCTTTATTCAATATAAATTATGACATTTTGAGTGATTTTCAAAGGTAGACTAAGACGGTGTGAGATACCAAGCAATTCTTGTAATGCCAGCAAAGTGATGTTAGTGAAGGATTCTTCAAAACAGAGAGGGTTTGGGACCACAAAGCAGAAAAGTGGCTCCATATACAAAAAAGAGCAGCTTACTGTATGCATTTTTACAGCGCCATCAAGGTATTGCAATTGGTAAAAATTCAGCTATGCATTTCCTTTTTCTTTGGGTGGAGGAAGAATATAATGAATGACAGTAATGTATGCTACTCACACAAGAAGTCTTGAGGGACACATGCGTGACCTGACCTATCTCACCTTGGTTTTATCTGTTTTGTCCATGGGACTCTGCTAAGCTGCAGGATTCAGTTAGCCTCTGCTGCCCTATGCACATTTGACATTCATAAATATTTACTAAGCCCTTGACCTTTTTACCCGTATAATTAGATTGAACTGACATTAAACACAGCTAACAGTCCACCGTTAGCTGTGTTTAGAGGTGAAGATGTTTGAATAATGGAGGCTTAATTATGTAAAAACAAATATACAATTAAAAATGGGACTAAAATGCATTCATCCAGTACCAGAATTCACCCTACCCCTTATAATATATGCTCATGAGAAATGCATATGTAATTGGGCTACAATGTTATGGTTTTCCATGTGCATTCCAGAGTGTATGTCAAAATCCCTCACTTCACTGACTCAAAAAATGTACATATGTGCATGACATAACAAGTAGAGAATGTAGATCTTACAATAAGAAATAAGAATAGTATTTAATTTGAACAGTGTAACAGACAGATCATCATTACAGATTTCAACTACCTTATGATTATGTCTTTGAGACCTCTTCCTCCTCCTTTATTCACACTTTTATGATCCTGATTGTGTCGTCTCCCTCTTCTGTTTGGTTCCACCTTGTGACATTGTTAGGTGCTAATCCAGAAAGTGTGCATTAATGCTTTTAAAGTCTAGTTATTTGCTATATTTATACAATACACATCATATATATCATGTAGCTAGAGCAAGAGGAAAAGTGCAGAGAAACATGAAAGGACTGAAGATGCAGAGAATGTGGGTGGCCAACCAGACTGAAAGAGGCACTTAAATCTGAAAGTTGGCTCCAGCTGTATTCTACCCCACTTTTCACAGACATGTTTAAATTTCTTAAATTGTCATATACAACCTTTTTGCTGTGCTGGATTTAGCATCCCACCCCCCCTTCCTTTCTCTTCACCCACACTCTACTTCTTTTAAATAATTGATCAAGTGTTTTTTCCCTCGCAAAGGCAGACTGAGTGAAACAATGGCAAAGTCAGTGATTTGAGTGAAATTCCTGCTTATGTTGGGGAGAGGAGCTTATACCTCATAGCAGTAAAATCACATGAAATGGCAGTCTATGTTATTTGTTTGTAAGTATATTAATAATTAAGTAACTTCTGTGACAATGCCTCCCTGATTCTTAAAGCTCTTCTTGAGGAATGAGAAATTTGTGTTAATACTGTCATTTCTGCATTGTTAATAGTAGTATCAACTTGCTTTCATGTGAGGTCGAAGCTACTTAAGTTGTCCTGGAGTGCTCTGCAAAAATATAAAGCTGCCTTGTCGCCCATGTTGCTGGTCCCTCTTGTGTCAGCATTGTGTTAGGCCCATACAAGCAGCTCTCTGTAGGGGACTCAACACAATCAGGTCTTTGAGCTCTGCGCTTGCTGAGAAAATGTATTAACAGACAAAATCAAGCTCGATGCTTTGGACGTCGAGACATGAGGTTAAACTTGAGTGTCCAGACATAGACATGACTGTAACCCTGTCCATTTATCTGAGAAACCAACATACAGAGAACACTACTTGTAATTTTGGTTTGATTAAATTCCTAACTTATCCCAAGACTGCTCTTTTTATTATACATTTCAACCTCATATAACAGATGTTTTACTTTAAGGCATGAGCACACATTAAGTATTTAGACTGTGTTTCTCGAGGCCTTACCCCGGTACTCGCGTCTCCTCTCAGCGATGTGCAGTAGGCTAGCAGCAGTGTGTCCTGTCAGAGCTCCTTCCTCTTCGGCCGCAGGGGGCTGGAATGGATCCCTGGAGAGATCTCCGGAGCTGGAGGGCTTCATCAGCTTCTGGATGTCTTTGTTTAGCTCTATAAACAATTGCAAGTAAACCTAGGTTATTGAATTCAGAGAGCTGGGCAAGCCATGCTTATTCTTAACTTATTCATATATTGTTTTTAGACAAAGACAATCTGAGACGTAATGTAAGTTTAATTTTAAGACATGGCTAAGATGCACAGACAGAGCCACACACAGGCAATAAATGTGGCCAAACAATGGCCAGACCTCCTTGTTGAAGCCTCTCATCAGATTGGATGAGAAACTGATGGGAATAACAGGTGCCATAGCAGGGCTCCAGTGTCAAAACTGTCATTGTGTCCTTGGGCAGGACACTTGTTTAGTATGAATATTGGTGGTGGTTGGAGGGGCCAATGACAGTCTGACTTCCCTCAGTCTGCCCCAGGGCAGCTGTGGCTAATTATTATTATTATTATTGTTGTTGTTGTTGTTGTTGTTGTTGTTGTTGTTGTTGTTGTTGTTGTTGTTAATGTGACGTCTCTGAGTTCATTTTGTTAACTACATGACTGCAGGTGGAGACTTGTAGATTGGCGCATTCAAACCAGCAACACAGACTTAGGCTTTTAGAAATAAGGAAAAAGTCAGGTGGCTGCAGGTTAACAGCAAAATTGAGCAGCATTAGTCTACTTGATTAGTAGAAAGATAAGAGGGTCTGATACACAAAACTATTATAGTACCACAATCCAAATTCATTGGCTTTGGTCGATATAGAAAAAACACTTGCCAAAACAGTGACCAGATCGGCTTCATTTGAATCATTTACTGGAGAATAGCAGTGTGTCCTGCACGCCAGGCTCTCCCTGCATTTTTACTTTTTACTATAGCATATTAGGCCTACACTATTGCTGTTTATTATCGGACACAAAGCTGTGTTCAACACTGAAAGCACGCAGCCTAGACACCACTGATTATACATGTTCAAAACTGCATTTTCATAAAATAGACTACACTGCAAACTATGAGACAAAAAATGGAAAAGAATAAGAGTTATTACCTGGGCTTCCAGCCCCTCCCGGTGCCTCCATGCAGCCCAGCCACAAGCGTCTGTTGTTCACTACAGCGGCATCGGAGAGAAAAGAAAGAAGCCGGGATAAAGAGACGAGACAGAGTGCGTCTGGGTGGGGCGTGCATGTGACGGGTGGTCTGCACGACAGGGTCCCCGTCAAACTGTCCTCTGTGTCATCATCCCTTCTGAATCTTTCTACAGACTGAATGCTGTGGCTTCTAGTGCACTTGATGTGCTGTTGCAGAGCTGTCTGTGCGGCACTGTCTCACAGAGCGCGCACCGCGCAGGGAGGGGCAGGGGTGCAGGATGCACATCCACACATCGCCTCAACTACCTTCATGTGTGCGCAAAACCAAGGGTGTGGAGCTGACAGCCTGCCCAGACACGACTACCTGAAGAACTGTGGTCACAACATACACATACACATACACATACACATACACATACACATACACATACACATACACATACACATAACACTAACCTAATAATAAGAAGGATGGAGGTGCAAGGATGTGTTCAGTCTGCAGTATACTCCAGTTAGGCTGAACAACATCACTACAGTCACTTCATGCCTAGAATTTATCTGTAGTTAATCATGACAAAAACACTCAAAAGAAAAAAATGGAGACAAATGTTGTGTTTCTCTTGGGTGAACCTGTTCTATGGGTGAAGCACGCTCTCTAGTGGCCAGTTCTGAAAGTGCAAATGTGAGATCAGTGAGACCAGTTACAAATTGAGTGATTTATTGCCAAAACAGATTAAAACAGAATCACAAACAGAATCCTGGGCATAATCTCTACATGCAGCTGCTTAGGTTACAGCAAATATGTACTGGGCTATGCATGCCCAGTCTAACTGTTTTCGCATTTTGCCTGTTTTGACGTGTCTGAGCTGCCGTAGTAATGACAAACATTGACAAACAGCTGTTCTTCTGTGTGCTACACTCCACGCACGTGGAAAGCCGCCTGCGTTAAAGAAAAAAGTGTCGTCCAGCGCGATGGAGCCTGTGCTCAGAACACATCCTGGTCTGTAGCTCACACAAACACAAAGCTTTTCTCTTTTTACAGCAGAGTTACCGCTACTGTTTTTCCTCCTCAGACGCAACAAAAGAAGAAATTCGTCAATTGGTTTGGCACTACATCGAAGAAAACGATCTGGCAAATTTTCCAAGACCCGTTTACAACAGAATACCAAATTTCAAGGTTTTCCCTTTTCATTTTCTGCACTATGTCACATGATCAGGCTACAATGTATGCGCCAAAATGATACGCACCAAAATGATATGCACCAAAATAATATGCATCAAAATGATTTGTTACAATGTATGCCCCAAAGTCAAAGTTTTGTGTTGTCAGTGTTGTTTAAAAATTGTAACTCCTGGGAAAAGTGTGCATTGGTTAAAAGTTAACATAATGCATGACTTTTTTTTTTTTTTACAAATTCTCATAACTGTCCTGTGTCCTTCATTGGCCAGGCTGCAGTTCAGGCCTGCAATAAGCTCACAGTCCTCCAGGAGTTCAAGTCCAGCCAAACAGTCAAAGTTAACCCAGACAGACCTCAGGAGCAGGCGCGGTTCCTTACTCTGGAAGTAAGTTACAAACGTTTTCTGTTTTTGTGACCAGGGTGCCTCCGCAGCCTGTGCCAAAGTATCTGAACTCCAGGTGTTTATGAAAGCTGGAGAGATAAAGGTGGACCCCGACAAACCTCTGGAGGGGGCCCGTCTGGTCATTTTGCAGGTAGTAAGAGTTAAATGAGATGTTGACATTGTTTGCAGTAACAAAAGGAACAGTACTGTGGGAGAATTATCTTAACTTACACTAAATGTATTATAGCCTCTTGTATATTGTATTATTAGTATTCTGTTAGTAATTGCAAGAGAAAAAACATCTGTCATTAGTTTATAAATTGCTTCACACTACACATAACAAATCAGCATTAGATGTTATTTAACTTCTGCATAATTTTGCCAGGCACAGAAAACGCTGTTGGTCCCTACTCCTCGCCTACGCACAGGCCTCTTCAACAAGATCACTCCTCCTCCAGATGCCACTAAAAAACATCTCCATATATGTTCTAGTTCACAGGTGTGTCATGTCAGAGCGTTATACATGTCATATGATTTATATATGACATAAGTGAATTTTAACAGCTGATTTAAACATTTTTAATCTTTGTTTCAGGGTGTGAAGGATTTTAGTGTACCTGTGTCTCTTGATGCTAGAATGAAGGTCGACCTTGTGATTGTTGGCTCTGTTGCAGTGTCTGAAAAAGGTAAGCTCCACCTAAAACCCTATGATCGTATTAACTTTTACTCTTACTTGTATTTATTTTTGGTTATGAGTTATGGCATTATATTTCTTTCTACTCTGGCACATACATACATAGCCTATATACACAAATGTTAGACTCACTCTGTTTGAGGAGAACATGTCCTCACAGCTGAAAAAACACTGTTATAATAAAATCTGCTTTTTGAAACCAAATTAAAAAGTCATTGAAAGCTTCGCACACCGCATAGTCCTACTACTCATGCTACTGTGAGGTGACTTGTTTTGTTATAACATTTCCAATCAACTCTAAATGACTAAACTAAAATGAAAAGCCTTGCAGCCTTTTATCAGACGCTCACTTTGCCCAAGACCAACCCACTATTTAGATGTTTAGAAACCGTATACCATAATGGCTGTTTATTACAGTTACAAATGACAAGAGACAGAGAGTAAATGTCATGTTACAATAGTCTAGTAAGTTGTTAAATATGTTTACTGGCACAGGCTGCCTACTGGAACAGCAGCAGAAATAAGAGTAGGGGCTCAATGTAATCAGAGCCATTTTGCTTGTTGTGGCTTTTGCTGCAGCCTGCTCCCCATTTAAAAGGCCTTTCTACTCAAGACATTTTGATCGCAATTGTTAAATCCCTGGGATAAGTGAGGCCGGAGTCTGGGAGGTGACCTGGAAATTCCTGGAATTAAATAGAATTCTAATTTAGGGGTTGTTATGCATTACGCTACTCGTATGTGTGGTGATACACCAGTGTTTAGTGGCAGAGTGGTAGGTAGTTATATGCCATATGATTTATTTACAATATATTTTATATTTTGTGCTTTATTTGCACATCAGATAACTCAAAATATTATGATTGTCTCTGAGACTAAAAGAAGTGACTGTCCAAGTATGTGCTCATGTTTTAACCACAGGTTTTCGTATTGGGAAAGGAGAGGGATACGCTGACATGGAGTATGGCATAATGGCCTCAATGGCAGCAGTTAACGAGTCCACTGTGGTGGTCACTGTTGTACACGACTGCCAGGTCAGTTTTATGTTTAACTTGTGCAACTTCTCTTAAGTCATCTTAGTATAGTTTGGAAAGTTTCTCACTCACAAAACTTTAACCATTTATTTATATATGCATCTAGACAGTGTGAATTTTAGATGTATCCTGATGATTCAATATTTAGGTGGTGGAAATTCCAGAGAGACTCATCGAGAGTCATGACCTGACAGTGGACTACATCCTCACACCCACCAGAGTTATAAAAACTGACTGTCAGCTCCCCAAACCACAGGGAATCATCTGGTCTAAGGTACCGTACTCAGTAAAGTGTCCAATGGGTAGGTCTCTACTGATTTTGTGCAGTTAGGTACAACCTTGTATTTTAGCAAAAAAGCTTTTGTGGTCAATAACTTAAGTTTTTCAATAATACCGTTCTCATATGCCATGAGAAGAATAGTCAAGTTATACATTACATGTTTTGAAACACTGCCCTCTCATGGCCACTACCATGAGCCCTCACAGATGATTCTGTTGATTCATATAATCAAATACTCATTCCAAAGATACAATATAATTGTATCTATTTTAAAATAGTGTAAATTGTGTTGCATATTAGCTGCATATATTTGTGATATAATTAAATCCATACAATATTTTCTTACTCAAGAGGATATGTAAGAGGTGAACTGTGCACAGGAAACAGGTCTATGGTAATGACAAACCTCATGTATGGATACCAGCACTAGTTTCTTGATAAACAGGACCCAGTGAACTGTCAGACAGGAAGGCCATGTCTGAGCATCAAAGGCTCCTCTGCCCAGCCAGGGAGACTCTCAGGGGCAGGGGAGCGACAGGTCACTGCTCGAACAATAGTCCTGCATATCCTTTACACCACTGCTCACTATCAAAGGCTGCCAAAGCACTTGAAGACACAACAAATCAAAACAGGAGCCTTTATTTTTAACCTCTCAGGAAGTGAAATGTCCTGCTCTGCTGTAAAGATCGGCAGTTGTTTCTATTGTAGTTTTGTAGTTTATTACTGAGCTTTCAATACTATGTTTCGGCACACTTGTTTTGAAGGCTCTTTTGTGTGCAGCTGGACAAGGAGAAGTTGGAGAAGATACCAATCCTAAAGAAGCTGCGCACTCTTGAGGAGCAGACAGGGAAGGATGTCACTCTGGGGGAGGTGCTGGCTAAAGCTGAGTCCAGTCAGGCCAAGAAGCCAACCACACAGAGGCCGAGACAGAACTCACATAAAGATGTGGAGGAGGAACCCAAACAAGCCCCCAAACATGAGCAGGGAACAGTGCCTCAGCAGAGGAGCAGGCAGAGAAGAGCGAGAGTGACAAATGCAAACAAAGAAGATGGCGCAGGAGTGAGTGAGGGAGAAAACCCCAAAGCAAAAGCTGTTGCTACACAGAGAGAAAAGGGATCAGAAGAGCCCAGTGGTACCTTGTCATCTCGCCCCAAGATTCCAGACACAGTGACCAGCCTGTACCTCGGCGGCATCCCGCCCGAGCTGCGTGTGAGTGAACTGAAGACTATGCTGCGAGAGAAGGGGGCTGTCCCGCTGAGGCTCACCTGGCAGGGAGCTCAGCACAGGGCCTTCTTGGACTACACTGACCCCCAGGCAGCAGAGCAGGCCCTCACGGCCCTGCAGGACCTCTCTGTGAAGGGGTGTGAGCTGCAGGTGGAGCTGGCCAAGAGCCAGAGAAAATCGAGGAGAGGGCCGCACCAGTCAAAACGAGCCCAACAGGAGAGTAATACTACCAACCCAGAAAAACAACGCTCCATCACAGATAATAAAAAGTAGAAACAAAAGATGTTTTTTTTCCCCAAGCTCTCCATAATTTTATGTTAAACAAACCATGATAATTTGAGGTCTTAAATTTAATATTTCATTCATCAAATTATTATTTTTTTTAAGACCATAATATACACGATGGGTTTCTTTGAGGTGTTAAACGACATATTGGCTTTCTATAAGTATTCTACTGCCTGTCAACCAAACTGCAGGGCCAGTTATACAAAATGTGCATTTCAGTAAAACTAGTTAAATCTTAATTTTGGATTGAGGAAAAAATGCAGTATAAACACAGTTTATAGTATCGCTAATTTTATGATATTGATCAAGATCAGACAGATGCATTTGAATGTTCACTCTTGTGTCCCATTTTTGTTTTGTTAACAAAACCTAAATGAAAAAAATAAAAGCTAAATAACATCACTCTGACTGTCTCTCTTACCTGCTAGAATTGTTGCTTTAAAGAGTTGACATGTCTCTGGAGTCCTAGCTGTGGAGAACAAGCGTGCGGCCTGTCTGTCTACATGTAGCAGCCCAGGCTTGGATCTGGATCTGTCAGTGTGGGCCATGTCGAGGAACAGCTGTGGAGCGTCCCATGCCTCTGCCACTCTCAAACTCACTAATGTCCCAGACTTGTTCTGATCAAACTGCCATTCTGCCTCAGTGGCATTTTACTAGAGTTCATGCTGTGGTCATGTCACTGGAGAGTAATGCTGTACACCCCAGACACCACGTACCCATGGATGCATATAAGCTACAATCACGAACTCCATGCACACATGGGGTCTTATAGTATAGTTTAGTACGTTTCATGCGTTAAGAATTAGCTGATTACAAGTTTCAGTCACACAAAAACTATTTTTAATATAGAGGCATGTTAACATACTGCAATCATCCATAACAGCATAACCTAGGCAAATGTGTACAAAATGTGTATCTATTTTTTTATTTATTTATTTTTATTTCCGTGTTTAAAATATTTTTTCATCCTATTTTAGTTGTTTGTGCTATTACACTATGTGGTCTCTTTCTATAGAACTTTAGGTACATTAACTATATTTTAACAACTAAAATATTGTTAAATTTTGTGTTGAGCCTCATTTTATTTTAGTCTGGTTTTGTGGACTACTATTTCAGAGACCCGTGTAGATCAATATTTCTCGTGAAATTCTGAATAAAATGAATCCTGCATTTTTTCATGCAACAACAAAGCGCAATGACTGCTGTTCTGGTGGATTTGGACTTTAACAGTCCAGTAAATATTTTTATTCTCAATGAATCATTATAAAGCCTGAGTCCTCGCTTTAGACCCCAATCTCTATTTTCTAACATTACAGTGCTGCAAGGAATTATCTTATAGACTACAGAATATTTACCACAAACAACAACAGTGCTTACAATATATACTTCATTTTCATTATAAACAATTTTGCGCGTTCTGACAAATATTGCCAATAAACCTTTGCCAATCGAGTTCAAAAACGCAGACCCAGAATAAATAAATCGCGTTTGTGGGTTATTCAAAAAGTGCCTTCATTATCTGTACACAGTCTGTTTGGACATACAACGCTCTGTGGCGTCCAAGTGTTAACTCCAAGGAGAGTGCATTTGAAATGTTGATAAAATATAGTAACAAAATGAAAATGGACATTTACAATTGTCTCAAAATGACGGTGAACAGCTGGTTTTCCAGAAATCGGTACCAAACAGCAGCAATTACACAGTTTCTGCTGCTGAAATCAAGGATCATGACAATATTATTATTTCTATCATATTATTACAAAATAACTGGCTGCGTCTGTGTTCTGGCCGTGCGTAAAATCATGTAGTCCTTTCTACTCCACGGCCCGTCTGTCAGTGGTTTCTTTCGTCGGCGTAAATGTGCCTTTCTTACTGTTTCCACACAGCCTGATCACATCACGCACGGTTTAATGTCCTGGTAGGAGACCTGCTGGTGGTGGTAGTACGAGCCGCTGCTCGGGGAGTGCATGGCCGAGGACGTCATGGCGTTAAAAGAGAAGACGAACTCCTTTCGGTCGCACATACTGGGAGACTGGGAATGGTAACGCGGGATGCCTGAAAAACACACAGCAGGCTGTTAGTCAACTATTTATAACTGGACAGTAGGTCTAATCCAAAAATGGATTTTCTAAAAATTCACCACAAACATATTTATATTATTGCTTTCAGTGGATCAGGAAAAAGAGAGTGTAATAAATTATAAAAAGGACAATTATAATTGTGAAGTATGATTATGAATTATGCAAGTTTTGGAAGTAGCATATTCTTTTTTGAATTGCATTTAAATGCACAGTTGATTACATTTGACATAATGTTAGTAAATTATTCTAAATCACGTTTTCCCTTTCAAAAGAATTTTAGTTTAAACGCTTTTACTCCGAATCAATTTAGTCTCCTCTATTAAGATAGTGAACAGTGGGAGGCGTGTACGGCTCTAATTGACAGTGGCTTTAGTTGCACGCGAGTCCCGGAGGACTCTGGGCCTCAGGGTAAGGCACAAACTGCGCACATGTTTTTCTAGAGACAAAGATTGGCACGAACCCCACGATCCTTCTGTTTGACTTTATTTCATTTATTTGACATAAAAACGTGTTTAACACAGCAGTGCTAGTTACTCTTTATGCTGCAGAAGTGACTGAGGCCTACCTTGCAAATCTGTGGTGCTGTGTCCATTCTGATGCAGGTATGGCTGCTCCAGAGAGTGTGTGGGTAGACTTGGCTGCAGAGGGTTCGTTCCCGGATTGCATGGAGACAGGGGCTGTTGTTTAATATAAGAAGCCCCGTTATTGAGAGAAGCGGGCGGCGTGGGGGCCCACGCTGATGCAGAGCTGGAGTACACCGGGTGCGGCTCCATGATGCCTCCGCTCGCGAGCAAAGGAGATGCAGAGTTGTCGTGATGAGGGTATTCGCTCCCCGTGGATCCCGGACAGTTTCCCATATAAGAGTGTCCACTGTTGGTCGACAAATGCGACATGGAATGACCGGACAACGCCATCCCTTCCATGTTACCCGCCAAGTGCCCGTTCATCATGCCAATGCCACTGTCCAGTGACAGGCTATTGGGGGGACAGGAGAGGCCCCCGCCGCCGCTCTGGAAGTTGTATGACTCCGGGATGTGGTTGAAACCCAGGCCGTTCATCATGCTGTACATGGGCTTAAGCGCCTGGCACTTACGTCTAAACCCTCTGGGTCTTCTCCTAAAGGAGCCTTCTTCAAACATGAACTCACTGGCTGGGTCAATAGTCCAGTAGTGGCCTTTCCCTGGCCGACCTAGGCCTTTGGGTAGCTTTATGAAACATTCGTTCAGAGACAAGTTGTGACGCACGGAATTCTTCCATCCTTGGTATGAGCCTCGGAAAAACGGGAAACGACTCTGTAGAAACTGATAGATTTCACTTAGTGTGAGGCGTTTTGTTGGGGAGCTTTGTATTGCCATAACGATCAAAGCGATGTACGAATAGGGGGGTTTCTCCGGTCGACGAATCCCTGCGTTCGTCTTTTTGGTTTTTGTCGTAGAGGACGCGCTTTCCATCACCGCCGTTTGAGCGTGGCTTTTTTCAGGCACAGACATTGGGCTGCTCTGCGCAGGAGTCTGTGCTGAAGGCTGCTGGACCTCTGCCGTCATTAGAAAAGTTGGTGCGCGCGGGGAACAAAACGACTCCACTTCCACAATCTCGATACTTTGAGCTAACTCAAATCCAAAATGTAAGACTGTTCTTTGGTTTTACGCACGCGTGATAGAATCTCGACTTCTTCCTGACTGAGTCCTAGGACCTCTCTCTGCGTCAAGTTCCAAAAGTAAAAAAGGAGCAGAACAGGAGCCACTTTCCACAGCACCTATGATGTTGTCGTACGTCCCACCAGCTCCGTTTTTACTTATCTGTTGCCATCAGCGCACTGGGAGCTGGATGTCTTGGCCGTCCTCTTGTTGGGACCCGCCCAACTCCCTCCTACTCCAGCGGTGGGCTGTTAGCGTGCGCCTCTGAACCCAAGCTCACTTTTCAGCCAAATCCTTTTTTTTCTAACCTCCATGTACTTCAAATTATTATCTGTTATCCAAGATACTCTGAAGGTTGAAGGTACACAGTGAGACGGCGTGGTAATACTTGTGGGCTTATTGACCTATGACTGAAAATATATCTTATGTTTATTAATCAATGCATTAGTCTCGTTTTTACTATGATACAATCACACAGTCTTACTAAGACACTGATGTGGCAGGATCATTATTCCACACTCAAATCTTCTGGGCTGAAAAAGAGAAGGAACAACCATCAATAATTATTCAATTCAGTGAGAGTATGCTCCAAACACGCGTGCTGATTTCTGTGAAGAGAGAGAGAGGAACATGGGCAGGATGTTTATTCTGGGCAATCTAAACATTTTGCCTGCCCTTCTTTAAATATAATACCAAGCAAAGCTCTGTTAGATATGCTAATATCCAATCGAGTGTGATATAGTTGCTCTCTCGCAGTTCAGCAAGATGCTGGACACGTTTTTGCACAGGAATATTGTTTGTTTAATGAAGTCATAATATTTACGCAGGACGCGGGAGGAGAGAGGTGCAGCGCGGCTGAGAAGTGCGCACTCACACTCGGACTGGGACGAGCGACGAGCGTCTCCTATGGATGACTAATCTGAAGTAAGTTCATTTTTATTGTTAACTCACTTATAGTGTTAACGAGAGCCACGAGACTGTAAAAAATGTCCCAGTGTAAATGCGCTTCGTGCGCTCCTCTTTGAGGCTCTGGCTGTAATTGTTGTTGTCTTTGGTGTTGTCTCATGGCTCATTACCTGACTGACACGCGTCACATCAATGATCCACTTTACTTTTATCTATCAAAGTATAGTACGTACAGTAAGTAAAGTACAATTGGTCGTTTTTTGGTCACGCTGTGCTGACGTTTTTAGAGTTAAAAACAAAAACTACTCATTTGCTCAGTGATGAATAAAAGTTGAGTGGACTTGACAAAATAATAATAACACAAAAATAGAAATGCATACTTTTTACAAAGCCTTTAAATAAATGTACAGTTTGGTTTGACTCGGTGAACTGTCGGCCACTCGCCCGCGGTGACATTTATCAGAAAACAGCAGACCACCCAGAGCGCACAGGGCACGCGCGCTCCCGTCCTCTGCCTTTCATTAGCGCCACTTCACTCTGTTGCACCGCTCTGTGCGCTCATGAGCTCCTTCTATCCGCACCACAACTGTCATTTTTATGTTTGAAATCACAGCTTTGAAAATATTGTGCATAATGATATTAGCAGATTATGGTCTGATTATTTACTCATGTTGATTCAGTTTTTTTTTCTTTCTTTCTTTCTTTTCTTTTTTTCTTTTTTTAATAATACTAAGGTAGCATTTTCCTTTTTACATTCCCGTTTTTGAGCCAAAAAGGCTGAAGGATATTTGCGTTTTTCCACCGAAAAAATGTTTCTAGGCACGAACAGTTTGGTGAAATACAATGGCCACGCAGGATGAGAGTGAATTCGAGGCCTTAGACCTTTCTTTATCTCAGACGGTGTTCTGCTTTTTCCATGACGTCTCATTATGAAATATTTGACAGCGCTGCGTCCTCAGGAATGCGGGACACTTAAGTGAAGGTGCAGCAGGAGCCTTTCCGGGATGGAGCCCATCATTGCCGTTTTTAGAATCGATGTGGATAAAAAAGGAACATGACCTTGTAGGCCTATAACACAGGCTGATAGTCAGGCCTAATTGTCTTATTAAAAGCATCGTTCTACTTATTTTTAATAGAATAGAAATATGCAAAATCAAAGAATCTAAACGCACAGCTGGATTGTTCATTTTCAATTTATGTTCATATATTTTGTAGAACAGAGGCATCTGGCCACAGGTGCACAGACGACACATTTTTACTCAAATACATTTGACTTGATAGGCCTACTTATTATAAATAGACCTCCTTTTTAAAGTGACAAGATTAAACATTTTTGTATTGCCTATATTTCAAATGGAAATAAAACTAAATCTCTGAACTCTGCGCCACTAGATTAGAATCAAATCAAATAACAATCAAATAGATCTGTGTCAGTACAGCAAATTTGACCTCGTTAAAAGGTATAGACCTACAACTGATTTATGTTTTTTCTAATAAAATAGTATGGTTACATTATCCTAAATAATGAATAAAAAGATAAAAAAGAGTTTTGAGTGGCCTCCACGTGCGCGGTGAGCACTTAGGGCGCGCGCTCAGGCCCGGTGCCTGAAGTCGCTCTAAATCCCGTTGGTTGTCGCGTTAATTAAAACCAGTATGGGGTGGAGGGAAGCTGCCCCTCATCACTTTCTACACGCTGTAGGTGGCCGTGTATATTTTCCTTTAAGTGCTGTTTATGTGAATGAGAAGACGCGGGATTGCACGCAGACCCTGATTGCGCGCGCTGCGTCGCAACATTTGAAGTGTTTTTGATGGGCACCACCCCCGATCCTCCAATCAGCTGCGGCACGAGCGAATGATGGTCTTTTAATTCCCCTGACGACGTCCCTGCTGCCCCTTTGAACACGCAAAAGTGACGCAAAAGTGACTGTGTGCGTGGTGTTTGAGCAGACACAGGTGTAGTCACTGTTGGTCTATGATGACACACAAAACAATGTTCTATAGCGTCATTCTGGCCTAATATCCAACTGTATTCTGTAATAAAACCACAGTCACACTACAATCTACAGCCCATATCACGAGTTGACGCATACTGTTGTCAGAAGCGCTTCCCCAGTGCGCACTTTCACACGCGCGTCCCACCAGAGCCAAAACGACACACGAGAAAGTCCAGTTTGTGAGTGTCCAGCCTTTTTTCGTTTCGTTGTTCTTATTTTATTTATTGTCTGTCCTCTGGTGACCACTGTCGGGAGCGCGCCTTCACATTTTAGCACACATAACATTCTTTCTGGTTGGTTTTGTTACCGCACAGTTTGACATGAAGGACATGCATTGGCGAGCGTCAGATTCGTCCAGTTTTCAGCAAATTCCACCTCGCCAAAATGTGGTCATCTTCTTAGGGACTTTCTCCATTACTTAAAAAATATCAATAAATAAAAAAAAAATAAGAATCCATCTCCTATTTAACCATATTTTCCATTTAAATATCTCACATAGGCCTGGATTCAATGTCTCCCCAGATGAAATAAACTGTTTAACATGGCTCAAAAATATACTTTATTTTGATATCAGTGCAAAATCTGTCAAATAAATATGTAAAAAAGAGTTTAAACTTTATTTTCTAACCCGGCTGTGTCTTGTGGCATGGCTGCATCGTGGGCACAGGATGGTTCCCTTTGTGTGCCCAGCGTTCAGATGTGAAAACCCTGGTGATAGGTCAGTCTGGGTCTTTTCATGCACAATTTTGGAGCAAGTCTGACGCAGAAACGCATCCACGACAGCAGAACAAGAGAAACCACAGTCAAAGAACAAGGGAGGACCACCGGCTCATTGTGGGTCATGTGCTTTGATACAGCTCATGGCAGTTTGATGGTGGCACAGGTTTACACTCTACATACATGTTTACATCAGCGACACATTGTTTATGCACGGCCCACCATCTCTCTCTGTCTCAGCTCTGAAGGGGGATTTTCCTGTGGCAAACTTGCTATGGAAAAAAGTAATTAAGAAATTCCCAAACACTGCACCACAATGGGAGATATCGTTTGTGCAATGTGTGTTCCGTGTCTCTTTGCAGTTTTTGTCTGGAATGGGTTTTCGCTATTTTTAATCTGGACCCAACCTTACCTACCCACCTACAGACGGACCACAAAGTGAAAGAAGGGGAGGGGGTATTCGAGGAGGTTTGGTAATTGCCTATTGTGTAGTTCAAACCTCCTCCTCTGCTCTGGCATAAACAGATTTGGGTTGTTCGCAAGCAGATACCGATATCACTGAAGTAGCTTTCCAAAAAGACTATGCCTGTATGTGGGAACGATGGGATGCAGTGGTCAGAATCAGTGAGGAATGCTTTCGGGATGGTAACTGGATTCGCCTGTAATGCCTAAGCTCTCTGCAGCGGGGTGGGAAAAAGGCCCGGAGTATTTCCTGAGCACAGGGGGGGTCCAAGCCAAGCATCACACGCATTGGGCATCGAGTGACATGTACTCTGCCAGTCTACAACCCAAATGACCCAAAAGAGGCAAAGACAGGAGAGCTGAGGGAGAGGTGAGGGGAGGCGGGACGTGCCCAGTGCCATGGAGAAAAGACAGGGCAGATGTTCCACCGCAGACTCCACCATTTGTCGCTTTGTTTCTACCAGTGTGACAGGAACAGTCACAGTGGCATCGCAGCTCTGTTCTTTGTCCGTATGAAGCATTATGGAAAGCGCCGTGCGTGACTTTACCTTGGGTTCATGAACTGGAGTCGCAGTTTAGTTAATGGGGAACTGTAAACCATCTTCTTTAAAATTAACATACTCGTTTTAAATTTATGCAATCCTTTTTTTTTTTCGTAAACACATTTTTTTTTTTTTTGTGCTAATCACATTTCAAGTTATTAACCTGAGATTGTCATATCACTATAACATGGAAAAAGTGAGAATGAAAAGAAAAAAAAAAGATAAAAACCTGAAAATTATGAAGGTTTCTTTTAAAATTTACACAGAAATTCATCAATGAATTTATAAAACTCACTAGTATTTTTTTCTAATAACATAAATATTTTTCTATCTAATATACCTTAATTTTTTAAATATTGAACCCCTTTTCAGTTTAGCTTTAAAAAGTCCTATTAACGTTCTGAAGAAAACTCCTGTATTTGTTTGATAAAAACTTTTATTCCTCCTGCTGCCAGGTCCCTCATGCTCTTCTGTTTTTAAACAATGTCCCAGGACGAGCCAGAGGACAATGTGACTGATGTCTATGTGGATTTTTTCAAAGGCCTGAAATGAAGCGGCCATCCTCCTTTCACCTTTACTTATAGGCAGATCGTAACGTTATTTAACAAAGAAAAGACCAGACCAAAGGATTTTCATATAAGAAAAAAAAAAACAAACAAAACAAAACACCATGGATGGACTTGCTCTAAAAACTGCTTTTCTTTCAGACTGGTGCAGACTGGACTGAGCAGACTTTGGCTGCAGGAAGGCGAGAATTCTTCTGCAAAATGGAAGATGTCTTAGCGGGAGACAGACTGCGGCCCCCCACCCACTCAGCAGCCGCCGGTGACCCCTGACCTCTTCATGTGTTTATATCAGATGGTGGAAGCGAGAAATAGTGATGAGTCACCGGGCCCTGTGTTTACACTCTGGAGTCACGCAAGGAAGGAAATCAGGCCCGGTCTGGTGGCGAGGTGAGGAGGAGGAGAGCAGGAGAGCAGCAGCACCGGCTTCACTGAGGCACATTTATTATGTCATATCAGCTTTGGACGCTGTGCAGCTACAGACCTGAGCAGACTGACTCTGGAGCAGACATCAGTGTAGAGGTTATTGCTCAAATCATGCAAAACACGACTAGTGTCGTTCCCTCGAGGGCGAGGAATTATGAGAGAACATTTAAACCATTCACCAAATTACTGCCACTGGCTAATCCCTTAAATACATAAGGTGCATCTCAAATAGTTACTAATAGTTAGTTATAGTCTCCTTTAATTTTCATTTTATTTCCCTTAATTTAATGATTTTTTTTTGTGTGTCATGTGACAGTTAAAATATATTTATGATTATTTAAGTCTTTAACATAATAAAAATAAAAAAAATAATAATATATATATGTATATATACATTAAAAGTACAAACAATTTAAACAGTTTCATTGAATTGTTGTATGTAAAGTTTGTAGTTTCACAGCATCACACCGTCTTATCTTTTAAATTATAATTTATTTAAATTGTTAGTAGTTTAATATGAGCTACATGTTGCATTAATTATTACTAAAGCCCATGACAAATTCAAAATCTAAATAGTGCACTGAATGTATTTGTATAAATACTTGTGATGCACATACAAAATATTGTAAAACATTTCCTTTTTTTTATTGAATTAGTGGCATTAAAAAAGTTCATACTTGAATGTATATTAAGATCTCTAAACTGCTGGAATTCTTCTTTATAAGAGTCATTCTTTTTGATTTAATTCGATGATCTGTAGGTCACTGTACATATGTGTGTACATATGTGTATATGCTCTTTTTCACAGACATGTTTATGGTCTTATTATGACTTACAAAAATAGAAAATTCTGTTGCCCAGAGTTGTTTTGCTGAGACCTGCTCTAGTTACTGTTGTGTACAAAAAGGTGACACTTTCTTTCTTCCCCTCATTACGCTGGTGTTAGTATCTTCGTTGGCACTACTGTACAGGAGGTATATCAGATTGCACTGGTCCCCGACTCACTGCGCCACAACAGTCTGTCGTCCTTATTTTGTTCATCTCTTCTAAACTCTGCCGTCTAGGTGTGTTTTATTAAGTTATCAGACTGACCACAGTCGCCAACGAGATATTTAATTATAGCTAACTCAGGGCTTCAATTCAATGGTTTTATATTTGTTTATTTTTGTATTTTTGTGTGTGCTACTTTAGTGCCTTTACCTCATCATCCGCATGGCACTGTGGGAATAGGTTTAGTGTAGTTTTTACATCGAGGTCCAGTGCGGCCTACAGTAGAGCTCTCCCAGAGTTCGTTAATAGCCTGGCTGAGTGTACTGGAGGTAAACAAAGTCAAAGTGGCCGTAGTGCAGAGAGTGTCCTGACTGCAGACAGCGCATTGGGCCTCTGCAGACTCATGTGATGGATGGTCTCTGGTAATGGTACATAGATTTAGGATTTTTAAAAGCCGAACACGGACCGTTACTATAGAGACAGGCCCACGGAGAAGTGGCAGATGTTTCATGTTCGTCATTCATCATTTATCCGTTCAAATCAAGCTTTGGAAAGTAAAAATAATGTGTATAAGTCCACGGTACGAGTTAGCACTTTATACTGTAGATTTTAGTCATTGTCGTTGTGTTGCTGGTCAGTAGTGCTTGGCAGGGATGTGTTTTTTTTTTAATTTTAAATTAAATGTATTCAATCACACATGGAGTAAGTGTAAAGGGTACTGTGGTTGATACACACCAAGTGAATTATAAAATAGAGAGTAATTGACAAAAATATACCTTAAAATTCGCTGAAGGGCTGAGAATACAATGAAAAAGGAAATAAACGTTTTGTATTTATGGAAAAAATCTAATAAACCCTTAAAGATGAGATGAGTTTGAATTGCATTTCTTATTATTTTTTATTTGCATTGTATTTTACCTGTACAATAATTACTGTACCACCACTGTACGACTCCAGTCATGCCCGTGTATTATATTGTGAATTGCTTCCAAATGAGATGCACTTTATTTACTCAAAGTATTTAACTCGATGTTCCACTGCATCGAAACAACAAGGATTATCTGGTGAGTAGGTGGCAACAGCGCACGGGTTTAACCATATCTTCAGTCGGGGCACATGGTTCCACTTGGACCTCTGCTAATTCCAGGGAATCAATCCTAAATGACACCTTTAGGATACACAGAGGGCTGGCCTGTGATGCAGATTGGTGGTGGTTCCTACATGAAAGACAGTCAAATAAATAATGTACAGTGTTGAACAGGCAGGGCTCTTCTGTCCACACACTACGACCATAATGGGACACATACCAGGACCAGAGCAGCACCGAGACGAGCGCGCCTGCTGCTGTTTGCACCGCTGTTACTATAGAAACAAACTACTGCCCACATTTCTGAATATGGACGTGATTAATATTCATCTAAATCTATTTGTGAATGTAATTAAATTGTTGAATGATGAGTGAATTTGCTCTTTGTCTAAATGGTGTAACGGGTGATAGAGTTATAGTCCATATCATTAAGAGCGGCTCGACGTATCACATGACTGTTTAAGCTCGTCCAATCAGTGTCTTCATCAGCTGCTGTGTCTGAGCTGAGCCCATAGTAAGCATAGTAATGGTCATTTTATACAGGTCTGTGTCATCCTGGCACTGATCACACATGGAAGTACAAAACTGTTCTCTACTGGGACATTGTTTGAAAATTCAGCTTGTTTTCAGTTTAAATAGTATATCTATATTAGCATAATCACATTGTACAGATAAGCAAACAAAACTACTGTGCTTATACTATGGATACTTATGTACAGACCTCTATGTGTTTCATATCATGGCAGAGGTCTGTGCACAAGAGTCTAAAGTGTATGACAGAATGTAGAAATAGAGAAGACCAAATGAGCCTCATCTGAACAAAACTACTGTGCTGTTTGTGTATGACCATCATGACACTTAGCCAGTGGTGGAAGGTAACGAAGTACAAGAAGAATCTTTAGGTAACTGTACTTAAATTAAGTGCATTTTACAGTGGATACTTTTAACTTTTACTTCACTACATTTGAGAGCAAGTATCTGTACATTCTACTCTACTGCATTTGTGAACTGAACTGAAGTAAAAAGTACTTTTCATATGATTTGAGGGGTTGTTATTATCATGTTCGTGGTAACATCCTGACTAAAGTTTTTTGAGCAAACAAAAATAAATACACAAAATTGAATAAATTGATTTGTATAACTACTGTTGACCAAAGTATGTATCATTTTTAATCAGTATCACTACATTTAACTGTTTAACAATGAACACTTGTGTGAAATACTTTTATTTTTTACTCTTACAGTACATTTTTAAACAGGTACTGAAATACTTGTACTTAAGTAAACTTTTTTCATGTGATAATTTTACTTTTACTTGATTAACTTTTTGATTCAGTAGCATCATGTTTTTCCACAAATAGATTTTGTATGGAGCGAAATGTGTCTTCTTGAAGTAGAAAAAAAAAGTCAGATGCCCTTTAAATAAAATCAGACAAGTCAAATAAGAAATAGAAACAAAATCATGCAAAAAAAAAAGCCTCAAAAACCATATAAATGTAAATCTCCAGCAGACAGACAGACTGAGACTTAACTGCTGTCTCTGGTTGACAGTCGAATTATCAGGGTTTTGTTGTTGGTGCCAGTGAGATAATTTATTCTGGTCCACTCCCGTCTAATACATCTCAACAAATCTGCCCCCGAGGTCTGCCTCTGCTGTCTGACCCCACAGGCCCTTATTCAGGGTCTTACGCCTCATACGAACTTTGACCTCTCACAACATCAACACAACAGGACGCGCAATCAAACAATATGTACTCCCTTAAGTTTGGCCGTGCACAACATTTAGTTTACATAAGATGGGGATGCACAAAACCATTGAATTCTTATTGCAATACGTTTAAAAAAATGCCATGTTACTTTTGATTTTGTTTGTAATGTCATGCAAAAACCTAATTCAAATATATTATAAGTATTTAACTAACATAAAACGTCTATCTCATAGCAGTAATTTATTCAGAATGAGAATTAATATGTATTTAATTAAGAGGTTAGGAGTTACAGAGTTAAGCTTAACCTTATTATTTAGCCTGACTCAATCAACCATTAGTTCATTATGAATTAACCCTTTTTTCATGCTTTAATACTGCTATTTAAGCGTAGTTCAAGTGTCACAACCTCATACTTTTTAACGCTGTGCAGCTCTAATACCTGCCGTCTGCGATGTTTAAGGAGTGTGTGGCCACCAGAGCTGCAGTGTGACCCAGGGGTTGAGGGTGATAAGACCTCCATAACTCTCCTTTATCCCACTGCTCATTATCAGGCCCAATCCCAGCTTTAGCCTGCGCCTGGGGGGCTGCAGGGGGCTCCAGACGGGACATCCCACAACTGCACCGAAGATTTCACATGGATATGCAATGTTATTTCACTACATCTGAGTTAATATTTCAGTTCTTTTATTGATTGGTGAAGTTTATATTTTTTTACTTTCTTCCTGATTGGACATTGGACATAACTGTAACCTAGCAACCATAATCTTAACAAGGGCCAAACTTGCCTATTTATTACTATGACACCACTTTTTTGTGTTAAATTATGGTTTAAAATGTGTTCCCTGCACATGTACAGTAAATAGTCCCTGCAATCTGGATGACATTTATCGTGTTGACATAGTTAGAGGGATTCCACTTATACTTCCTGTAAGTTTGTTCTTTTCTTCTCAACACACTGCCACGTCACTGATGTAAAACTATGATAAATATTTACGACAGGTACAATAAGAAAAACATTCAAACCTGTCATCCTTGCTATAAAAACCTCATCCTAAATCCACTGCAGTGATTAAGAACCCACAGGGAGATTATTAGACAAACTGTGATACGTCTTTGTCTAGTTTTCCAGTTTATTGAGGCTTGGGACAATGTCTGAATTGTGTTAGTCCAGTGGAGTCAAGGTTTTGGCTTGTTGCAGGGAAACTTGCTGCCGTGCTGTCTGTATCACGTCCAAAGAAAGACGTGTTAATGTACGAATAATTTTTCAACCTCACAATGTTATTTCTGGACCGTAGTTTGTGGATCTCGGTCGTACACCTTTTCATCAGCTCCTCTAAGTGGTCTAAACACTTTGGTTTTCATTTATTTTACATTTATGTTTCCCTGAGAGGCGGTGTTTTATGATTGGACCACTATCTCACCAGCGGTTACTTAAGAAATGTTTTTACACCAGCCAAAGAAACACCAAATACCACTATTAAAATACCTCGCAACCTGCCATTATGTAAGCCTTTACCAAAGAAGAGAGTCTTGCTTAAACCTGTGCTTGCACTATAGAATGAAGGCAGCAGTACACTTACTTTAGGTCATTAATGGCTCTGCACCTGATTTGAACTGTGCTAAAAACATGAAAAAACAAAACTAGATCATTTTAAACAATTTGCATTCGTCCAAAGTTATTCCTCACTTACTTTATGCAGATTGAGCAACATAATTATTCCCTTCGCAGAGTTTATAAGCACTTTTCACAACTTTCAGAGGCGAGAGCGGTAAAGCTAACAAAAACGAATGTGATAACGTGCACTTCCTGATTATGAGACAATAAAAACGCTTTGTAATAAGATGCAGATAGAACATGTCTTATTTTGACCTCATGAGCTGCTTATACACTGCATTTATACTAGGACACATTTTGCTTAAATTCATAGTACAGACTTTAATTAAAATAGCATGATAAGGGTGTTGTGCGCTCTCAAACGAGTCTCCATGAAGGGGGAGATATATTAATAACAGACACAATTGCATCAGAAGTTATTCAATCACAGTTATCTAATAAAACAGATCATTTCGGTCCATGGGTGTGTCAACAGAGACGAGGTTCACTACAATGAGCTTTCTGTTTAATTAAAAACAAAGAAACATGACATGGTTATGATTTATCACAGAGACTCAAATTCAATAACAGTCCAGCGTGCTGCAGTGAGACCCCACAAGAGACCCGCTCTCCACAAAATCAGTGTAAAACCTCAGGAATAACTTCATCTTGTTTCTGATTTTCTGCATTTCTGATTTGCTACTCCTCAAACGTGAGCTAAATTACACTGAATGATGCTGGAAAATTGCTTCAAAATGATTCATAATTTGGCTGACTTTGACCATACACATGCACTTTGTGGTGCTTGTGAAGGAAAGGAGCAGGGAATGGGGTCAATGTGTGTAACTTTCTACGTTTCTTTTCAAATTAGGTTTTTACGAGAGGTTAAAGGTCGACTAAGTACAACAGCGCAGACAAGATAAGCACTTGTTAGTTATCCTTTTGACTTGGGACATTTAAACGCCCGTGAAGGGCCTGTACACACGTGACATAAATATGGAGAAAACAACTTTGTGAGGCTAACACTAACATTGTCAGCAGCTCACGCCTCCGCACCTCAGACGGAGAATTACCTGAACACAAACCGCTCATCAAGGACACATCTGAGACTTTGTTTTTGACGCACGTCCACCTTGTTAGTGGAGATCTGTAATTGGGACACTCAGGATGCTTATTACACTTCAAACGTCAAAGAGGATATCTATAGAGGTACTGGCACAGAGGAGCGAGTGGGCACTTAAGGCTGTGGTCAGGAGAGAGAGTATTTTTAGAGTAAATAGGTAAGATACTGTCTGGGCCACAGTCTGCAGTGCACTGTGTCCATCAGTGATTGTTCTGACATGACTTTATTAAAACAGTGAAAGTTAACTCCTCTCCATTGAGATGTTACTGCTTTGCCTATAGAATATTACCTCCCTGGAGACAAGCAGGTGGCACAAGAAGACCAAGTTACAGGCCCGATCTGTGGAAAGGCAAGCCCATTAACAGTAAGAATGCATGTTTTCAAGTTATCATTGTGCAATAAAAATATCTGTAGTGAAATAAATGCCAGGTAAAGCAACAACATTTTCACTGAGACAAGCAGGTGGTGAAATTTCGGCCAGAAAAGTTACATAGTACATCTTTATTGTGCAGTATGAATTAGAATTGAAGAGCTGTGACTTGTGGAAACTATTTCTCTTTGTTTAACTTCATGGTAACTTAAAGATTCAAATTTTTCTGTTCGGTCTCGTTCTTTTGAGTTCTCATTTTATTTTTGTTTTGTTTGTTTATGGGATAAATAATTTTAGTAAATGTGTTATAATATGGCGTTGTATCACTCCTGAAAGTCCTGATTGATACAGTTGTTTGTTTCTTATGGATTGCGTTGCTGGATAATTTTAAATATGCTCCAACATACAGTACAGTACATATACTTTACGTTTTAAGCTAAATTTTAGACACCAGATCCTCAAAGTTGCTCTAATCTCAGGAAGATGATTATAAGGATGGAGCTGTGGACAATCTAAGTGCCATATCTGTCAGAGTGTGTCTGCTCTGTGATGCTTTCCAGTAATATAACTCTTGGGTTTCACACAAAGCCAAATTGACCTCAGTTGTTGTTGAGGTGAGAGCTGGGGCTGTGGACAGGTGCTCATTAAACTGTCAAAACTCTGAACGTGTCCTCACCCACTTTTGTGCCACTCAGCTTAATTAAATCATGAAACAGAATGGGCAATTCAACAACCATATGCTTTACAATGAACACTGCAACAAAATAAAATAAATACAAATAAAAAAAAAAACAAGCTAAAAATAAAACAAATAAGTAAAAGTCCCACTGCATGACATTTATGCAAAAATAGAAAACATATTTATTTGTTTGTGTGTGATACAGGTGTTTTTATTGCTCTAAAGTACCTAAAGAACATACAGATGTTGGGGGAAAATGCTTTTGTGTTTTTGTTTTCAGCAGAAAGGCACAGATACAGTACAGAACAGTACAGTAACTCAAGTTTGCAGTTGCTGTTGTCAAATAAACCATGAGCTCAAAATGCATTTTCTTGAGTCTAAGTTTAAGTTTGTTTACTAAGAACAAATCGCTACAACACTTAAACCAAATCAGCTCTGAGTCTAACCTCACAGTCACCCTGGTTTCTCACATCGTGCAACGTTAGAAGTGACAAATTGAGAAGGAAATGACGAGACTTTGACAGGTCTGAGGGGGGGATTGTCCGAGTAAAAGCCTGTGTCTGCTGCAGCCAAAAGTGGCAGTGCTGATAAGAGGGGTCGCTCGAAATGAATTGGGGTCACAGCTGGAGAGATGTTGCAGAGGTGCATTGTGGGTAGCGGTGGCATTTAGGGGCACAGGAGTTGGAGAGGTCACCCAGTTCCACAGACAGGGCGTGTACCTTTATATTGTTCTATGGCTGGCTGCTGTGCGACTGAACGGTTATTCTCACTATTGTCTCAGAATGTGTGCATGAATTTATGTATGCCGCTTTGTGACAGTAGAAAATATTATGTAAGCACTATACATTTAATTATACCTGGACAATGTATTCATATTTTATTAGATTAATGTGTAGGTTTTGATCGTCTTGTTAGGCCGCTGTCGGTTCTCAGCAGACTCTGCCTTCTCCCATTGTTCAAAGGCAAGAAATGTGTTTGCTCAGATGCTATTTATCCCTGAAATGACGGCTGCACAGTAGTGGAAAAGACTGTGATATGCAGTATGTTTGTTAAGTACTACAAAATCGATGTTATAGCAATATTTTAATTCAATTTTTGACACAATGGTTTCAGTTATATTGAAAAAAAGTGCAGGCCTTAATTTAAAAATGAAATACAACCTTTTCATACAATTCTAGCTACACTTTTCAGTCAGCGGAGAACCTTAGTGTTACTGCATTATAAAGTATTCAGTTTATTGCAGTATCAATCATGGGGTCAAACGATATTGCATAAGATGTGCTACTAGATACTTTTGCCATATTTTAGGCCAGCCAAGTTTCAATGATAAAACAATCAATCTTTGTTTACCTAAAGTGAAGTTTATCAACAGTGAAATGTTTTATTTTGTTAATTTGACGTAGAATTTAATTTAAAGGCACCAATCTCCTTGTCGGTTCGTGTTGCACAAACTCTAGTGCTACTGCAGAAAAAATGCCCCTCCTTATTTTGCCGAACCTCAGACTGGTAGTACATATTTTTCAACATTTTTCATGCGTAAAGTGCTGTCTCTCTCACACAACCTTCTTATTACTGAGGAGATTTTGTCAGTATGACGCACCTCTGGTTTGTCTTGGCGGTCACTCTGCTGCTATGGGATACAGATGTTCACAGTCTGTGTGTGTTTCTCAATTAAAGCATTAATCCAAATCAGCCTAAATGATCGCACACAGTGTAGCAGCGACTAGGGCGGCCGCATGTCCTCATCTGCGTTCTGTCTCTTCTTAAATGTCCATCTTTTCTCACCCTATGGACTCTGTAATTGTCTCCATCACCTCCTCAGTTCATCAGAGCGCCCCCCCAACCCTCCCTCCTCAGTGATTACTCAGCCTGCATTTTTGAAGCATGCATCAAAGCGGCCAAAGTTAAATGTGGAAAAAGCAAATACGCACAAGAGCAAGACAATAGTACGATTGGGCTCCGCTCAGTCGTCCATTTCATTTTTCCACCATTTTCAGAGATTTAGTTGTGTTTATCTTCCCTCTGTACGGCAGCATATAGCTAATTCCACCACTTCAGACCCCATAGCACATTATAATAGAAACCTTTAATTTTGGCTCATTGTGTGGCTTTGAAAGGCAGCTGCATTTTTCAAAGCAAAATCTGGTTCCATAGAGATGCAATTACATTCACCGTGCACCCACGCATCATTTGGACTCCAGTTTATATCCCAAACATCCTGCTGCAGCACGCACGACTTGTTTTGTGTACAAATACTTCTCTCCAGAGGATGAGACCCTCTTTAGTGAAAGATGTCCACCTGTGCAGGTCAAGGGGTTTGTAGCTTGTTTGTCGCAGTCATGTTAAGAGAACATATACGATCCACATTTATACTGGCACTCCAAGTTGTCCCATTGAAATACACAATTATAATGTGCAGCCTAAGTGATATGAAACATGATACGGCAGTGCTCTGGACGCTCAGGTTACGGAAGTAAATTTTACGTACATTTTTCTCATAGACCTTTTGAAAAATTCTAATTTAAAGAGTTCAAAGACGGAGGCTAACCAGCTACGTGGTAACGAATGCCCATAACATGGTTATATTAAGTGCAAAACGGTCATTTGAAATGCAAGATTTTACAAAATGTTAATAATTTTGCCTCTTATAAAGTTTCAGAAACAGATTTTGTAGGTCTTGTGGTCATTACTTACCACATAGCTGATTATCCTTTTAATATTCTGTTTTTTTGTTTGTTTGTTTTTTAATTCTATGAGAGAAATGAATGGGAAATACTCTATATGGGTGTGTTCACACTAGCACAAACATTAAAATTGGGACTAAACCCAGAACAAAACCTGGACTAGAAAAGGGCTATAACAGGACCAAACCAAGTCCACATCAGAATTAAACTACGCTCATCCTATCTGCACATATGGGGCAGATGCTATTTACCATTATATTTATCTTCATACTGTCCAAGTTTGCATTGTGGTTTGTGAGATAACAACCGAATATGCTCCTCAAATATCTATTGTTTTGTTTTCTGTCATATTATTCTTCTGAAGTGATACATGCACAATGCAGTAAGACGCCCTGTACTCCCATATGGCTCTACCTGTGCTAATCTCTAAAGCACACGAGTGGGACTAGTAACAGAAATAAACAAGACATTCCTTTGACAGTCAAATAATCTAAAATCTCATATAAGGCACAAAAGGGAGGAGCGAGTCTCAGATGTATCTGAGGCTAAGATAATTATATCAGTGTTTTTGACTGCAAACGAGAACGTCTCTGTGCATCTTCCCACCAGCACTGTGTCATAACAAACTGTCACCTGGCAAAAACAAAACACAAGACAGGAAAGTTAGACACACATTTTAAAATACTCATTTTCCCAATATTTAATGAAACTAACTAAATATTCTCTGCAAAATACATTTGCGTTTCCCCAAATTGTGACATAATTGTGGCCATTAAGACCTTTGTGATTGAGTGAGCATGTACTAAATGTTAATTGCGCCTACTTCTATATTGTATTACCACTTTGTCACTGACTGTCTGCTAAGTGACATATTGTGTACTTTAGAATTACCAGAATTATCAAAGCAAACATCACGCCTGATAATTAGCTTAAACTGTAATGCTACTGAAGTATTTTCCAACAAACACAAAAAGATACAAATTTTCCACATATTTACCAGGTAGTGTTTAGGTTTTTGATTGTTGTTTATGATGCGTACTTGAGTAAATTGTGACGTATACTATTTCTGCATATGTTTCCAAAGGACAGATATAGAATGTAAAGGATTACAGGGTTTAAAGGACACTGAATCACAGGTTTGACTTTGGTCGTGGTCCCTTTTCCACAGACCTGATCCTTGGCTCATCCTGTCATTGTCAACAGACTCTGGCTCTAATTAGCTGTAACTGTAGATGCTTTTGTTGCTCTGTGATTCACAAGTATCAAGTAAGTAAATTAAATAAGCATCAAGCAGGACCTTAAAATATATATTGATCAAATAGGAACCTGCTGCTCTAGTGAAGGAGTGTTTTGCACTCTTCTCACTGGTCAGGGTGAACTTGGCTGGCGTATCAGTGAACATTTTTCTTTGTCAGGCTGCAGAAGTCCGTACAGCAAAGCCAGCTGCTGAGGCTCACTGCCTGGCCTCTAATTAAAACAGTGGAAAATGAGATAACTCCACAGATCCATCATGGCCGCCGTTGGCTGTCAGAGCGCTTGGGGGCTGCCACCCACCGAATGTTTACACCAGGGCCACTCGCCTCTCTGCTCTCAGGCTGTTTTTAGAGTCCCAGCCTGATTTCTCTAATGGGCCGAGAGGTTGTTTTAGCCTCTTTGCTTTGCTCTGTACTCCCCTCACCGCTCAAAGTGCTGCTGATAGGGCTGACAGAACTGGGGGTGGCAGGACACCAACATCACACCGAAACTCTTCATCTCCGCCATTTTCCCCACCCACTCAGCCTCGTTAGCCCTTCATTTATTAGGCCTAATGGAAGCTGGGGGCTGTGATGTCATCTGCTGGTGCACCCAGAGGACAACCTTTTCAGTGTTAACTCCAACAGTTTCCACTTTAGTTTTGTTTGTGCGTGCTGTTTTTGTTGCTTTTGAGGTTCAATCATTTGACTCACATTATTTCTCAAGACTTTGGCGGATACAAGGTTTTACAAGTGGCGTGTAAATGTATTTATAAGCACTGACTTGGAGCTGGCTGGTGCTGTCTTCCATTTTTCTGTTTTGACAGGTGCCATTTAAAAGGGAATCAGGCTGCTGCTGTGATTAGAATGAGAGAAAAGCGGAATCGTAGCAGAGTGTTAGCAGATCTCCCAGCCTCATGCCAGCCGCACTAATGATCCTTAGGCCTCTTCCACACACTATGCCAACGCACTGCACAGGAATCCAGCTCAGCCCTTTTCTCCTCCACACGGAGCAGCAGGCCGCAGCCTGCACCGGGAAGAATGTGAAGGTGAAGTTGAAGGACTCGTCACAGCTGGACACTTGTTAGCATCCTGTGAACAGCTCTAACGTGTCAATTGAAGAAGAATGGTCCATGAATTAGACCTCAAAAGGCCATGAAATCTGTAGTGAGACTGCAGCGATCGAACAGGTGGAAAGCATCTCACTAAATACATTTTGCTCATCCTTGCTTTAGCCCCTTCTTTACTTGTTTTCCTAGTTTGCTGGACAAAAGACCACAAAGATAAGACCCTTATTAATGTGTGAGTCAAATAGGCCACCCAGAGGTAAATCCCATTTGTTTGAGTCTGCATTACTTCATGTTTGGGGTTAAATATCATTACACAAAGCCCATTGATCAGGCAGCTGCAAATGTAGCACAGCTGATGACAAAGACCACAAATGTACTAGTTCTCTTGTAACTGGAGCAGTGTTTTTGTTCCACTCAGAGGGTGTGCGCAGCAGTCAGTGGCATGTGCCTCATTTAGAAATCAAGCCCACGCTCATTACAACACCAGCCTCGGACTCGCTCTGTCAGTAGTAGCTAACACGTTTCTCAGACGTCAACAGATGTCAAATTACTCCACAATTAGCCCAATGGGCCTCATTGCACGACTGCATTGTGTGCTTTTGCTAAAAGAGGGCTTGCTAGATTGGGCTTTTGATTTCTTGAAGATGACAAGTCATCCATCACTCTCAGCCAATGGCTCTGTCCACCGCGCCTCCCCCCTCGTGTCCACTCCTCTGTACCTCACTCAGTGCCCCACAGCGTGTCCCAGTCCCTCCCCTCTGTCACTCTGTCAGACCGAAAAAAAAGGTCAGTGTGCGAGAGTCATGGAGAGAAAGAACAGGAGAATAAACAGCAGAGACAGATCAAGAGCGTTTTACACCCCATGTAAATATTTGCAGAAATGTGGCCTGAACACGTGGAACACACATGAAGAAAACCAGGGCCTGGAGAACTTTGAGGCAGTGAGGGTTGAACATGAGATCCACGTACATCATGCTATAACATACAATACATCCATGTCACTTCAGAACTTAATACTTCCAACTACCCAACATTTTGCTCTGGGACTTCTCTTTTCAATATTAAAAAGAGCACTGTTTTTTATTTGATTTGTACATGCACTTGAAACATTCCATTTCTTACATATTTTAGTTTTTCGATTGTGTAGTGGGCTGTTGTGAGCTGCAGACAAACTTCAGAGGTTGAACTCTCTCTGTATCTGATTCCTTGTCAGAGGTGTGCGAGTCACAGCTGGCTCCACTCTCAACACCTTCTCCCTCTAATGATACTGATAAACTTGTACTCACACAGAGAGAGTGCTGCAGGGACTGATGGACAGGTGAGGAGATCCTGTCAGTGAGACTATAACGCTGAGGTGCTGACAAACTCATGAGTCTATCTCCAAAGTGTCATGATTAATGAGTTTGAACAAAGTCAGAGTGTAAATAGAGGTCGCAAAGGGTTTGGTTCAAATAACGTCAATCGATAGTTGGCAGATGTTGTAATTGTAAATCTACAAGTTGAATTTGGCAGATACTAAACTGTAAAAGAAAGAAAAAAATATGATGTTGATTTCCATGGCACAATGATGAATAAAAAAAAAGCTGAATTTAATTTTTAATATAACATAATAGTTTATTTTATAGTACCATGTGGTCTTATGATATAGATCAAGAAAAGGTCCAAATTTCAACTGTTTGTGTATTTTTTATGGTACTGATACTGCATTTGATTCACATTTTTGTACTGATCAGTATCTGGACATCAATTCTTTAGACAACTCTTAAGTATTCACAGTTTGTCTTGGCTGAACTCAGCTTATTATGTCCAAGAAAAACAAAACAATATATATAGTTTCTTCATAAATCCCTTTAATCCACCTCTATTAGCCACATCACACTCCTTCTTGATTACTTAATGCTTACATCTTCTTTCTGCTTATTGTGTCCAGACCCCCTCTTCTCCAACATACACATTACTCATATCTAGTTGTAGGTACTATCTTGTCCTTGTAAACTTATGTAGAGTCCATAAATGACCCGTTGCCCAGGTCCCTCTCCTACTCTCCCTGCTGTAACGTCCAGGCCTGCGCCGCTCTGCTCCTCCAAATGCCCCGAGTGCAGCGCGGGGTAATTGAGTAGCGAGCAGATAAGGAAGTTGCGAGGCTGATGTGCTGGTATGAACAGGGAGGGGAACACTGGGTCCTGGGAGCATACAGGGTCATCTGGCTCTCTCTCTCTGGATTGGCTGTGGAATGTCAGACGCAACCAGAAACATTTTATAGACCCACTTACTACAAGGACGAGCACACTGGTAAATGACAATAAAATCCGACTGTTACTGGGAAAATGGACGCTCCACTGGTGGTTTTCAGATTGTGCTGATGTCATGTTCCCAGACTCAGATTTTCCTATTGATAACATGGTATTGTCATAAGAAATATCTAAAAGGTAATTTCACAAATGTTGAAACTAGACCCTGTAATTCCCTTTAGAGCTTGGGTTTTGTACAGTCATATCTCAGAAATGTTTCACTGGGCCTAATGTTAAACTAATGAAGATGCTAAACGCAAAACAAACCATTTATTTAAAAGTATTCTGACTTTATAGTGTGAATAAATGAATGTATTAGCAGTGACCAGCAGCTTTTTGGGTTATTCCACGGCACTTTTCTTTACTTTTTACCTTGTTTTTCAGAATGTATCTCTATGGATGTTTGGGATGTTTCTGCAAAAAAAAACAAACCCAAAAAAAACAATATTCTGTATAATATAACATTTGTCCCCATCTCCACAAAATATTACTGATCTATGTAATACTCCTTGAGAATAATCCAATTTTTTTCTTGCTCTACGCAGTCTTCAAAATAACTGTTTAATTGTCATGATGCAAATGTGCACAAACTGAACGTTGTCCTTAATGTCCTTGTCGGCTCGCGTTTGGCTCTCCTGTTTTCTGTCAGCAGCTCGCTCACTGCTACATGTTGCTGGTTGTATCTGTCAGTCCCAGCTGCTCTCTGTCCATCAGCTGTCATCACTTTGTACAAGACCATCAGGGCCAATTATTTCTCAGCCGGCCACTACTTCATATTTTCACAGTCTATTCTTGGGGATCTACATCAGTGCTGTGCTCTAGTCTTGTGACGTCACTCGGGGAGGCAGCTGGTTTAATTCTTATGTCCTCCTCTCTACAACCACTCCCGGCACTTGGCAGAATGCTGAGTAATTCATTTGAAGCAACTATTCAGTCGAACTTTCCAACATTAAATCTTACCCAGACGATTTCTCCAGATATTTTACTTACTGTGAATATTAGGTGGTGCTGTGTGAAGCTGTGAGACTGAAGGGGGGAGTAATGAACCCCGGGGTCCTGGGCTGGCTTAGTAATGTCCCAGTTTTATCATCCTACGACTTCCTGTAGCCTCCTCTCCTGGGAAGGCTGTGTTGCAGCTCCGTTGGAAGCCCTCTGATAAAAAAAAAAAAAAAAAAACTGGCCGGCATTCACAAGCTGCTGGGAACACAAGAGGAAGAGAGAGAGATTTAATTTGTCACTGAAAAAAGAATTTGTAATGCCAAGGTCTGTGATGTGAAAAACTGAGGGAGGGATGGCCCTTGAGAACGGCCTTTGTCACTTGTGGGTAGAGTTTTTACTGGAGTGAATCAGCGATGAGGAAAAGACTGTTATTATGGTGTTTTTGGCCTCAGATGAGAGATGTCCAGTCACAGGACAAGCACGCACAACGCCAAGCTCAACTACCATGGGATTAAGAAGGGGAAAGTTTACCAACAGGGTCACACAAACTCACATGAGGGCAGACTCTTGAATAGCAGAGATTATTGTCCCATTTCTACGTTTTAAAAAGTACAAAACAATTTGTCAAAGTATGGAACATCTAAAGCAGATTCACATGGTGTACATTTCTGTTTGACACTCTCAGCTGTACGTCGCAGTTACATTACTTAATATGGTGCTTTATGACTACTGTAATTCACATTTACCATGTCCACATAACTCTGTGTCCAGCCTACGATAAATCATTATCTCTGAGAGTCCGCAGTTTTACCAGGGGAGTACTGGTTCAAGGCAAAGCTGTCTCATAATAATCATAGACTTTTACATCAATAAAAGTATATTTAAAAGAACAACATAAACATCAAATGTCTGTCCTTCCTCGCCACCATGTCTCATCGCGCTGGACTGCATTTTATTCAATAACAAAATACTGGATGTCTCTAATAAATTGTGCAGCAGTGTTGTGTGGGTGGGGCTGGTACGACACTGGACCAATTCCATTAGTGTCTGAATGAGCTTTAATCATAAAACAACATCAATTAGTGAGGCGCCATTAGGATTGTACTGAGGTGTCTGCTGCTGCGTGTGGTGCAGGCCGAACATATGGCTCAGCTCACGGCAGGCCCACCGTTATAAAGCTAACATTGTCATGACTGATGTATGGTGGCATGCTAGTGGGCTCTGAAAGATCCATTTGTCTTCTCAATTAAAGCTGAGAGGGGGAAGAGGAACGGGAGATGGGGGCAGGGAGGTTAGGGGGCTACCTCTGTGCGGTCCCACTTCTGAACATGTGCTAAGGGCAAAATGAGCCACATGTCTGTCTTTGCATGTTCAGAACACAGAGGGAGAACAAGTGTGTGGACACTTGGAGTCACGCCAGAGACATTTCTGCAGCCCCTTTTCACCTAAACCCCTTGCTTCCTCTGCTCCTCACCATATTCATAACTTCTCATGCTGCCATGGAGTCAAGCCACTCTTCCCTGGGGCAGAGGCCACTTTAATGTGGGAAGCCTGGCAAAGGCAATCAGGGAGCCAGACTCCCCTACGCCATCCTCTCACACACAAACACGCACACACACAAACAAACACACACAAACACACACAAACACACTCAAACACGGACTAACACACACTAACACACACTAACACACAGTACACTTAGACATAGAGGCTCTTATCTGACTTGACGACATGGCATTTGTGTTCTCTATTTCCCTCCTTGATCTGACGCTGTCTCACCATCAGGCTAAAACCAGATAAGTCTGTTGTGCTGAATACTCCGGTTGAACAATTATACTATCTACAAAGACTTCTGTGATTCTTGTCGGTGTATCCGGTATAAACTGTACATTGTCAGTTTATCTGAGAAATTAGGTAAGTAGTTAAGTGCAGTAATAACATAACCGATTTAGAGAAGCCCGAGGGTTTATTAATTAGTCTCGTCGTAGTCTATTTGATTGTTTTCTGTACAATATTATACATTTAGAAGTTCTCCTCTATGTAACCTCCTTTGTGCTCACAGTCTTTGAGTAACTTCTGTCAGCAGTTTGCTCCAGTGTTTCTGCTTTGACTGCTTTATGACTAACAATTCTCCTTTATAAGAAATCACAATAAAGGCAGTATTGTTCCGAAATGTCTTATAGCGTCCAACAGGTCCTAATTGGTCCTTCGCACTGGTGGAGGTATGCAGTGAAACCGAATCGCACTTCTAAGGGGCACAGGGGAAGTGAACTATAGCGCCGTGTGTGATGCTTAATTCAAGGTCTCATCCAATTCCCCTTAGCCGCTTTGGCCTCCAACATCTGCAGCAGCTTGTGTCTGTGTCCAGCAACCACAGACTGTTAGCCACACATGTGAATACTGGCTGTCTTTAAATGCAGCGCTTTTACACATTTTGAGGTCTGTAGTGACAAAATGTGAACTTTATCAACAAGCTGTGGGCTAACACGGCTAACCTCCTCTACCAAAGACGTGTTCACATTTCACCCCATATTTATTGTGAAAAAGCATAATAACTTAAGCGTGCGGTCTCCAGTGGAAATGGTTGTAGCGCGTGTGAAACAGAATCCTGTGCTGCATTATGGAAATGTACAGACTAAGTGCAAAGCAAACTGAGGCGGCAGCTTTAATAGAGTGGTGCACACTAATGAAATCAGCAACCCCTGGCCTCAGCAATCAGATCCATGCTTTTCATTCTTTACATCCTCAACCAAGATGTCTGCTCAATTGACCGTTCCAGCACATTTTTTTCAAGAGGCCTCATGTCTCATCTGGCTAAAAGGAAGGACTATCTCAGAATCAGCAGCGTTGTGTCAGAGGCTTGGGGTTTCCTGAAAGCTATAATGCACTAGGCTACTGCGTTGTGTATTAAACCAAAAGGCAGGGGTGGGGTAAAACAGAAACAACTGTAGCATGTGAAGTTTATTAGGAAAAAACAAAAAAAACAAAAAAACAAACAAAAAAACAAGCCTTGTCACATTTCTGGATAGAGTTTGTATAACTAAGTCTGCTGTTTTACTGTGTTCTCAAACATGCGCCTAAATGAAGAAGTGCATTTATGATTTCATATATTTAATAATGAAATGTTGGCCAAAATTGGTTGATTTTTTATATGGATTCATAAAAGATTTATGGGGTGATTTTTGAATAACACAGCATGTCCTGGATGACTATGAATGAATTAGCATTTTTACAACTGACACATCAAGTGGCAAGTGTCTGAACGAGGAGTCAGAACCTTTTAGGGAGGTGAATTGACGACAGAGAGACAGCCACAAAGTCTTAGACAGAGGAACCCCGAGGAAGTCCTGGGTTAATTAGATTTGTCCGACAACGCAGCGCAGCCTATTCCACTTCAAATATTTATGGATCACACGTCAGGAAAACAGACATTTGAGACGTGGTCCAAAGCTGACTAATATGAGATGTACCGCCTCCGCACACAAACACACACTTTAAGGCTAAAAAGTACTTGAATGCTCTTAAAGTCTAATCCACTTTGCAAGTAATGACTCCAGAGGTATGCTGGGAAATGTTCATGTTATTGACTTGAACAGAGTTTATTCTGTTTTTAAAAGGTTTTACAAGACTAGTGCTGTTGATGCCACAGTGACATGAAAGTGACATGGTTTCCATTCCGTGACAACACCATACATTATTATTAAATACATACATACATTATATATACATATATACATATAGATAGATAAATAGATATAGAGAGATAGATATAGATAGATGCATAGATAGACAATCAAGACAATGTAAATACAAATGTATTTTAAAGAGAAAAACACTATTTGTCATGGTGTAATGGTCTAAAGTGTCTGAATTAGGTAAAATACAAATGGAAGCAGTTATTATGATAATGATATCTTATTGTTAACAATACTATACAGGCTGTGTGTAGCCAAATCACATTTGACACAAAACTATGATGAACATAACACAACAGTAGGATAAATTATGTAATTGCTGCATAACCAATACTCTACATAGTCCCCGAGAGTGAATGAGATGAGACCTCCCTGTCGACTGTTCTGTGATGGGTCAGAGCAAAGCCCCGTCCCGGGTGACCCCAGCCTACACTCCAGGGGCGCTCTGGTTTCTGTTCACCCAGTCCACAACCACACAGCCTTAAATATTCTATCAGACCCTGTGTTCTTTACAAGGACTGGGAAAAATAACATGGTAAAACATATTTTCAGAAAATAAAGATAGAAAACATGTTTTCATTGCAGCTAATAGACGACCACCAGCAGGATTAAGAAGCAGTTTTATTTAAGAAAAAGTTGCTTGTGTCTCTTCTGCATATATATGTTTTATATGTATATATATGTATATATATATATATATATATATATATATATATATATATATATATATATATATATATATATATATATATATATATATATATATAAACATATATATGCAGAAGAGACACAAGCAACTTTATATATATATATTATATATATATATATAATATATATATATATATATATATATATATATATATATATATATATATATATATATATATATATATATATATATATAAACATATATATGCAGAAGAGACACAAGCAACTTTATATATATATATATATATATATATATATATATATATATATATATATATATACATAATATATATATAAACGATGTCCCATATTTTCTTAACAGTTATTCTTGTAGAATATTTTGTGAGTGACGGTGTTCTTCTACACATTAATAGTAGTATGTGCCTGTCCCATAGGTGAGCATCTGTCAAAGGGGGTCTGTCTGTGGAGGACCACACAGCGGTGGGACCTGGGACGCCCAGACCCCAAATCATTAGATATAAGAGGCCAGGGAGACATCCCCCTCCTCTGTGCAGTCTCCTGCCAGGACTGTTTTAGACCAATCATGTGGTGCCAGCTGACAGACAAATGCATCAATTATGAGCATTTAGTGATATGTGAAAATATGTGGAGGAGCAGCAGTCGCTCCACAGAGATGACCCGGTCAGTATGTGTTTGTGTAAGGGACAAGCACTTAATTAAACTGTGAAATAATCTATGAAAACGCAGAAGCACTTTAAATGATTTTATGATTATCAAAGATGTAATAAGTTTTACAAGACTGGAAGAACTTGTAAATCTCTAAAGTGTTTACACTATCATGTGTTAATAATGAAACTTGTATCCGCAAAATTAGCTGACATAATTTGAAACAAATATATAAAATAACAACTCCAATTAATTAGGTAAGCAAAACATTCTAATTAAACAAAAGGAAATTCAAAAGCAGTGTGCAGGAAAGCCTTGTACTTGCAGTGGACCCTGAAGGCTAGTTTACGCCATCTAGAGGCAATTTTTAGAAAATCAACAATGGCTTATGTGTCCAAGTGCACACTTTAATATATAATATCAAATAAATCTACAGTCTGTCTTTTACAACTAGGCCATGAAAAAACAAAGACTGAGTCTGAGTTTTAGATGATGACCCTCATTCATCCAGGAGAGGTCAAAGGTAGAAAAGGTTTCAGAGGTCATCTGGACTCTGTGTTTTACCTTAATCTGTTTCAACTCTGGTCCAGGAGCCATCTTCAGTGTGGTGGTACTGGTTTGTGACTGATTTTAGATCATGTGTGTGGGCCTGTAGTGTAATTAATCATTGAGTAAATACCCAGTAAAAATTGTTACGTAATTTCAATATTTTGTTGTTAATAGCTTTACTAAATAATAAATTATTGTCATAACACTAAAATAAAAACATGATTAACCTTTGACTTTGGTGTGTGGTGGGTGCACCCTTCACAGTTTTTTTTTTTTTTTTTTCGTATATTGTGGGTCTGGACCAGAGACAGCAGTAATAACAGTACTGACATCTGGGGACCAGTGAAGACGGGACGCTCCATTTGACAGTCTGAAAGTAGACCGCTTCTCTATTGTAAACGGCACAGCTTAAAATAGACACCTGAATGGAAGTGCATCCCTTTGAGCGCACTCGTTTATTATAAAGTCTTATAACCTGAGTCAAAATGATGTAGGCTTATTTAATTTATGAATGCAGTAAACTAAAATAATGGTTTAGGTGGAAATTTACAAATAGGTTATTAATAATAAAACTGAAATATCAAGTATAATTTAGAATGGACCAAAATGAAAAGCATGGCTGATGTGTACTTTTATGTTTTTACTGTTTACAGCACACAAACCTAAACAAGCACAGTGCACACACACACACACACACACACACACACGGTCTATTACACTGGCAGGAGAGAGCACTTGGTCTTTCCCTTCCTCCACAAACTCAAACTCAACGGTAGGACAATAACATTTCCTTGCACTTTTATCAGGCTCACTTCAAACATATTATCTTCCTATATCCTATATTATATTGTTATGAGGATTATCAAAATATAACAGGGTTTTTCTTATGATCGCCTATGTCTAAAATTGTTCATGTGAGTCAGACTGGTGTACTTTCCTGTTGCAGCCCACTCCTCCACAGCTAGCCCTCCTTTTCCGAGGAGGAATCCTGGAACAAGGGCAGCAAACCTGACAGGGGTTAAAAGGAAGTAGTCTACGTGCAAGTCTCATTAAGGCTCCAAACAAAGCACAGTTCTGCTGTCCTCTCCGACAAGCAGCACAAAGCCTTTCTAGTCCCACTCACAGGTGCCGACAAGAAAAAATGATAAGTGTACAAAAAAATATAGTGTTGACACTTACACACAGATCACAACAAAACTGGGACTAAACTGGAACTAATTTCAGCCCTAATACTGGACTAGACCAGGTCTAAACCAGGTCTAGAACAGGACCACTCCACACCCCAAATTACCCATTTAAACACTGCAGTTACCACTTTATAATAACTCTGCTTTAATTAGCCTTAATAAAGCATGAAGAAATGAAAGCATGAAATGATGAAAATAGTTTATTAAGAATTATTTTTGGCTTATTAACTACTTAATTAAGGCTTTGAGAGTTAGGGATAAGGTATTAATTAAGTTGTTAGTAAGCCTGAATCATTCTTAATAAACTTGTAAAATAAATGTGTTCATTATGAATTAAAGCAGAAATACCCAAATTTTATTCTCATAAATTTGTAAATCCTGCCACCCCCATTTTATAGATGCAAATATAGAAAGACATAGAAAGAGCCATGTGAGTCACTATGTGATGCCTTTGGGATGACAGCTGACTGACTGTACCATGGTGGTCCACCCGCTCCTCTTTTCCATCTGAAAAAGCTGTTCTAAAGTTGTATTAGTGGCCAAAAGAATCATCATGATGCATGCATATGAATACTAACAGAGAGCCAAAGCACTTGTGAGACCTAGGAACAAGTTTTTACATCATATCATTTGAAAATCCGGTACCCCAGCTTTAAATCTTTGTTTGTGCTTTACGAAGGCTGCAAATAGTGTCGTTATTATAAAGCTAATAATAAAGTAGTTTAAGTAATCTCTCTCTCTCTCTTTTCCTTTGCCAAATGCCAACATTTTGCACAGGTTAGTTTATGTGAAACACAAATATGTGCATGGAGCTTAGGGTTCAGAGTAGACAGTGGCAGACAGAAAAAACAGGTTCAGTTATCGTTCATTCTACCTGACTGCCTACTTCACTTTCACTGTCGATCAGTCTGATAGAATATACCAGTGTCCAGCTTCACTTTAAATGACTGTGATCAGTGGACCCCAGTCTAACATCAGCTTTACCCATGTCACATTGGCGTCGTCAACCTGGCTCCCTGAAACCGATCCTGCGCTGACCCCAAATCATAGCAGCTTCTTAGCCCCTGACCCCGGCCTCCTGTCCAGACGCTGAACCATACCCACGTCCTTGTCAGGCCTGACCCCAGCTTCACTCTGTCACCTCAACTCAAGCCCAAAAAATAACTCACGTCAGCCTCTCCTGCAGGGTTCATGAACGACTTCTTCCTTTCACTCATAGAAAGTCTCAAGTCTAAACAATGCCCTCACATACAATGAATTCACACATCAATATGGGAGATACTGACAAAAATTAATATGTTGATTATTTTTTTGTATTAGCACAATAACAATATTCAAACTATACTTTACCAGGATTGTAAGTGTGCCTGTAAATGCCTTGGTTGAGGTTCAAACGGACTATAAAATTTGCCATAACAATTCAGAAATACCACTTTTGTATTGAAGATTACACTAGATGTTTCTGACTATTTTATTTTAATCAATTTTTCTCCAACAACTATTGAGATACTATGATATATATATATTTTTTTTTTTACTCCAACCTCTAAATCAGTGTCAACACATCTGATCAAATCTCTGTTGTATTTCCCAAGAAACTCCTCACAACCATAGAAAAAACTCTGATGGTGATTTGACCACCCTGCATCCATAATTTATCAGGGTGCGTTGGGCTGTTGCGGGAGAATGTACCACATGAGATAGATGCCAGATGAGGAGCTGCCTGTCATCTGTTATCATAAATGCAGTTTTAAATGCAGAGATAAGCAGTGGAAACAGAGGGAGGCAGGGTGTGAGAGCAAGCACACCCAGTACTCCATCTGATCAAACTGACTAACTGTACAACATGCTATTGGAGGCAAACTTGAGTCCTTTTGACTAAAACACAGACTTTGGGTTTGGATGAGTAAGTGCACATCATTGTATTCTATTTTCTTAATGAGATTATTGTGCAGTGTACACGTTCTCTTCTGCCGGATAACCTTACATTTTAACTTGTGAATAATTTATTTTAGCACAATGCTTAATTTTCACTAATGTAAAGGAAATGCTGAGTTACAGGCAGCAAAGTAGCTGTGATTGAACATGACTCTAACACACAGCACAGAGGCACTGAAGGCCTCTCCCATGAGTCGCCCTGACGCTGTCCAGATAAAGCACGACTCATGGAGAAGTTCACCCTGAACAACAACATGGCAGAGAAATTAGTGTATTTGTGCAACTATTTATTTTTGTTTAACTTTGTGTTTTTAACGAGTGTTAATGGGTTTCCCTTTCCACAAGTCTACAGGTTATAATAATAATAATAATAATAATAATAATATAATAATAATAATACTAATACTAATACTAATACTAATACTAATAATAATAATAATAATAATAATAATAATAATAATAATAATAATAATAATAATAATAATAATAATAATAATAATTATTATTATTATTATTATTATTATTATAATAATAATAATAAACTTTAAAGAAAATACTTTATACTCAATAAGTGTTTTTTGGAAAATCATAATAACAATACATAATTTTTAAAAATCAATAGAGGAATGAATTCACTGAATGAATGTAATGCCAATAATGTTTCCAAAAGTATCTAAAGATAGAGATTTTTATTTTTTTTTTAAGGTAAGTTTTTCTAAACTGTAGTAAAAGATTTCATAGTCTAATGCGTAAATACAGTTATCATATATTTTGAGTACAGTTTTCCAACAAAGCTTGCCATTATTTCTGCTATGAAATTAACACAATAAACAATTAAGCAACAGTGTTTTCAGAGGCACATTTCATAGAAAATACCTCGTGTGAATCATAAGGTTATCTGTGCAAATGTGTAGGCTTTTCCTAGAAGTTTGTGGTGCAGATTTAGAGGCTGACATAGTTTTCAAACTGCACTTACGGATTTGGCAGTGCAGCAGCGTGCTTATAAATCTCTTCCTGTTTGTGTTTACTCTGGTACAGCTCGGCTCTGTAGTAACACGCGGGGTTAGTCCTCAGATCCTGGGTCAGAACTCTCTCTCACACTAAAGCAGAGGTACTGTGGTCCACTGCTGACATGGGGCAGTGCCAGCCTGCTCCTCTGCCCTGTGCTCCGCCCTGACCTGCAGCGTGCCTTCACCCACAGGGGAGCTCTGCCGATGGGGCGTGTGCATGCGTGCAGAGCCCCTGAGCCCCAGTCCTTGTGTGGTCTAACTGTGTGTGTACGTGTGTGGTCTGTCGGCCCCCTGCTCATCTGTCCGAGGCCTGCTAACGGCCTGCCTAGTGACCACGCTGTTTACTTTACTTCTGTCTGCACCAACTGAACTCTGATCGCCCGTTTCCTCCAGCTGGGCCGAATCAGAGCCAGCTCTCAGTGGCCCAAAGAGAGGCCCAAAGAGAGGCCCCGTGTCTGGGACAAGACAGACCTGTGGATCCTGGAGGATTAGGACACCTCCAGAGCCACCCGTGCGCCTCACTCTGCTCTGCCCTGCTCAGGTTCCTGCTGCACTGTGAAGTCCCAAGCAGCTGTAGGCACTACCACCATGATGGAGTGTCTGTATCAAACACATTTTTGTTTACTATGAAAAAATGACTGATTTATGAAAGAAAAAGCTGCATTGTTTAGAAGAACAAGAAATGAGTTTTGGGTTGAAGGATGTTCATGCATCTTACAACTGCTGTATGTTTCTTATAGAACAGGGGTGTCAAACTCATTTTCACCGAGGGCCACATCAACAAAATGGTTGCTCTCAAAAGGCCAGATGTAACTGTAAGATAAATGTCACTACATTTTAATCTTGTTAATTAGCCGTTTCTATATTTATTACTTATTCAAGTTACAAATATTGCATATGGATTTGCATAGACATGAAAAAATGGCTGTAACTGTGTATCTCATTTTAAGACAGTCATACCTTTTAATTTACTTTGTCCGGGCCACATAAAATGACATGACGGGCCGAATTTAGCCCACGGGCCTTGAGTTTGGCACATGTGTTATAGAACATGTCAGACTGTGAGCCAGTGAAAACAGGGCTGATTCTCCTACATAAATTCACTGAACAATGAGGTGGAGGTGGGGCATACCTGCTTCCCTCTCTTCTGGCCTTGCCTCAGGGTAATCCCTCTTATGAAGGGGTGCTGAGTGTATTTAAGGCTACAGGCCATGGGTCTCTGGGACAGCAGAGCTGAGGACAGGCAGCAGAATCAGCGGAGAGTCAGGGGAGGCTGGTAGTGTTTAAGCCCTGTGTTTGGCCAGGGAAATGGGGAAGGCCCCTCTGGGGTCACCTTCACCTCTTTACAAATTGAGAGCTGTGCCGACGGGCGCCAAGACAGAGCCCATGAGCGAGCCCACTGACCTTTGACCCTGGCCCGGCCCTGGCGCAGGCTCCCGTAACTCTGGAGACGACCACTGACCTATGGAGGTCACATTCCTCCTCTTCCTCCTTTAGGGCTCCCTGCACCCATCTCGCACAAATTAGATTTAACACAGACCATTCCAAAAATAAACACACACTTTATGCTTGAATTTGTCCAGGAGACAGACCTGAACTAAATGATGTATGGCAGAAGAAGGATGTAAGTCTATATTGAATACAATATTTGAAGCAGTTCATGTTCCCACCTCAAATCATTCAAACGCATGCTGAGCTACCAAGAATATATTACAGGGGCTGTCAGAACTTTCAGTTTTAATGATATTGTTCCAATTTTGAGGGCTGCACTTTGCCTCATTTGTCCTGTGGTTTTCATACAGTCAAAAATTAAATTTGAAAACACTTAAGATGGGCAATTCCCATCAACTTTGTTCTTGAACAACCTTGCAGTGGTTGTAGTCAATGAGCAGCAGCACTAGTTCAGTGCCGTCACTCTCACTATGGCTTGTAATTGAATTAATGTTTACAAACCGCATGCATCCGCACACACTGCTGCTACTTGATAGTAATTGTTTCAGGAAGTGTGATCATATGGTTCAATGAATCTCTAAAAGGGTGAAAAGGGGGAGCTCACTAAACATTATAAGTTAATTCTTATTTTTTATTAGCATTTGTCGTTCAGCAAAATTGTGTGTGGCCAGGCCTATGGGGGTTCTGACACCCGTGAGACAGAGGCCAAAAGGTGTCATGAATTTCCTTCACAGGCCTCTGAACAAGTCCACACGCATGGTTACAGCTCAGCTCTGAAAACACATCTGGCCTAATATCACTGGTGCACTGGGGACATCCTGAGAACTACCTGTGGACACCCGCCCAACTCCACACTGACTCTTACCTTGTAATTGCACCATGTAAGTGGTAGCATCTATCTTCAGTTATAAATATTAAAACAACTGTCTGTAAACTCCATATTTGTGCAGAATGAGCCTGAGACAGGTAAAGTATAGGTCATTGTAATTGTAGTAAAAAAACCTCTTTCTTCTAAAGTGTTCACTGGGAAATGTCTTGTAACTTTGAAAGTGCAGAACATGGTAATACTGTATGTGTGTGTGTGTGTGTGTGTGCATCTGTGTGTTTGTGTGTCTGTGTGTATGTGAATCTGTGTGTATGTGTGTCTGTGTGTACGTGCGTCGGGGTGTGTGTGTTTGTGTGTATGTGAATCTGTGTGTATGTGTGTTTGTGTGTATGTGCGTCTGTGTGTATGTGCGTCGGGGTGTGTGTGTTTGTGTGTCTGTGTGTCTCTGTATGTGTGTCTGTGTGTATGTGAATCTGTGTGTATGTGTGTTTGTGTGTATGTGCGCCGGGGTGTTTGTGTGTCTGTGTGTATGTGTGTCTGTGTGTATATGCATCTGTGTGTCTGTGGGTCTGTGTGTATGTGCGTTTGTGTGTATGTGCATTTATGTGTCTGTGTGTATGTGCCTCTGTGTGTACGTGCGTCTGTGTGTGGGTGTTTGTGTGTCTGTGTGTTTGTGTGCCTGTGTGTTTGTGTGTCTCTGTATGTGTGTCTGTGTGTATATGCGTCTGTGTGTCTGTGGGTCTGTGTACATGTGCGTCTGTGTGTGTGTGTTTGTGTGTATGTGTGTCTGTGTGTACGTGCGTCGGTGTGTGTGTGTTTGTGTGTCTGTGTGTTTGTGTGTCTCTGTATGTGTGTCTGTGTGTATATGCGTCTGTGTGTTTGTGTGTCTCTGTTTGTGTGTCCGTGTGCATGTGCGTTTGTGTGTCTGTGTGTTTGTGTGTTTGTGCCTTTGTGTGTCTGTGTGTTTGTGTGTCTGTGTGTATATGTGTTTGTGCCTTTGTGTGTCCGTGTGCATGTGCGCTTGTGTGTCTGTGTGTTTGTGTGTTTGTGCCTTTGTGTGTCTGTGTGTTTGTGTGTCTGTGTGTATATGTGTTTGTGCCTTTGTGTGTCTGTGTGTATATGCGTTTGTGCCTTTGTGTGTCTGTGTGTATATGTGTTTGTGCCTTTGTGTGTCTGTGTGTATATGTGTTTGTGCCTTTGTGTGTCTGTGTGTTTGTGTGTACAGGAGTGAGTGACAGAAGCAGCACTCCAGTGGGCTGCACTGCTGAACTGTGAGGGGCCAGCTGGAGGCAGACCATAAGAATCTGCTCTGCTCCATATCTATTTACTACTACTGCACCCTGAAGCCCCATCACACACACCTCCAGGTCACATGGTGAAACATACAGGGCTAATTTCACACTGGCACAGTGGGTTACTCATACAAAGTTGAAATGCAAAGTACTTTACACATCACATGTTAAAACCAATCCCTAGGATTCACCCAAACAACCATTCTGCCCCCACCATGGCAAATATTTCCCTATAAACAAACACACACAAATACATTATTATATGACAAAAATGTCAGTTCTACATTAATATGTTAAACAGTTGGACACATTGTTTTACATATTACTGCAGACCCTCCTGACCCTCTTCTCTTGGCTGTGTCCTGCAGGTGGTATGCTGCCTGTGCCCAGGCAGAGTGCCTCTGGACAGTGGTCAGACTCAGATGTAGAGCTGTAGCGCTCATCTCTCACAGACTAAACCTGAGGAAGAGGGCTAGGCTGTGGCACACATGTGTGACGGCAGCTCAGCATAGCACGGCCCATTTACAGCAGAAAAAAACTCTACTGGACTCTATAGGGAATATCGAGTCTCATGGTAACATTACTATAATGTTTTTTGCACTGCCAGTTAATATGTCTGCACGTTTATGTGCTGAAAAAAGGAGAAAAGGGCCAGGGTGTAGTTCTTGTAGTTTTTAAATGGTATCTTTTTGGTTTGGTCCTGGTTGGAGCCCAATTTTGTCTCGTTTTAATCCTGTTTCAGGCTTGGTTCAGTCTAGCACAGTAGTAGTATGTTTTTATGCAAATATCAATTATTTAAATTCAATTCAATAATTAAAAATAAGTATGTATATATAATATATTCATTTATTCAGTTCAGTCCTAACCCTATGATGACTGTGAATTATAGGAAACATGGTTAGTATTTTCTTGGTAATAGAAAAAAATGCAGCAAAATGTCCTGCTCGTATATTATTTCATATTAAAATGTTTAACAGCTGCATTTTGTAATACTGTTCTTAATATGTAACAACAGTGGTTCATAATGCTGCAAAATGTGGTTTTATTATTATTACAGCAGAATGTACCTCAACTCGTCCTGATTCTGATATGAGAACATGACGAGGCTAATTTTATAATGTAGTTTAAAGTGCACCTACTGATCGCACTGCTACCAAGTGGCATATAGCTGAACAGACTATCATCGTCTTGCACTTAAACATTTCCTTCCTCTGAACAATCTGTAGCTATCACCCACTTCCTGCTCTGCCTCAGGCTTTGTGCCAACTTTGAGCAACATGATATGATATCTCCATTATGACTAAGCAGTTTAGATGGTTATACACAAGGAACCGCTCTCTCTAGGGACATACAGCAATGTCAAAACACCGTGTTAAGCTTAATAGAAACTTAAAATAGTAGTGTTCTTCTGTAAGCTCCAACAAAAATACAATAAAGCTCTTATTAGCATTAAGTTAAGAAAAACAGTGCTTTGTGTCAGTATAACATAACTCAGTGTCCTTGTACAACACTGTGTGGTAGAAGTCACTCAGGGGTTGCATTAACAGCTCCTCATTGAACCACACTATGCTCTCTCCTGTCCTTGGCTTTAGGGGTTTTGGGCACTGTAAACGATACACGAGGTGTTTATGATTTGGCAAAGGTTCAGAATCAGGGGCTATGCTTTGTACAAAAGAAAAAAGTCAGTGATTTCAGGGAGGTCTGTCAGTAAAACAGCTATAAGACTTCTGTGATGTGCATATCACCAGAGTGAATTACACTGCCCCAGGACATTTGACATTGAAGAAATATTATTATAACTGATTGTGTGCAAATGCGAGGGTCATTTGAGAGTGACGTTAGCAAGTTGACAAAAATGTGTGGAAAAATGTACCTTCTTGATTACAGCCGCAGCTCTCTGGTCAGTACCTTCATGGTACAGATAAGACAGACGAGACAGGAATGTGCTTGAGTGACAGTTGTTTTAATCTCTATGACATTTATCACTAAGTTCACTATTGGTGACTTGTGTAGACCACATAATGGTCAAGATGTATCACAGTTCATCACTGGTTAAAAGTATTCATTTTTTGTTTTTACATTTGTGAGTAAATCAAAAAGATAAAGACTGTTCAGATAAACCCATCTCTATAAAATAATCTGGAAAACTAGAAATTCATTAAAAGCTAAAACAAGATGGAAGAAGATGGGTTCTGTGCTTGGTTGTGTTTGTCTTATTACACGACTAAAGGGCAGTGACTGGTCTCTGCATCTCTCATTGTGGCTCAGACCTGTTGTCTGTGAACGTACAGTGTTAATGGGAGTAAAGAAACTCCAGCTGGCTCCTTCAGAGCACAAGAGACCACTGCAGTCCGCCTCCCATAAAGCCCAGGTCAATGGTTCAATCCTGGTTTCCTTGTAAAACAGCATAAAGTAAAGTGCCTAATATCTGTGGGAAAATACAGCATACTCAAGTACAGAAATAATATAAATAAGACATGCAGAGAACTCTTTTACATTATTGGCAATATTTGCATGTGAACAAACGTCTGGAAAAGGAATATAAGGCCTAAAATGCACCGATTCACCTTTGTTTGACCAAAGTGAAAACATAAAAGGGTTTCAGAATCTCTCTCAATTTGTTGAAATTGTACAATAACAATTAAAAGCTTATAGAAAAGATTAAATGGCCACTGCCCAATATCAAAATAATTATTTCACTGTGAGTTATTATCATGCCATGTGAAAGGATATTGCACATGATCACAGCTGTGATACTATTGGCAGCTACATATGTACAATTCATTATATTAATTTCAGGTCCATCTATTAGCATTATTAGCATTATTAGCATTTATATTTAGTGGTGAAGATTTTAAAAGACGTATCATTACAGATTGTTGGTTGTAATATGTAAATATGATCTGATGTGTTGATGTTGATCACAGTGAGTGGGTGTGACACATGCATAGCTGATGTGAGTCAGGCTGCAGACCTGCTGTGTGGCCGCGCGCTGAGAAGTTTAAACACATCATATGTCTCTCTCTCCGAATGATGAACACACACAAGCATCTCAGGGCATCTGGACTGTTTATCTCAACCCTAACCACGATCGTAAAACACACTGTGTATGCACAAAGACGCGTAAACCAAAAAATTTGGCTCAAAAATGCAACCTCAGATTAATGATGCAAAATTCTCCGAGATTATTAAATATTAAAAAACAATATATTGACCAAACACATTTTTAACAAAGCTAAAACAGTGGTGGAAATCACAGTTTACGTTACAGTGGTAAAATATAAATATTGTATTGTGTTATGATGTAAACTGATGTCTACATAGCTCTTGATAAAGTTTTGTAAATAATGTAAATTCATACTGTAATGTACCAACTGTCTGAAAACATACGGAGAACAGTGTTGATTAAATTAAATTAAATTTAATTTAAAAAATAATAATTAAATTGTGCACCTGGTTCATCCAGGTGTAATTTGTTGTTATCAAATACATTATTAATATTCATTCACATCTTGAAACAAAAAAAAAGTAAATTAAAATGGTACAATATCACAGTATAGAAACAAAGGCTTGTGTGAACATAATTAGTCACTTTGAGCACAGTGTGTACATGACCTCTGGAGGTCACCAGTGAGTATCCAAGTGTCCCTTTATATCTTTATGTAATGCACTTGCTCCATCTGTACGCTCTGTGAGTGAGTCACTTTAAAGTGCTGTTTACATTAAACTGTGATGAACATCGTCCAGGTGCGGCGCTGGCAGAGCTCTACAGTCCAGTCATATTTACAGAGCTGAACTGCTGACCACCATTTGTATTTGCTCTGTCTCATAAATGGTGCTTCTCCATGGAAAGAAAAGAGCAGCAGATCTAAGAGTGGGGAAGAATTCCTCTGTGACAGCGGGTGCAAGTTAGTGTTTGTAGATGGAGGACAGTTGGAAAGTTGGGCCGGCTGTGGAGTGTGGAGGATGGGGTAGATATAAAAGGTGTATGCATGTAGAGGTGTGAAAATGGACATCAATGTGCAGACAGCCTCCAGACAGCGTGCAGCAGTTAGTTAACCCTATCAGCGCTGGGCAGTGTCTAGACAGGAAGGCCCCACACAAGCACGGCCCTGTAGGAGATGCCAGGAGAGCCCAGGCTGTTTATGCAGAACAGGTACAGTGCCACGTGTGCCCACAATGTCTTACTTATTTTGGTGATTTTATATGCACAAGACAGTTCTCCAACTGTGTCCACACCTCACGCCACGCTGCTCAACTGCAACTCCAAGAAAGTGTCAAAGTGAGAAGAAGCAGGGAGACAGGACGGGGTCAGGAGGAGGCCACAGTACAAAACTAAGCAGAGCACACAAACTAAAATAAACCTGTTTGTGTATCTATTTATACACGCTACGGTGCTATTAAAGCAATGAATGAAAACTTTGCTGAGGTAAAAAAAAAATGCATATATGTATCTATATATATTACACAAAATATTCAAATAAAGTGATGTCCAATATGAAGAGTATTGTGCAGCACTCAGAGCGTTGCTGTAATCGCTGGTGTTTAACAGTGATGTCTCACTCCTGCGCTGGATCTTTGCACCTGTTTGAGACAGTTTACTGGAATTATGCACTGTATAAAATACCTCATTCAGATGGTCAGATTGTGTACTTATAAATTAATAGTACGAGTGATACTATTAAAGTGACTGATAAAAAGGTAGCTAATCAGATTAAAAACAAATTTACAACTTTTATGATATGGCCCTCTTCAGCTCACCTGCAAAAACATTTATTACAAATACTTTCTGTCCAAACTAACAGTGCGGAGCAGTGCATAAAGAAATAAAACAATCCCCAATACACTACTGAATAGTTCATATTGAAATCATCTCACATGATTTGTTCACGACATATTTCTCATCGTGACCAATATGAATAAGGCCAAATGTCCTTAATTACTGCTGTTTTTTATTAGACGTTTTCTGGATCAAGGCTAAGACCTGACGAGTGTGGGAGTTGTGGATAGAACAACATACAGAGGAAAAGTTCACTTTATACCTTAAAACAAAAGTCCAGGATGGAAGATTTCCCTTGTTAAATAAATATGATCTCCCACAGATGTAGGTTATTAGTGCTGTGTGTTTTAATTGCTGGACAGGAAGACTGGATCTGATTTCAGATAGAGACAAAGATGAGCTTCTACTAACCAACTGGTGCATGAGTCCAAAAGTCCAATATGTGTGTGTGTGTGTATTATATATAATTTATATAGACCTTACACGCCCTCTGTTGTGACCATTCAAAGTAAAAATAAGCTAAATAACATAACTTTAACCATATAGTTTTTAAAAAGGATCCCAGCATCCCTGATGTTTGAATAAATCCCAAGTGCAACCTTTTTTTTGACCCTACAGAGACACTGAGAAAGCAGCATACACTTGTGATTAAACCATCACAGGCCTTGTTTACTTCTGCCTAAGTGGAGGTCGCAACATTTTTTCGTCCATCCGTCTTTTGCTTAATAAATCTCTTTCTGGGGCCAGGCAGAAAAGGCTTGCAACAAGAGCAGAGACCCCACACTATGAGGTCCCATGAAGCTGGCTCTGCGGGGAGGGCGTGAGTTAAAAAAATAAACCCAACTTTCTGGCGGTGAGGGTGGGCGATGCCACTCTGAAAGAGGGGACCTATGGCTCTGGTGTATGTTACTGAAATGTCACAGGCTTCTCCGTTATCCCAGAATATGTTAAGTGTTGAATTCAAACAGGTAGTCATTGATCACTCATATTGTTCACAAAGACACAAATATATATCTTAAAGCATGTCCTGGTAAGAGAGGGTGGAGTATGACTAAATGTGAATTTGAGTGAAGCAGAAACAGACCAGCTGCCTAATGTTTAAGCCGTGCAGCTCTTAGTGCACTTGGCGCGCCCTGACAGAATCCATTTCGTGATGGAGCAGTGATTACAATGATAGGTCGGGGATTAGGACGCTGGCTCCTCTGCAGGCCCGATGAAGAGTTTACAGCAGTAGAAAATGTCGTCACTCACTACACTATCTCTCTTTTCTTCACAAAGATATACTAAGGGAAGGGTCAGAGGGAAGATTTAGTAAAGGCCAAAGCTAGAGTTAAAAATAAGTCTATATTGTGATACAGTACATGAGTCATAGAGCTTCACAGTCTTCTTCATTTTCCCTTCCACCTAAAGCAAATAAACTCCTTTTAGTGGCTAATGATTAGCATATTGGTTTAAAAAATGGTTTAATAAAGTGATTGGCTCCGGACAATATCGTAAATGTATTGCAATGCAACATAAAACTATAGACATGGTTTGACTCCATTTTAAAATGTATTGCCTTGACATTTAATCGGTAGTATAGACAATACTTTATGTATGAACAGATCACATAAATCAGATTTTCACAGTTCAGTAAGTTTTAGCCTGTAAAATACACCAACTGTTAGAGAAATTTCATTTCTGTGCAGTTTCGAGGTCACTCACTGCCAGCTCAGCCCTTGTTATCTTGGACTACGTCAGCAGAGGTATAATATTCCCTACAAGCATAGCCAGACTGGACTGTGATGGACTGTAATGGACAACACAAAGTCTTAAGGGTTTGTACTGATGGTAAATAAACTTCTCTTGCGTTAGAACTTTAGTGTCATTCTCTTCCAGTTTCAGGCTGCTACAATTTACTCTACAACACCAACAATTAAGCCCATTGTACCATAAACCTGAGCCAAACCTGAGCCAACATTTAGAGCACACCACTTCTCTAAATACATCAGATTAAACTGAGAAGAGGAATCATATTCTATCAAGCAGAGATGTTGAGATAGACTTTTCCACTGTCTACGTTCACAGCTGATGCTCTAAGATAATGGGCTCTGACAGCTAAGCTGTGAGTGCTTAAACTCACCACTGTCTTCAACACATAAAGAAACATTTTATTTGAGACCTGTGAAATTGGGGCTATGAATATTATGTTCTCTTCAACTTGTCAATATTAATGACTTTCTTCATCCAAATTTTACACATAGTGGCCATGTCCTACAAGGTCACTAACACAGCTCCACACAACTGCTTTAGCCTTCCCCTGTGAAATAAATGTTATCCTTTGTGCTCCTAATTGCCTGTAATTTGCTTGTTGAAAGAATCCCCAGCTTGTCTGGAGCAGTGACGCATGGTAACCTGAGAGACCCTCAGAGGGGAGTAGTAGCACAGGATGACAGTGTGTAATATTGACACAAAAATAAGAGTCAATACTCAGGGTCCCAACATGGCAGTTTACAGTGAATCTTGGAAGAGTTGTCACAGCAATTATGCATTTTATCTACTCTCTGTGAATTAAATACTTAACCTACTTGTACTTAGGTTACACCTGATACTCTCCCTAATAAAATGCTCCATGCTTAGTACTGGCGTCCAGAAGTGCTGGAGGCCCCACATTTATGCACTGCGGTTTGGCATTTGACTAATTCCATGCAATCAAGGGCATTAGGGTATTATAACCAGATATGGAAAATATGTTAGAATATGATATTATAGTTTTCGAAAAGCCTTATGCATACATGCAATTCTTAGATATGATGTTTAAATTGTCACAACATTACTCTGTAAATGTGATTCTGCCAGTTCATGGAAATGGATGTAAATTAACTTTGCAGTGTTCTGTATAAACTAGGTGAATGCATGCCGTGTGTTTCTTGCACACTTGTTTCACATGAGTCTCTACATATATATTACATTGTGATCAGAGCTGTGTGGTCCGCTCATGAACAGGATGCGAGGCCTTGATTGTTTGCTTTAATTTCCTGTGGTAAGGCATGACGAGTGTTGGCCTGCCAATGCGCGCTCCTGCCTCTCCCTGGTTACTCCATGTGTGCCTCCTTTGCACAGAACCAGGGAAAAGTCCTGTATATATTTGTGTGAGATCCCAGTGGGAGAGGATTTGTCGCGAACATGTACAGTGACGTATCACTACAGCAGCACCACTGTTCCCAGAGTTCCTCTGAACTCAATGCGGACAAGGCTAACTGCTGCCCTCTATTTAAACATACAGTTGATTGCCCCGAGATTATACTGCTCCCTTTCAGCGGGGTCAGCGTCTGCATGTTTGACAGTTGGAATCACAAGCAAATTGTGTCATTTCCTACTTGTTGCATTTGTGTGTTCTTGTGTGTACATGTGTATATGTCAGAGGCACTTAAACCGACACAAATGCAGTGTGTGGACTGAAATTCAGGCCGACAAAGAGATAGTCTTACCTACCTATATTTAGCCTAATATCTAGTGCCTTTAGCTTATTGGTTCGATTTGTTAAATTGAAAATTAAATATGTACATTAAAAAGTAACTCATTAAACAGTAACTCATTAAAATTATAGTTATGACTCTGCATTGTTGAGAATAAAGAGTTGTATTTTTTATTTATTTTTATTTTTTTATAATATCATAGGCCTATAGGAAATATAGGAATTGTATGAAATGTATAGGGATGTTTTCCCTCTTGTATATGCTCTGTGTCACTCCAGTGGAGAGAAGCATGTTGTTGTGTATGTGCAGCGCCAGGAGCATTTTGGCCCATTGTCGGTTCGGGCAGTTTACAGTTTACATGTGACTCTTTCCCTGTCTTCTATGGCTTTCTGCAGGACCACCCAGGAGATACTGGAGAAGTGCTGTAGCTCTCCCTCTCTTTCCATTGCTTTCTTATATTTGTGCCGGTAACTTCTTCTGCCTCACTGGCCTATTCTTGGAGCAGAGCAGCATCAGGCTTCTTCGGTCTTTCTCTAAACACATTTTATTGGTGCAAGTGTTGCCGTCATGTTTGCCACAATCAAGTTAGTGTACAGTGCAGTCACAAGCACACACTACTCCAGGTCTTATGAAAGTCAGAACTGTGCATCAGTGATATGTAGAGGATCCACTTGCTTTTTACTGCGAAAAGAGAAAAATGTACATCTACAGTATAGACTATTAGAAAATATATGACATGACAAGGCAAACCTATTTACAAAGAAGAAATATTTTAAGAAAGACCAGTCCAAGACAACACCAAGACCGTGAGTTAAGAACATAGTAATAAGACGAAACACTTTAGGGGCTGAAAGTCAAACCAACTGACACTATAAGTATGAAAAAAACTGAAATTGAAAATAATAGGAAGTGAAATTATGAAACAACAAAGAATTAACAAAAATATATATGTTATTCTCTTTAGTTTTTGGACTTTTTGATTAAGGCTATTTGAACTTAACACATTAGACATTATATTTAAATGAATAAACCTCATTAGATTACAGCTGCTTCTGCTACATGTGCATATGGGATTATTATGACAAAGATTCAACCTGTTGTCTTGTCATTGTTTTGCTTGTTCACACAAAAAGTAAGTCCAAACTTGCATATAAAATATCCAAGAGCCACACATTTTACAATAATATTAAGTAAGTCAACTATATCTGCACTTTCTTAACAGATAATGACAGAAGCCTGGCTATAGAAGAGTTTACTTATTTTGGCATTTTAATCTGCAACCACTCAGCACATTAGGCATCCACATTGTCGGCTCTGAGCACTGCTCTGGCTAACTGCCTGTATGCAGATGTTTATGTGTAATCATGGCATCTAGTTACAGAAATGCATTTCCTCCAGAACATGACATGGAAAATACAAATCACTGCAAATGAAAGACAGTCAGAACAAAGTCAGACTTCATTATGTGGGTGAGTGTGTGGGAAAACATACCCAAGAAAACATTTAAATAATGATAGAATGAAATAAATAATAAATAGTAGTAGAAACAGAATATTTTGTATTGCTCACTGCGGAGAAGGTAAAAAGTGATCATGACGTCACATTTTGTCAATTCATGCAATAAAATAACTGGTACTGTAAAAGTACCTGTAAAAGTACTGTATTCTCCCTGTTTCCTAAAGTCAAATTGCCCCAGTGCCATTGAAGGACGGGTGAAATACAGAGGACAAATTTGCCTACAGAAACAATAAAGTGTGCCTTAACCTTTTAACCGTATTTATGTAAAGAGAAAATATCATTGAGATCATGACAACACAGAACAATGGACTTAATTATGTTGTCATTTATGAAATAATGTCTCCAGTGATTGAGACTTCTGTCAAAAATGATCTAGGCAGATTCAGGCTGTAGTCAGAGGGTCACGAGGTTAACATAAGACAAATATTTAGGGAGGAAGGCAATCGCTAGTAAGGCCGCACAAAATATGACTATTCTTTTTTGTACTTGTATTACTGCGTCAGTAATTATTACTCTAAAAGAACTTTATTTGAAGGAAGGAGTGGAGACAGGAATGAGGAAAGAGAGAGGAAGTGATTGTGAGCCGTGTGGTATCTTTGATATACTTCCCTGACCATTTTAACAAGAGCTGATTCATTAAAATGAGGATTAATTATTAACAAATATAAATGAAATATACTCAAGTAGTATATTTACATATTCATTATGTTACATTTGATATCCCAACAGTCAAGTGTTATGAAACGCTGTCAGGTTTGATAAGTGTAACATTGCATCTCTGTGACATGTTTGGATTGGGGATGCTTGAGATGACCCTGGCGTGTGGCTGTGGGAGACCGCGGGGGGTCTTCCTGTTTATCATGTCCTCCATGTGCATGTCAAACAGTTTATCCAACAAGGTGCTCTCTCCTCCTCTCTCCCCCTCTCTCCCCCACTCTCCCCTTCTGTCCCCCCTCTGTCCTATCTGTGGGACCAGCTCACACTAATAACACAGGCACAGAGTGGACATAGCCTCGTTAATATACACCCACTTAGAGAGACAGAAAACATGAGCCTGAATACCTGTGCACTGGGCCACATATCATCTGAAGAACAGCGGCTGCAGAGCGAACAGTGAGACAGGAAGTCCACAGCTAAACACCATTTTACAGAAGTGGGGACCAGTGTCATTGGGGGGGCCAGGACTCAAACTGATTATGGGTAATGCGGGACCAAACTGGGCAACGCAGGCTCAAGTCCAAATGTAGCAGCATCTTCTTAAAAAAAAAAAAAAAGACAGCGTAACAAAATCTTAAAAGCATGAAGATGATATGTTTACAAATGGATTATGTTTCCTCTTATATTTTTGATATTCTGTGTTGCCATTTCTAAAAGGAGGCAAACACATAACACATAGATAGTAATAACCACATGTGCTATCTCCACTATGTCACCAGCAAGCACAAGAGCATTTTTATTTTTTATTTTTTTAATCTATGTTCCTAAAATGATGCATAAAAACACACACACACACAAACAGGGATGACATTTTTGCCATTTTCCCCATGAACTCAATTGCTATCTTAACATGTTTTAAACAAAGACAGTTTACTGGAGCTGTATGACCTGTAAAACTGTGTCATCGGGAAGTCAATTCAGGAAAACCTCTGCTCTTCCTGCCCGGGCCTGGATGACTCTGTGCAGACTTAACTGTCTTGTAAACCAGGCAAAAGCTCCCCACAGTAATCTGAGAGGCAGCAGGCAGAGGAGCAGGGCCAGGGGGATCAGGGTATGTTGGTATGCATGCAAGGGTTGGAGGAGGTGGTGGTAATTTGCAAGCCAGTTTTAGAGCTTTAGAGGATCTGCCATTATCTGATATGCACCAAACGTCTGTGTGGGTGGCACAGTGGACTTCTCCTCTAGTCAGATTATAGTGACATGTGCTGTTACCTGGTTGCTTGCTGGTAAAAACACAAAAAAGTACACTTCTATCGAGTATTACTTGTACACACATGACAGATTTAGATCACCATGTGACCTTTTATTATTCTGAAAACACTATATTTGCCAAAAAAAAAAAAAAAAGTATTAAAATGTTGAATAGGTTTTAGTTTTTTATAGTTTTGTGTGCTGAGCTTTATACAGACTTGTACTGCTAATCATAAGGAGGGTTTAAATAGTGCCTGGGAGAGATCACAAGATTACTCAAACATACATACATGACATAGAACCACTTCAGGCATGTTTTTGATGCAGGAACAATGTTATAACATGGTAGAACGCCCCAAAAAGTCAAAATATATAGTGTAGTATGATGGTGAAGTAGTCAGACCTACAGCACATATATATTCACATATATTTAGAGTTTGTTGAATGTCTCTCCCTACTCCCCACTCTCCACCCAAATGCAGAACAAGAACAACTGATCAACCCTATACCTTTATCTTTTTATGTTTTAAAAAAGTCTGCTTATTTCTGGTGGCGGGTAATCACTTTTTTAGTAACTTCAGACGGAGCATAAGGGTCTGAGGGTCATGTGAAGTCTAGTCTTTCCCTTCTTCCATATTCTTTATAATGGGTGATTGTTCAGCCTGGGCATATGTGAATGTGTGCATATAAAAAGATGAGGAGAAACGGAGCGAACCGGACAGCAGATGAATCTACATGTGTGTGGGTGGTCCCTCTAAAACCAGCGCTCCGTCATCGAGCTCCTGCACCGTGAGTGGAAGTGAACTGTTAAAGGCCACAAGAGCAGCCTGACTGAAATCACAATATCCCAAAATGAAAAACTAGAGCGAGCAGACTATTGGGGTGGAACATGCATAGAGCCAACAGCGTCTAGAGAGGCTGCGAATCAGGTTTAATTGTACGTCCACGAGGAGGACTTTCACAAGGGGAAACGTACATGTCTGGAGCGTCACGGCCAATAAAGATTTCAATAGATTTAAATAGCTGTACAACCCAAAGTAGCAGCCGGCCTGAGTCATAACACAATGACGCTAGTAGCTTCTTCAGTGCAGGTCCACAAATGCAATGCTGAATGACTCAATGAGCTCTTTGGAAAATCCATGACATAACAACTAAGGTCCAAGTGAAGGTAATGTCTTTATAACCTATTGTCATGAAACTTGAAACTTATAAAAGGCCTAGTATTTGAGCACACTGTAATGCCATCTCCGCTAATGCAGAACAGTGAAAATTAATCTTTCATCAAAGTTAGAGCACATTTTTTCCCTTTTCGTTTTTCGGACAGCCTTCACTCTCTCCGTCTGCCTGTCTCTGTGGATTTCCTGTGGCCTCAAGGCTCCTATCTGCCCCTCTCTCTAGGGACAAAGCTGGTCAAATACACATAGCAGTCACACACATGATAGAGATCTGTAGGCTACACCAGAACCTCTTCTTAGGGTCCAAATAGACAGGATTCTGCCCATAACATGGACTTGTGTGTGTCTGAAAGATTATCATGTGTATTTGAAACAGGAGAGTGATGGAGACAGACTGAAGCGGGAGGACATGATGGGCAGAAGCTCTCATGGTTGCAGGGCTCCAGGCAATTCTAATGGCTTCCAGATGCAGTTCATTTGCCCTGCGTTGCCACTCTATATGGGCCGCTAGAAATCAAGGCACTGACATAGGCGGACAGATGTAAAAATACAAATAAATAAACAATAACTATTTAGGAAGAGAATACTGATTTCTGAATTTAAAAAGTCTATTTGTCTGGGCAGCATGGGGTTTCCTTCACGCTTTTATGTTGTTTTCATGATCGAATCTCAATCCATCTTTTTTTTTTGAAGGTTTTGCTTCTCATACAATAGAAAGATTTAACAATTATGGACAATGAAGGGCCTGTCCAGTCTTCAATAAAAGTATAACATCGCTAAGGAACACTTTCTTATATCTTACATTTGCTTATATATGACTTGCAATACATTTAACCTCTAATGTCTTTATTTTCTGGTAATGGCAGCAAAAATCCTGTATGACAGAAATGTATAACACTATTTAGAAGAGCTTTGTTCCAACTCAATGCATAAAATTGAGACAGAAATATCTATGCACCTAGACATACGCCGGAGCTCTTCCCACACACTGGTTCTGTACAAAGGCTCAGTGTCTGTGGGCCTGTCTGTGGCGATGCGTGACTCCGCGGTGTGGAGCTGCCTGTAAAACTCACAGAGACAGGTACGGGTCAACGGCAGCAGCAGACAGGAGGGTCAGCCTGGCCTTCATCACCCGCTGTACTGGACGCTCTGTTTGTGGAGGGAGGGGCAGGAGAGGGGTATTTTTAGAAGCCACATGGATTGAAGCATCACAAATGAACACATGTATGGAGACAGGAGCTCAGAGGGCAATATTAGTAAATGTGAAATCCTCATGTAGACAAACATATTATGAACATCTGTGGTCAAGTAAGCAAAGACACTAAATCTCCATACAACCATTCAGGATCTGCATTATTAGGAATCAATTCAAAGTGCACTGTGGCCAGATGTAACGAAATGCCTTTTTTCTATTCAAATCAATATTTGATGTATTTGTCTTTGTTAATGTAGTTCTGATTTGTTCTGAAAATGATGTTCAGGTAACCAAAAATGCCCAGATCAATTTTGTATTGAAACTTTTTAACATTTTCCAATTACATTGTTTTGCATTGTTGATCCTTTTATCACCATGTAACACACCAAAATCATACAACAAAAATGAGCAAACCTGAGCATTTCAATAGTTAAAGTCTTGTGTGTTTACATGACAAGGATCCTGAAAATGTCAAACAGTCCAAGTGGACAAATGTGGCTATTGATCAATGAAAGCTCTACCGCACACAGCTTGTTGTGTTAAACCTCAGCATCAATTGATACTCTCATTAGCCAATTGGATTTGGCCGAGAGCACTCCACACAAGCCTTTGTTTGTTATTGTGCGAGAGAAATGAGGGTAGTGGGGATGGAGACAGCCGCACTGATAAAAGGACAGTACTCGTGACAGAGGAGAAAATAAAGAGGCAGAGTTGTGTTTAGATCATGTACAATTGGAAAGGTGGCAGTAAGAGTTCAGTCTGGTTAAAATAAAGATGTCCAAAGATCGGCCACTATCCTTGGACACATATAATTGACCACATGTGGGTCTATGAGAAGACACATGCCTCCTGGTGCCGTGTTGGCCCAGTATAGGCAGTATACATATGTAATGCATGCACAGACTGGTACAGTCACATCTGGTTTACATGAGGAGCGAGCAGACTGAGAGCAGCCAAGTACATCACACAAGGTATTAGAGGTCATTTACTTATTAAGGAAAAAGAGTCAATCTCAGGAGCAGCGATGGTAAATGGAGATGGAGCTTATCTGCAACAACAGGAGAGTGACACACACAAGTAACAGCACTGACGACAAACAGCACAAAACAACACACTAAACTACAAAGCACATAAAACAATAAAACCATGTTACACATTATAATACTTTACAGAACAATAATTCTCTAATAAAATAATAAAATTAAATCATTTAAAAAATATTGAAGGCATTTAAAGCATAAGTATAAATCTGTGGAAGTGCCAGTATCTGTGTTTTTATTTTTCTATTTCTATTGGAAATAGAGGAGCAATTGACCCAGAGAGGTAGCAGTAAGTTTACACAATCACCATAAAAAGTAAACAAATTATGGCCTGTTAAATCCAAGATTTGTTAGTTGTTACAAAAAGGATAAAATAATTTGTGAGTAATTTGACATTATAAAATAAAAGCATCAAACATCAGTTATTGGCCACAACAGCAAGTCAAATATTGGACATGGTCAAATATGGTCCATATTGGACCATCCCTATTTCTAAGTAAAACTTTTGAAATACTTTGCTTATTTCTTAAGTACATGTATTACTATTCAACAATTAAAGTTTGGCCTAAAATTGCTTCATTTTTTTACATAACCAGTGTGTAATGTTTTATAATGCTTAATTCATTTATATCTCTTATATTTACTCTTATTTTATGTTACTTGTACCTTATTTTAAATTGTATTTACTAAGTAGTTTTTAGCTGTTTGTTATTGTATTATAATATTTGAGTTACTGTGTCCAAGTTCCCTTGGATCAATAAAGTTTGTGTGATGTCTGGACTTCTCTGAGGGCGTTGTGTTGTCATGTGTTTGCGTGTGGACTCATGTGCTGTTCGAGCACTAGAGACTAGTGAGGACTCAGAGGCTAATCCTCTGCCGAATGGTCTAGTGCAGGAGGATATGGATCACTGGAAAGAGGAGTGTGTGGGTGAGCTCTGCCCTCCACAGACTCAGGCTAATTGATCTCTGTTTAGTGATATAAGTAATGCTCCAGAAGATAAGGCAGGCTCATATACATAAGTTCATCCAGTGAGTGCAGAGACTTTAGACTTTTACTGATTCTGGCCAAACCTAATGTGTGTGCTTCACGGTTTACGAGTTTTATCTGTTCAGTGTCTTCATGTCAGGATCACTTTTACAGACGAGCTGCTCCCACACAATTTGGTATTCAATCTGCTGTGATATTTTAAATGTTTTTGGTTTGAGAGCAGAGCTGTATTTAAAAGCATGTACAACACATTATATTGTTCTTTGGCCTGCCTTGTGTCACTTGTATTTGAGTCTTTGCTGGTGGACAGTGGCTCTGCCCACTGCTGTCTGTGTGGCCCTTTTCATTGTAAAGTTGGGACGCTCTCCTCCTTCCAGAGAACCCACAGTGTGTCATAACAGCAGAAATAGATCACATCACCTTAAACCCAACATGCTTGTTTTTTTTAAAGATATTCTGAGGTCAAGTCTGTGGAAAAATGTTTCTTTTCTTTGGCTTGTACATGAAACCACCAGGTACAGTATTGCTTTGAACATATTTCGAGGTATTATGGTTCATTATGGAACTAATTAACTATTTAAGCCTCATATTTTCTATCATATTTTGTATCATATCATATCTTCTTATATATTTTCTTTCAGCCATGCCATGTAAGATATTTCTGAATCTGCCTATGCACTGCCAATCCCAATCAGGTCTTAATAATGTTGTCTAGTGCTCCCTCTATGGGACAAACACTTTATTGCAGTTTCAAAAAGTCAGGGATAAACCACTTCCCTGTCTTCTCTGGCATCAGAATCTAACAAATACAAGATCAAATGTAATATTGTTCAATGTTGAAATATTGGAAGATTATGATTCTGGTTTAAAGCTTTAATAATGATAGTCATATGTTTAATGCATGATTGTTTACTGATAGTACTATGGCAATTAGAAATGCAAAAACTGAGGAAAAATAAAAGTTGGATCATACAAAATTAGCAGGGATTAAAAGATGTTTTACAGCCTGTTGTGATTGTGTCATGCCATACATATACATCACAAAACACCACTATTTCTCCTTGTGACTAAAATGTGAGTGTGCCCTGTCTCTTGATAAGTGGCAGATAAAGACTGCAGAGGTCAGATCTGAGTGGTCATCTCTTGCACTCTTTGGGATCTCTTCATAAATCACATGATAGTGTCTGGATGCTGTGGGGTCTCCCTGCTGCCCACCAGGGTTAAACCAACAGTGGTCTGAGGAGGAGGCAGACAGACATGGGAGGCCCTGCTCAATACAGCTTTGTCTTCTTCCGTGACAACCACGACTGCGTCAGCTAAAGGGAGTAAAGCACTCTAAGTAGGCATGAGTCAGTATTGACACAGTCATTGAAAATAAAAAAATATATATTAGTAAAATGTCACATCTTCCAACTTCTCTTACTCTTTCTGGTAAAACAAAACCACTGTGTAGGCGATGCTCCTTCTATGCTAAAGGTTTATTTTCACTTTCCATCAGCCGCTCTAGCTCCACTTCCCTCTAAGAACAGAGCAAGACAGAGACGACTTGCACAGAGCTAAATGGAGCTTTCATCTGTCTTCGGTGACAGTATTTGAATCAGGTCTGGAAGATCTTATGGAGGAGCCCATGTCCAAGAAAGGCCAGCACTTTCTGCACTGGGCGCGCTGTCTGAACAACACTTGGCAGACAAGAGAGCAGACAAAAAAACATAAGGGAACACACATATTCTAATGAACAGTTACCATTTGTACAAAGAAGACAGCTGAGATATTTGGATCTGCACTGAACAAGTACTTCTAAAAATAACACATAGAATAATGTGTACAGTTACTACATGAAGTAGTAGTTACTGTTGGGCAGAATAGCCAAAAACTGTACTTAAGGCAATGTATTGTTACTTGAAAAAAAAATTTAGAGAAAAAGTGAGAATAAAAAAGTATTTTGGGGAAACTGATACTCAAGAGTAATTATGAAAGTAACAGGCTGAACCTAACATCTGATTTACAATTTGAATTTACTGTAACTGGAACGACAATATATTAATATACAAATATTATATGATATATTATATATAACAAACAAAAATTAGATGAATGTAATTATATTTGAAGAATATCATTTCATCATTTAATATACCAGTAATCACGATCAACTTAAAGCTTCTTGAATGCTTCTTGAAAAAGTGACTCAGTAAAAGTTACTGAGACTGAGACTTACTGAGAGTACTGCCCACTCTGCAACAGACATAATCAAAATACAATGTGGCGTAACATAATATCACATTTAACTAAGTGACATTTTTGTCACTCGACGCCTCAGCTTAGGTGCTCTACTGTATTGCTGCAAGTAATATGAATGAACATTTGCTCCGTGTGGCAAACGGGGTTTCCTGTCCTTGTGCAAGGTGACCACAGTTTACATCCAACAAGTCAAACTATAGCGTAGGTGACACTGACAAAAAATATATCTTCATATTATTAGAGGATGTTGATAACAAGTCACAAGATATATTGAACAAAACTTGTCTTCAAATGTATCAGACACATAAGAAGAAATAAAATACTATAAATAATTCAACATATTGTCAACTCAGACCTAAAATAACAATAAAAACACTGCTCTAAATATAAGGTGTAAATTACTAACCAGCTGCCACTAGTCTCCAGCTCCACAGATTGCTGCTGTAATGTGTTAATGTGGGAAAGGTCAGAGGAGGCAAGTTCAACTCTAGGGCCAGAGCAAACTTATGATTAGAGTCAGTGTGCACCTAGCGCTGCTCTGTGTGAGTAATGGCAGATAAACAGGCCAATAGCTGTGGGCTACTTCCTGTTTTTCAAGTTAAAAGCTCAATTCATCTCCATGTTTTATGTTTCAAATGGAGATTTTCTCACACAACTGTTATGTAAAACCTGTTCCATGAAAGCACATATGTGTGTTGAGTTGTGAGTTTATCAAGATTAGTGGGCATGGACTATTCCCCCATGACGAGGTATCACAGTGTGGCATCGGCCTGCTCCAGTCTCATCATCTCTGTTCTTTTATTACAGGAAATTGCATGTGTAATGAGAGGCCATTCCTTTGCTAAAGACACCACTTAGAGATGAGCATGACGCAGGTAAGGTCAGAAAAGGGTTTAGTGTGACTGTGTACCGTTTCTCAAACTGTGGGACGGGGACTGTGTTTGCTGGTACACAGGGCCTTTATTTAGCAACAAATCTATTCATGTTTTTCCACTCTTTTGGGCTAATTATTATACGCCCATATTTAGAAGTACCTGATCCATGGTTTAGTCTGATTTTAGACCTGGTGCTACTCAGAAAGTCAAATATTTCCTTAGGTGGTAGTTTGTGTGAAAAGTTTTGTATGATAAACATCGTGTAATAGTTATGAGTCGGTTGTTATTAATAGTGTATTACATTCTTGATTATGTTTATGTAGGATGATTTTTAGCAGATATAATATTTAATAATAGAATTTAATAGTATAACAAAAACAAGAAAATAGCATAGTAATTAACAATACTAATAATAATCTAATAACAGATGCATTATTCTCTCTGTGTCGACACGTCTCTCATCCTCTCTCCTCTTACGCACACACACATACACACACATACACACACACACCCCCACACAGACACACACAGACACACACAGACACACACATTAGGGGGCAGGTAGGGGGCAAGTCCAAGCTCCGTCTGAGTTTTAAATTATCTAAAAAGACCCATAAAAAATTGAGAAAGGGTCTGCTGAATCCTGCAAACTGAGAGTGGTGCTACATAAATAATTCAATACTGTGAAAACTTCTAGACCTAAACAGAGATATTTGCTGATATGATCCAGGGCTGGATCTACCAGAACTGAACCAGGACTAAACAAAGACTCTGCCAGCCTTGTATTGGGCTCATACTGTGCAAAAAGGAGCAGCAGACTACACATGTCGTATGAATAACAGGTGCAACCTCAAAAGATTAAATGATATTCCAGTCCTATAATGTCTCGTTTGTAGCCTAGTCCATAATGACCATCCACCTTATTCAGTTCAACTTAATTCAAAGGGGAGGTCGATCTTACTTCATGCTGCCATTGGTTGTAGTGTAGTGGCCTCATTCACATTACACGACAAGAATATGACATCTCCACCCAGGTAAAACACACACACAGTTACATTTTTAATTAGCACATTCTGTCAGCTCTTTAAGTAAGTTGTTTTTCTTTTTTCTTACTTGTGTGCACTATAGCCATTTCTCTGATGGTTTCACTGGCTCCACGGTTCTGCTTAGGCCTTAATTAATGATCAGGCACACAGTCACAGATAACATCACTAGAGGAAGCCCATTTCTTTAAGCCGATTTAAACTAATTTCTTGTTTGTTGTTCAGTGTGCCAAAGTATTTTCTGTTTTTTTTTTACTTGTGATGATACACACATAAAACTGCGCGTGCTGCGTTGTGCGTGTGGTCTGGTCGAGATGACAGATTTTTGATGGGAGGAGCGTGAGGAGTAGGCCTGGAAGACAGTAAACACTTGGGAGATAATGTAGGAGGTCCAGGAACAGACTAAAGCCAGATCTGTCAGGTTTCAGAAAGATCTCATCTCCTGCTGCCACTTACACTCCTGCATCACCAAGAAACAGCAGTGAAGATGACTCGACTAGTGGTCACAGCTCTTTACGTCAAAAGTCAAATTAAAGACTGCCTCATCCTTTTAAAGGTAAGCTACACATTATGGTGAAAATGACTCTGCTTTAATCAAGAACTAAATTATGTTTCTTCTTTGAAATTTTTCCCCAAATTTGGAGTTTGCTAATCTCACAAAATGAGACTGAAAATGAGAAATTATAGCTGTTTTGCCCACTTTAAAGGCATACAATTTGGGTAGGCCTACTGCTTCAAAAAAAAAAGAAGAAGAAAATGTAATGAAAACGTCACCAGTCTAACAAAAAATGCAGCTATGAACCCCAAAAACACAAAGAAAACACTGTTACAATCGCAAAGCACAAAGTGATCTGATTAGGCCTCTATAATAATCATAAGTAAACCAGTGTGTGTGGGTGTGTGTGTGTGTGTGTGTGTGTGTGTGTGTGTGTGTGTGTGGGTGTGGCAGTGTGTGTATTTTAAGTGCCCGTCAGTGCTTGTGGAGGTGGAAGTCGCCCCTCATGTGACCCTCTTTGCGCCCAAGGGTCACACATTGTTCAGGAGGATGCAGACACCCAGGCTGATGGATGACCACTCACAATGTTTCCCCGGGTTCGACTCAACTCGGGAAATCGTAATTCAACCCCGAGGGAGAAGCTGAGGGCATATCTGCTCCCTCGCTCTCTCTCTTTGGGATCCAGGATGCGATGAAGAGCCTCGAGAGCGCAGACGAGTAAATCTTGCACTCACAGCTGTCTTCTGTCCAGGAGTCAAAGCGTTTATAGTGCAGCCAAAAATAAAGTAAGTGAGGGTCTTCATGCTCCACTACAGTGTGACTGCAACATTCAACAAGTGTATTCACTCAAAAGTAACTATCACCTTTATAAACTGATCCATTTCATCAGGTATATTTTAAAGTTTTAGGGAAAGTCTCAGAAGAAATAGTCGGTCAACTAAAGACAAACTCTTTGCTTCTATTCCTGGACTAAAAAGAAGTATCTGTTTAATTATTATTATTATTTTTTTTTTTACAGTAAGGTTAGTAGTATACATTTAGATTACTATAGATTTACATGTAAAAAGGTAGAATAAACTTCACTCCCAAATCCTTTTTTTTTTTTTTGACTAATAAAGACTTTGGTCAACCAGGACACCATTGTATGATTAATCAACAAAACAACTACAATTTAATTCCAATTGATTTTGAAATCATGACAGTACACTCATGGATGCATTGAAAGTACCCCCTAACACAAGGTTTGGGGTGGATCAAAGACAAAAGTACAATACAAGAACAACTATTAATACTTATTCTTTCTTAAATGCCTTACAAAAAAACCCATATAAGTGAAACATTCCAGTTCCATAGTACTCTCACATCCCTAAGCCAAGAACACTGTCAGTTTCACTTTCAAGAGAAATGTACAATAAGTCTTAAAGCATTTTCTCCCAGCACTTGTACAATTGTAATCTATTACTGTAATCTAATATTCTGTTTTTAATATACATACATACATATGGTACATGTCTCCACGGATGAATCAAAATAACTTAAAAACACAATAAAGATTGCATAATAAACCAATGACCACTACGACGCCCACACCAGTCGTCTGACTGATGTCTGATGACACATAATCTACTTTTTTTATAATGATAACTTCTGTTATTCTCCTTTAATGTAAACTATGACTATGATTCATTTGTGAGTAGTTCAGTGACATAGGCGATAGAGGAGATAACATCACATTAGACTCTGTTAAGGTCCACAGACCATAATGAGTGAGGCTTCCTTTTGTGTATTCTCAAATGAACTCCAGTGAGATTTCTTGATCTTATCTGACTGCCTTCCTGTTAGTTTTTGGCTTTGTGCTCAACTATAATTGACTTAATTATCCACTGCAGTGCGTCTTGATGTGTTTATTCTCACTCATTTGATTGTACTAAGACAAGGATGTGTTAGGAACAATAAACCTATAAAGAATTGTATTATTATATTATAATGAGGACTCTGAATCTCCTTGTAGACTGCATGAGACTGACTGAGAGTTTAGCATATGAGTATTATCTGCAATGAGCTGTTGTTTTGTCTAATTCTGTTGAAGTAGTGTTTTGTTTAAAGTATTACATTATGTATCCTTGTTAAGCCACCAGGTGGCGCCATAACGCTGAATCAGATTCATCATTAAATTCATGCACCACGCAGGCCTGTTCATGATTTTGTAACACATGTTTTAGTTTCTGCCTTTAAAAAAAAAATAAATAAAAAAATAAAAAGGTACGTTTCAAATGTATGTTTCACTTTACTTTCACCACAGTTACACCAGCGCATCCTTCACTCTGGGTTAAATAAGGGATTTTCCCTCTTGCACTTTGTATTGATAAACTTTTCATTTCACGGTTGGCTACTTCTTTCATTTTTGTATTGTTTTTAGAGTGTCTTTTTCTTTTTTTATCTACCACATGTGCGTACATATAAATGCTGTATCTGTTTCATAGTGTAACATCATAATGGTCTTTGTGACTTAAAGATACATTATGTAACTGTTCCAGCAGAGGGTCCACACTGTGAAGGTGTTCAGCCTCAAATGTTCCTTTCTTTTTGTCCGTTCCTTTGAGCCGGTGACACTACCGGGCCAAGGGGTCATATTTATGAAACTTAAAAACAGTATGTACGGACAAAACACAAACTTCCAAAAACTTCCTCATATTTGCTGACTGCTCTTCTCTCTGAACACACATGTTCTTCTGTCTAGTTTTTTTTTTTTTTTTTTTTTTGGACTGGACCGCTAATTTTCATCAAGACAAGTCTGTCTTTTAATAAATCACAACTTAATGTTAAACATCACATATTTCATGTACAAATGAGCCCAGATCTATGGAGAGGAGAGCTCACACACAAAGGTATTTTAAGCAGCAAAAAACATCCGTAAAACATATGTAAATGCATAAATGCACGATACACTGAAGACAATCAGGTGACAACCCTGCCCTATATTTAACATAAATATATAAATATATCTTATGCCTTTGAAAGAAATCAGACAATCATACAAAGATCTATATTTTTGCATCACATAAATACAAAAAAAGAATGAGAATGTTACATAGTTAGCCAACGTCAATGTGGAATTAAGGATGTGTTAGATTATATAAAAATATAGCTAAATAGACAAGTAAATAAAGATGACAAATGTTTTTCTAACAGTTTTCAAACAGTTACAAAAGTGTAGCTCTTTTATCAGGTAATTCCACCTAAGACATGTGATGCTCCTGCTGTGGGTTTTCAAAGTAGGAACTATGTATTCTCAGTGGACTTTCTAGTGAAGCATGTGGTCTGCAGAGGCTGCCCCACAGACTCCCTCAGCTGCACTGGGGCCATTTTAGACAAGCTTTAAAAATATCCCTCATCCCGGCGGCACCTGTGCCTCACCGCTATGTGTGGGCTCATACTAAAAGTTGTGTAATCAAAGCTTCTACAGTCGGTCTTATGGTATAGTTAGAAACAAGGTGTGAAACCACAAAGAGCTTGTTCCCCAAACACTAACGGAGGAACAAATGTTTTAGTCAAATACTCTGTGACTGACATGCAAGCAGAGTTTCTTATGTTGCACATTTAGGATGTTTTGTTCTACTTGCTTCTTATGGTTTTTCAAGTGAATTTTCCGTACATCCTTTCTGCCACAGCCACACCTTGTCATGTTTGTGTTGTTTGGGTTTTTTCATGTACACAGATTCATGAGCAGTGAGCCGTGAGATCTAATGAGTTTCCCCAGGGACAACGAGCTCCCCGGGCTTCCCCTACCTTCACTCTCACCTCTCTACTTTTAAGTTTTGCTTCTTCTGAATATGAAACATTTAAGAGTTAGGGTTGGGGTTAAAAAAGCCATTAGCCATTATTAATATCATTCTTTCAGGTGGGAAAAAGCTTTGCCCAATGTGTCCTGTTCTGGTGTATTTAACAAACAAAAGAAGAAATTGTACAAGGACACACATACAAATTCTCTCCACTCTCTAATTTCTGTCATATAAAGGGCAATAAAACTGTCTCTCCCACAGTTATATGCATCACTTCCAGAAGCCTCACATACAACTCCAATCAGAGATGCTTAAACATTCAAATAAAAATGACTGAAGTATGAAACTTATATTACCTAGATTAACTTTGATTGGTGGAATTTAGGGAAATAAAGTTATATTTGTAGAGTCATATTTCTGTCAACTTCTCCCTAGCTGCAATTTATACATTTGACCACAGATACTTGGTAATTTGACAGCTTATTACAGTTTTTTCTTGGACTTAACTCATTCTTGTTCACAACAGGCCCATGTGTTCTTCCTCTTTTTTAGGAGAACTTGTGCTGGATCATCCCCCGGGTTTCCTGTCCAGAAACATCAGGTGCTCAGGGATCACTCTTATCACAACACACACTCTTTTTCTGTTAAACTTACCCAGATACAACTAGATATGCAGCCAACATTCTCCAAGATGGGGAAACTAAAACATCGTCGAAAGGTTATAGAGGCTCTGTTTCTAGATCTTGGTTTCTAGACATAATATGACTAAACTTAACTAGATTTTTGTGTAACCACATAACCACAACGATCTTCAATTCTACTAGTTGTGTGTCGCAAATTAGTGTTAGAGAGATGACAGATACAAATAAGTTAGGGTTATCAGACACACAAGCACACGCAGACACACACACACACACACACACACACACACACAGACACACCCCCACACACACGCAAACACACACACACATACACACACACATATTATTATTATTATTATTATTATTATTATTATTATTATTATTATTATTATTATTATTATTGTACAAATAAGTTAGGGTTATCAGACACACAAGTACACGCAGACACACACAAACACACACACACATATTATTATTATTATTATCATTATTATTGTTATTATTTTTTTATTATTATTATACAGATACAAATAAGTTAGGGTTATCTCACACACACAAACACAGATGCACACACACAAGCAAACACACACACACACACACATACATGCTCACACACACATATTATTATTATTATTATTATTATTATTACTATTTATTTATTATTATTATTATTATTAATTATTTTTATTATTATTGTTGTTATTATTATTATTATTAATAATAATAATTTTTTTTTTCATTTTATTTATTTATTTATTTGATCATATTATTATAAGCCATTGTCTTGTAACCAGAACTAGGCGGTTGTGAAGTGATACCTTTGTAGAGGATCTGAGTCGTGCTCTGTGGTTTACCTGTCTATACTCAGAGTGTGTTTGTGTTTGTAGGTTCACCTGGTTGTTCATTCACAGTTCCTCTAAAATGCCTTTTCTTTTGACACTGTACCTTTATGGCTGCTCGATGCTCTAATGTCATCTTGTTGTTACTTTGGACAATGGCAATAAATTCAATTAGAAAACAGGCTTCTTAAAGAGAACTTGTTATTGGAACATGTTAAAAAAGTGTTCCCTCATCCCACTCACTGCTCTGTGCTTAATTACAAGTATTCACACAATTTAGACTGTTGCATAACCATTTTTCAACCATAAAAACACAACAACACAACAACACTAAAGTCTTCTACGTGCTATGGTGAAATGCCACTGTTTTGAAGAGGAAGTCGCTTTACCCATTTCTATTATTAAGCCATTTTAGATCAATATTGAGGTTCACAAAAAACAAAATGCCAAATCACTATCTACGTTCGTCATAGTTTAATCCTAAATACCAAAAGCATAATGTTTTCTTTCATGTCGGACCTATTTTGGTTCTCAAACTCTAGAGCAGGTACCACTTCCACAGGCCTTTTGATGATGTTTGCAGTGTCAGATCAGTTATTATTAAACCCAACATGCACCATCCACTGCATTCAGATTTAGAACTTTCAAAACAATGGACCTTTCTAAATAGACCTAGACATTTATATCCCTCTGTTGCCAAGCCATTCATTTTAAGGAACCTAACAAAAGTACGTCATTCTAAAACTGTTTTATAGCTGGATTCATTTCTTTAAACTGCTGTGATTCTTGAAATCAGTGCAGTTTCCATGAAGAACTTCTCCATGCTTTCTCTGGATGTGAGAGGTGGCGATATCTCTGGCGTGTGTCAATCATTGCTGAGCTTTATTGTGGCAGGCCTCAGGCGCCACAGACAATGTGTCGCAATTTAAGGACAACCGCATCTCAGACAAACTGGCAGCGAGTTAACAGTGTACACTTCCTACAACATAGTACACAAATCAAATTCTCTGTGTTCTCCTCTAAATATCGCTTACACGTCTTGTTTATATAATTATGGATATGAAGTGCCTGCGAATTTCACTTGAATCTGAGATGAAATGATGAATTGAAAATGAAACAATGAAATAATTTATATAATCACATCGGAGGATGAACTGACCACTGCATATTTAAGATTTTTACATTTTAATTATGTAAATGTATGTAGTTGGCCCTTGGGTACAGCTAATGGGGATCTTAATAAATAAACAAACATATTACTAATAATTCACGTTGTACAGAGACTGTCACCTCAAAAAGGTGCGTCTAAGTTTATGGCCAAACAGCTTCAAAGAAACAAATGTGACACTAAAAAGGTGGTGATTTAATAAACTGACTATTTACATCAAAATGAAGCACAGAACCATAAATAATGCTTAATAATGAAACTGGGCCAGTGACAAAGTTTTTAAGCTGCTTTCTGTAACACGATAAAGTCATCGGCTCAATGCTTTTTAAATATAATACACAACGTATATTTATTTTTCTTTGTACCGTCTTCACTTAAAATATAGTTAAGCTACAGCTTTACAAAATATCTACACTAAACATTATGAGCATCACAAAAACCGGTCTGTGTTGGCTAAAGGGGTTTATGTAAAATATATGCACACTTTCTACATTTGAACCAACTCAAAGTAGATTTATTTTTATATGGAAAGTCAACAGACAGTTCTCTAGTGACTCAATATTAGAGAGTTATTATATTCTTATTCTTATTATTATTCTTAATATTATTATTCTGTCAGGTCTTAGACTTATCATTTTGGAAATATTTATATCATTATACTGTTACATATTAGGTTTTTTTTTTTTTTCTAATATAAAGAACATGTAAAGAAAAAAAAGTACAAATTCTTTGTCAAACTTTTAATAGAAAATTACTGTATAAAAATGAGCAATAAAAACAAGCAGATAGTAAAACCTATCCTAATTGAATGCCACATTAGATTTGATTTCAGGAATGATATAATTATGAATGTGAACAAGAAAGTTAACATAACCTAAATTTGCTTTGGATTCAAGAGGGTGGAGATGCTGCACAAAGAACAGCTACAATATTATGTTTATCAAACAGAATTGATCCACGAGAACTAAATACCAGTTCCAGTGCACAGTTCAGATGCAGTAACAATACTGAAGGTGTAAGAAAATACATGCAAGTGAACAATCACAGAAATAACTAATCCTCAGTTTGGAGACTGTCAAGATGTTGTTTCATTAAATGACTGGGTCTGGGTAACACTCTATAACTGTTGGTCATAAGATGGTGTATGATACTCAGTAGTCAAGGTTGTCTCTTAAATCCACAGATGGCTAGACTCTAGGACTACCAGTTCAGGCGGTGATGGTCATGTTGTCCCTATAGCAGGATGTCCTCTGAGGGCCACCGTAGCTGCACAGGTCCTGGTAGATGTGAGCCACCTGCTCTGAGGTGACCTCCTCGGACATCTCCATGTTTGTGCTGGTGACGTAGCACTGCATCCGACGCATGTTCACTGCTTCAATCCAGTGCTGGCAATTTACCATTGTAATCTGCAGCCCAGACAAATATGACAAATAAATATGATAATAAAAAATGCTGTTCTTCCCACTGAGTAAGGGGAGACAGTAAATAGGTTTACCTGCACTATGATTAGTTTGTTCTTGGCATTATTAAGATCCTGGAGCTCTTCTCCAAAACACAAAGTCACTGTGGGTTCTGGGGCAGGATACTGTCCCTCCTGATACATCTGCAGAGCTGAAATAACACACAAAAATACAAAATATCATTTAATAAGAAGCCCCCCTGAACATTTTATTATTTACATATTTGTGTATAATTTGGGTCATAAATAATAAAAATACATTTATTTATTTATATTAGCCTTACCCTGCAGGAACCTTTCCGTGTCAAAGATCTTGACCACGGCATCTCTTTGGAGTTTACGGGGCACAGCGGTGTAAGCCTCTCCCAGGCTGCTCCAGAACACTCTGCTCTGACACAGCCTCTTGATGAAGATGCCCTCCTGATTGGCCCTCACCAACACCCCTCTCTCTAAATGGCTCAGCAGCTTCTGTGTGATATAGCGCTGGCGCTCGTGCTCTATGAGCTCGGCAGGCGGGAAATTAACACTTTGCATTGAGTCAGAGCTGTACGGTGTACCCCGGCTCACATGCTGCTGTCCAGGAGAGATCCGACAGCCTTCAGGATGAGTGACCACAGTGCTATGTGTCAACTTTCCACCATAGTAGAAACTGATCATCATCTGGGCAAAGGCTGTGAAGGAAAAAAAACATTTGACAAAACATTGACAACAAAGAGTGAACACAGGAAATAAAGCAATAACACACACCTGAGGCCACAGTCCCAGACGGCAGAGGATCCTGATGGAGAGGATAAGCTACAACAAACACAGAAAACCATCACTGACCACATGTCACGCCATTATTTTGCTGCATCAACAAAAGTCTGTAGTTTTAGCACGATTACATAAAAATAATCTGATGTCAGCAATGTTAAATTTGCTGACATCAGATTAAAGCTATGGATGTTAGTCAATTCTTCTAGCCTGAGACTCAAATGTCATCCCGTACACATTTTAGCAGCAATGTAACTTTGAAGAAGTACACAAAACAAAAATCACATTTGTCTTACAGTTCATGGTGCCCTGAGACCAATACTCTGGGCTGGACTGGATGTTACAGGCATCTTCCTTCAGAAAAAACAAAACAAAAACAATTATACATGCTTTGTTACGTCTTTACGTCTGAGAATATCATGATAATAGTACAAGCATAAAATGTAGAATTATTGTCTCACTTCTTTAATGAAATCATCCATTGCAGGACTGCAGTCTATGTCTGTCATATCACCAGAGGTGGTAGAAATAGGCAGCAAAGGGCTTTTACCAGCTGTAAATAGACACATCCATGTAATAATTAGATTTGTGACAGTAAAAACATTGTATAAATCACATGTTCTACGTATCTACATACATTTTTGTTCCTCGTCTGGAACAATGCGATAGACTTTGTAAGGCTCAGAGATGTCCAACTGAGACCTCTCAGTCACCTCCTCAAAGTCTGGGCTTTTGTTGAGGGCACAGCGGAGTCTGGTCTTCCAAGTCGCTGGTTCAGCTTTGTCCCCTTCCTTAAATTTGCCTTTAAACACAGCCCAGGCCTAGGAACAGCAACAGTTGTTATCTATTAGCCTACATTCTTATAGGCTTAAAAAGCCATTGCCAGGAATTATAATGATATTTCAATTTGGTTAATTCATTTATGGTTAATTTTGAATAAGATGTATCAAAAAGTTAAACTAAAACAACCGGACTTACTTAGTTCAGTTGTTTTAGTTTATTTTTTGATACATCTTATTCAAAATTATATATATATATATATATATATATATATATATATATATATATATATATATATATATATATATATATATATATATATATATATAAATGATTGTGGTATAATATGTTGTTAATTGTTAATTGTTTATGCTCATGCCATTCTTGACATCAACACATTGACACTGTTATTAGCCTTAAACTGTAAACCTTAAAAATGGAGGCGTCTATTTCTTGGTTATAATCCTGTTTTCCTGCGTGTTTCCACGGGATCCTGAACATGGTGCGGTTGTCATCCTCCCACTGAAGCCCAGAGTACTGTCCGCTCTGGATCTGCTCCATGAGCCACTGCTTCAGCCGGCGTCCTCCACAGTGAGACATGTCCCAGGATCAGTGTCAGTCTAAATAAAAACACATCTGATCAACAAGTCTGATCACATGTTAAAAACAAATGGACCAAAATAAACAATAAACTTACACTTGAGTCCGACAGTTGTTTGAGCAGTGACAGATTTATGTTAATGTCCCGCAGACTCTACACGGCGCAGTTGGACATATCTGTTATGAATGAAACGCCATGGAGGTGATTTGTCAACGACCTTTACTCTGACCAATCAGCAAACACACGCTCTCCAACGCCAACCCATCACGGAAGAGTTCTTCTAATCGTGGCATTTACAAGAAATGGTCTGACACGAGTTTAGGTTGTAAACTCTGCCCACGCTCAAAACGACGCACATAAACAGCGAGAAACTTACAAGAGTCACACGTTTTTGTTTTGGGGATTTTTTACGACCCCCGCCCACATGTGTTCTAGAAAAATACAACCTCCCCTGCAAAGATGCTCAGTGTGTACACTAGAACATGGAAATATCTGTAATGGTTAATAAAGAGGGTTCAGTGTATGAAGTAGAGGCGATAAGTCAACAAATGAATGGCCTGGGGTCAGATCACAGTTTAGATTTTATTATGGTTCATGTACAGTCAGAATCTTTACATTGCCTTGAAGAGGTAACTGAAGTCATCTAGCTTCTTCTGAAACTTCATTACATTTGGTTAAATCCACATATGACTCACTCAAGAGTTTGCCCAGAAGATGTGGACAGGAAAGTGTCTTTATGTGAGCGTAGGGCTGCATTTAAGAAAAAAAGTGACTGAAATGATGAAGAAATGAAGCCTCAAATCAATGTATACAGAATGCATTTGAAAACTTTAAAATATTGACTTAAGTATTTTACAAAGAGTTCTATCCAACTCAAAATGATGGCTAGAAATTGCTCAGTTGTCTTTGCCATTTAAAAAAAAAAGAGATAACATGATTTTAATCCACCAACCACCTCGGCTACTTAACAAAAGTGCAGTGTATTGCACAAAAAAAACTCAACAAACAACAGAGACTGCATTAAAACTAAACAATAGTAGTGTGCCTCTTTTTTATTATTGCAAAAACACATTGTATACAGTTTCCCATCAAAACAAAACAACATTAAGAATCGCATGTGCATTGTTCAGGAAGACTAAAGCATTTCTAGAACACAAATCTTCAAACACTATTCACTTCTCGTTTGTCTGTCCACAAACAGAATTAAATGTTGCATTATTGTGCTACATCTGAGGCAGCTTTTCTTTATGGCAGCTTAGGTCACATAAAAACAATTACATTTACAACTAGCATAACAAAAATAGAAATATGACTCATATGGCTATATGTCCACTTTTCAATTATGATATTTTAGTAAGAGTGTCTTTAAAAAAAACAATCAGTGCAGTAGAGGTAAAGATTTCTTAAATGTATAAATCACTATACATTAATTTAAGGTTTCCAAGCTAAATGTACAAATCCTTACAAATAAATGGAAGTACTTGTGATATAATATAGCTAAGGTGTTAAGGCGCCTGTGAAGACCGATGCCCTTAATGATATACTCCCATATACCGGTGGTACAAACTGAATTTTTAAGACTTTTCGAAGTGAACAAATGCATACATTAGCTTTGGCTGAATACAGGAGTAATGAAGGGGACACAGTCTTCTGCAGATAGCAATGTTAAAGTGACAGTGTAGTGGTGGCAGTTCAACTCTTATCTTCATCATTTTCATCCTCATCATTGGGCAAAGCACAGTTGTCCCGTCTATGACTGGACCAGCGATTGTCCACTCCTCTTCTCTGGCTTTCCTGTTGCTCTGTGTACTGGCTCAGCAGTGCACCCACCTGCTCCTGGTCTTTGAAAGGACTGGGCCGGAAACTGGACTCTAACCAGACTCGGTACTGCAGAAAAGAGAAAATCATTTCAAACTTAAAATCAAAACATCATGCCTTTATGAATGAGACTAAGTTAAATACTAAAAGAATGCTGAAAATCCTAGTGTTACCCTGGCAACTTTTGATTTGCCTCATCAAATGCCATCAAATTAAGAGTTGATTATCTCAGGAATAGTTTTCTTCTATATGTTTGTGCCATAAAGTAAAAAGTCAGAGTTTGTGACAAAACCTTGAAAACAGGATGCAGATAATATATGCATAGTTTAATTTTAGCAGTACAACTTCTGGAGTCATGGAGTAACTGTTTTTAAAAAGAGAAAAGGGAACCCTTTCTGTGTAATTTCAACATTAAAAATGGTGTTTAGTCTAATGGGATTCACAGATGTGAATGAATATGTACTGTTATTGCCACAAAATATTAAAAAAAAATATATATATTTTTTTTTTTACAAAACTGACATACCTAGAATGAGATATTTGTATACTTTTATGTAGTCTTATTCTTCATATTCTTTACTTTCTCTTCTGAGATGTGGGAAAAATCATACCCATAAAATCTATTTCCTCTTAAATCCTCGAAATCTACAAACAATAAAGTCTTTTTCAGTCATGCTGTGTTGCAAGATGCTGACTGTAAGGCCCATCACGTGATAATGAGTACCAAGCTAATGCAACCTGAGCAACCCCCCAGCAGTTCCCCTTCTCTTCTTCATCGCACGGCCCACCCCCAATTGTCATTAAGTCATGAACACATGGGTGAGAAAACAGTATACATAACACTGGAAATAACTGAGACACATTTTCTACTGTAAGATTAGAAAACTACAAACTAATGATGATGTCAAATTTCAATTACTTTCAATAATATTTTTTAGCCTTGAAATTCTTGAACAAGTTAAAGCAAATCTAATATAATTTCCTTAAACCACTTTGTAAGTCAATCAAATAAACTAGACATTATTTAGAGTGCCAACTTCTGTGACCTCAGAACAGCAATTTACTTTTGCTTTCTTTTAGTGTTCTTTTGCTTTTCTTTTAGTTTATTTTGTTGCATTGTTGCAACAAAATAAACTTGATTAAGTTGATGCCAGAGTAAGGAACAAGAAAAATATTATTATTATATTATTATTATTATAAAATACTCTGCTGTTTAGTGATGAACAGTTGCTGACAATGCTAGTCCTATGGTAAAACCACCTTCTCCATATGTGCCGACATGGCAATGTTTTGTATGAAATGGAGAACAGTTGGTCAGGCTAGTCAAGCTACTAGTTTACTTTGGGTCGTTCCAGCCGCTCTTTCTACATTGTAAGATGAAGTGAGCAGTCTAGTACTCTAGGTTTTACAGACCTTCCCCAAAATAATATGATAATTATTTTGCATCAGTGTTTTGTTTACCTCTGAAACTAGTGTTGTTTGATATTCTTGTAGCTGCTGCTGGAAGCCATAGTTTGGGCCCACAAATGAACGAACAGCTTTAATGGCGGACAGGCATTCCTCCCAGTCATACTTTGTGACTGTCATTAGATAGGCCACCACCATCGTAGTGCTGCGAGACACTCCTGCAAGACTGTCACAACGGAATAACATACGATGAGCAGGATCACAAGACAGACTCTAGGTTCAAATAAATGATCAAAACCTACCAGTGAACCAAACATGCGCCTCCATTCAAGCGGCACTCATGGATGAAGCCAATGGAATCTTTAAAATGTTGTAATCTGAAAAATACAAGACCTTCTTACTGTATTAAACACAAAACTGTTTCAAATCAATTCAAATGTGTGCAGTAAAGGCCACAATGCAATGTATATGAGAATTTGTGATATTTAGTGTCATAAAACTGAACGGTGAAGGTGACAGTTTGGACATAAACAGTGTGACATTAGACACAGTGGATGTGAATGACACAGACAGGAAACATGGATGGTGCTTTGCATAATCAAGACACAAAAAGCAGATAACAACGGAGCAGATACTGGTTTCTCAATAGCAGACAGATTAACAGACTGGGGCTAAAATAGACTGACCAATGCTTTCCTTTTTCTGTCTTCCTGAGATTCAACCTCTTTTCTCAAAAACATGTCTCATCAGCAGTTTGTTCTGTCTTCCAAGCAGCAGAGGTTTCCGGCTGTCTTGTTTAATATGCAGAAAATAATCCTTGTGACACTGTTTTGGGGTTTGGACAAGCGGAATATTGACAAGCAAACCTAAATGGTTGGTTGGCTCAGTTTTTGTTTTGTTTTTTTATTTCAATTCAATCAATACCCCTTCAATCAATCCCTGATCATCCCATTATTTTTTGTTAATATATTTTTTGGTTGTCCATGTACAACACAAAGGCAACTACATTTTGGGTGGTAGTAGCTAACAAAGCTTATGTATCCTCATCGCTGGGGCTCCATTCGGACAGTTGGCAGTGAGTTGACAGTTTGCCTCATTAGTCAGACCAGTGATTGTGACAGACGGGTGTATTAAACTCAGGGTGGTCGGGGCCAACAGCCAGATGTCACCCAGCGGTTTCCTTCCTCTGCTGCCTAAGGGAAGGACACTTGATTGCAACAAGAGGTCAGACACCTCCATCCCAGATCAATGGGCAATGTCTTGGATTTTCTGACAATTTTATGTAAAACTGATGCCGAATTGTGTCTTGATTATGAATAATATCGTTCCATATTATGAGAATGCAAAATAAGTATCCAAGTTTAAAATGAGAATCTACATTTGTTATAGTTTACTACTAAACCTTATACAATATTTGAAAATGGATAATCTTGGACTATCCATCGTTGTTTTATTTTTTTAGTCCATGCTAAGAACTGTTTGATATGACACCTCCACAGTATAATAAGCATGAAACCATTGAAAAAAGTGTTATATGATGTATTGCTCCTTGCTTATGCACTACATTGCTGTGCAGAGATTTGGAGAAACAAAGTATTTAAAAGGGCAAAATAATTAACCAGCAATTAGGTCAACGTAACAAGACACGTGAACTGAAACATAAATCAGACTACTCCTTTCTGTTTTTTTACACCTGTAGCATGACAGGTCTATAATAAACAAAAAATGTATTCATGAACTCAAGGCTGTGGGAAGTGCTGCTTTTTCAGCAGACTCAGTGAAATAATTTAGCTGTCAATATCGCCAAGAGGCCAGTCCTCATGATACTGATATCGTGGCATTTTAATACTGCAGTATACCTTAATATTCATCAGCCCATCACTAGTCCTTGCTTTTATCAAGTATCAGTTAATCAATAAGTATCAACCCAGACTTCAATGAAAATGTTTTAACACAATCTTACAACGGATGAGAATTACAGAAAAAAGTTCACTCACAAGTTTTGACTGGAGGCATCATCTGCATGAATACATAGGTACGTCATATCCTAAAAACAGTACATAAGTATTTATATTTAAATGAAGATGGACACAAAGAATGTAAACAGATGGCTTTAATGCCACATCAGTGCTCCAGCCCAGTGCTTGACTATTCATACTGTATTTCAACTGTAGAGCATTACCACCCCCATGTGGACAACACATGTACTGAGACAAAGTATTTTTCAGACAGAATACTAGAACTGAACTGTTGTAGACTTACTTCATACACAGGCTTGGCGTTGTTGTGCACAGACAAAATGTGCGTGATTCCATTTTTTGACAGACTTTCTCTGTCCTCTGAATCTATAAAAGAAACAAGGTTATGAACCTTTAAAGTTCCATTCAAGAATGTTATTAATAAAACAGTTTGCACAGGACTGTCATAATAATAACACATGATACTGTTACTAACCTGGTATTTTGTAAACTAAAGATCAAAATAATATACAACTTTTTACATAACAAACATAAATTATTTAACAGTGAAGAGATTAACTCACCTCTAATGTTGCCAAGGAAGAGACCATCAACAACCTGTGAAACAACAGACATACTGTGTTTTGAAAAAGCATTTGCTCAAGGAAAGATGGCGTCTCAAGAAAGGACCAAATGACTGAAGTCCATGCAGCCAGATTAGGATTTAGGGATTAAGTTGTAAAAAGCAGCAAAAAGGAAACCACCATACAAGGTCCGGAGCATTAAGTCTGTGTTGGACAGACCAACAGTGTCACAAGAAAGACACTGAGTTTACATTTTCATTACGTCAATATCTATGGCATAATCAGGATGAATGAAGTGTATGTATTTATATATAATATATGTAGTTATATGACTATTATTTATATATTAACATCCTAAAATGAGATGCTGACTGCATCTAACAAATGACCCTCTCCTACGCCTCCTAGAAACACTCGCACATTTTAAACTTGTAGTTTCCTTGAAATTCTCAAGTCTATTTCACTAGGTTATGGTCTTGAGATTTTAGCACCTGCAGAACAGCCTCTTTGGTAGTTTAAATAAAATAAATAAATAAATAAATACACCTTTTAACATAAATTCAGCAATTGCACAATAATGTACTAACAGACGTCTTTCTGACATTACTACCATCAGAGGACATAGACCTACGGCAGCGTACAACAGCCAAATCTGCATTACCACAGTTTACTATCGTGAAATTATGTGACGCAAAATTATTATGAAATTACATTATAGGAAATGGTCTCAAAATAAGGTGATACGTAAAACGGGGAATTACGACATCAATGGAGGATCTATCCACTTTTGAGTGTTTGTATGGCGAGTTATAGGCTATGCTACTGATGTTGACATGACTTTTCCCACCCATAATAGTAGTACTGGTATTATTATTTAATAGTAGTAGTAGTAGTACTAGTCCCTCTAGGAGTAAGACTAAAATTTGTGCATAATTTGCAAGGCCACATCACCAGATGGCCTCATGAGGGAGAACAGAAAAAAACGTGTCAGCGCTACCTGTGGTCCTCCACATCCAAGTCAGTGGTTGAGTGAACTCAACTCAGAGCTATGGGAGACAGATGACTCGAGTCGCCCTCTTTACGCTCAGATTGATGTAGGTATCTATAGTCTGTCTGATGCTCTTCTGCTGTCACTGTCATGCAGTAATCTAACTGCCATGCGTAAAGCTGAGCCAGACACTCTGCCAACTGGCAGCAGTAGGATGAAGCACTGAGGCCAGACATATAAACTGCACAGCCTACAGTGGATGTTACATTTGAATGAATAAATCAAAATTAGGCTGATTTTGTGTTGGTCCATGTTTTCTTCCTGGAGTAGCCCTGCTACAATCCCTGCCGGTCTATTGTCCAGCGAAGCTCATCTTCCCAGGGCCAACACACCGAGCACCACGTACGGTGCAGAGGCAAAGCTGCAAATAGGTGAAGGGCTCCTGGTGAGAGACTGTGGACAGGCTGTCTGCAGTTGACTCGCTGCAGAGTGGTTTGGTGGTTCACTGTGTATACATTGCACATCGTTATTCATGGCACTTGTGTGGATATTAGTTTTGTTAGTTTTACAACATTTACAAGTTTGTCCAAGTTGTGCCTAAAGGCTGGTACTGAGCTTTAGTTTGGACACAGTTGACACAAGTACACTGCGAGAGGAGTAAGCTACAGCAGGGAGGAGCTCACACGGATTGGGCTCTAGCTTGCAGTTTGCACTTACATCAAGCATGACTCAGGACCAAAAATTTTATTCTGTGCAGTGCACCAGTCTGTATCTTCGAGTGACCCGGGGGGTACGCGAGAGCAGTGACGCGCCATATGGTCAGTGTATCAGCCAACGGTGCAATGACTTCGAGTGGACTCATCTCTAATTCAGGACTAAACTTCATTTACTGAAGGTGTAGTCTTTTGTCAACGACAGACTTGCTGTGTGCACAGCTGTAGACTGTGGGTACATACCTCAGTCAGTGCGTAAAGACGGTCACTCAACTCATTCATCCTCCATAGCTTTGAGTTGAGTTCACTCCACCATGGACTTGGATGTGGAGGACCACAGGTATCTTACTGCACTGACAGGGTCATTTCAGTGCTCCCTCAAGGTGTTCATCTGACCATTAGTGATGCAGCTTTGCCAATTAAGCACGAGCAGTAGTCCTACTCCTGGAGGCACCAACACCACCACCACTATCACCACTAATACTACTGGTAGGGAAAGTCATGCATCAGATTGATGCCCTAGTTCCCCGTTTTATATATCATATTATTTCATGCTAATTTCTTATCACATAATTTCATAATAATTTTGAATGATGTTTAAACATGAAACTATCACGTAATTTCGAGATAGTATCAAGCAATTTTGAGAAAGTATCACTTAATTTCATGATAGTATGTCACATGTAACGTGGTAGTGCTCATTTTAATTGTAGATGTGAGTTTTACGCTGCAGTACATGATTCTGTAGTAACTCTTCATGGTTTTCTGCAGGAGGCCTTTTTTAGGTCAGACATCAGTTCAAAATTTAGCTCAAAAAATGACGTCAGCGGTAACATAAAGCAACAGCGTTAGTGTCAATATTTCACACATTAAACACGGTATAAATCCCACCCCTGCGTCGAGATTCTTACCTTGTTCATCCCATTCCCCATGATGAATACAAACTGAGCGCAATAAGCTACAGCACTGGTCTGAGCAGAGGTAGCCTGTGCTAAGATGTGGACTTCGGGTGCAACAAATTGAATGTCTTATAAAAGACTAACCATTTGAGCTATTATCATAGTTAGCTTGCATAATTACACAGAAATTAAGACTTTGGTGTCGCCGTATCAGAGCAAATACATGCAGACCATTCCTTCATGCTGTAGCTTATCGTCTTCCGGATTGTTTTGACGTGAAAACAACTGCAGCTGCAGCTCATCCGGTAAGTGACATCACGACTGCTGTGCCTCATTTAACCTTCAGAGGGCCTTTAGCTCCAGTCTACGGCTTATCACACAAACAGAACAAGAGGACACTAACCAACAAACTCTCACCGCTTTAAAAAGGTCTAAGTGCTGAATTAAATATTAACACAGCCAATTCAAATCGACAATGTTTAGAATAAATCCCCCCCCAGATTGTGCCAGTTATGATCAAATTCTTATATTTTGGACATATACACTTTATGCATAAGGTAAATTTGTTTAAGATGTTTAAGTAATGCATCCAACAGCTCAAAATAAATAAATAAATAAAAAAGAGGCATGGCTTTGAACTTTTGTTTTATTTGTCAATATTATACAGTGACCTTAAGAGGAAGAGGTCTTCCAAAATGTAAAACTGAGGTAATTTGAACAAATGATAAATACAGAAGTAAAAGTATTCCTGACTATCTTGTATGGTATTCAAGTAGGTAGAATGGTCCTCTTGGTCATTTACTTTTTCCACTGCTTATTTTCATAGTCCCACTTGGCTGAAAAGCCCTCCACTGGGTTGATTCTCATATCCAACATCCGCTGCAACTCTTTTGCTTTATGTTCATCATCAAATGTGGGTGGGACTGGTCCATAAACTATGGAGAAGAAAAACATTAACAATTAATATCCATATACAAACCAAATATATCTATACACACAAAAACAACAATTAGTCTTATAATATTTTTCACCATATTTTCTCTGCCACAGGACAACCAGGCCAGTGAAACCGATAAAAAACAGCACTCCTCCGAACACAGACTTCCATTCAGCTGAGCCTTGGTTCATCTCAGCAAAACTCTGCTTGAAGCTGATCCGGTACACTGAACAGAAGAAACCATTATACATAAAATTTCACCTCATCTATTGTTGAAGTAACAGCCTAATATGGTATAAGATATAATTTTATAGAATCAACTATAGGCTGACTTGGCTTCAAAGATGATGTCTGGTCAGGTGACATCAGGCTCCATTTATAACATTTACTGCATGTTTGCCACCTTAGCCACAACCCACAATATAAAAGGTATTTATAACAATGTGAACTCCCAAGAGTGTAATCAATTTTGCTGTGCCTCCAGTATAACAAACGTGATAACATTCTTATAGTACAGGCTACAGACTCGTATAAGATCATCACTAACATGAAAAACAGTATTTTGATGTAATAGGGACGGTTAGTATTTGTGTCATAATTCCAGTGGTGATCAGTGGTTGTCAGCCATTGGTTTGTCTGGATTTAAAAAATCTATAATATCTAATATATAATATAATATATCTAATATATACTCTGTCTCTTACATGCAATTTTCTCTTCATTGGACAGGGATATCCAGGAGCCCTTCTCCTTCTCTTTGAGAGATATCTGCTCAGGACTTAATGTCTGCACATAGTTGATATCTGGAAGAGGATTCTCACGCCTGTCAAAGTAGACAGGGAGTGCATAGTCCTCTACCTTGGCAACACCTGTATGAAAGAACAAAAGAGGACTTCAGTGTGGGGTCACAGCTGCATAAAACAGCTAAAGTGCTAGCATGCAATATAGATTTATGAGGTTAAAATCATACAGTTAGTTCACACAAAAACTATATGAGTGCCTTTGTGTTTGTACTCTTACCATGCCCCCCACGTAGACAGACAGAGGTTGAAATAGCACGTTTGCTGACGAGGCTAAGAGCTCTGGATGCCAGCATTCTGAGAATAAAAACAGACATCACAATGATGAAAAATCCTTGAGAAAACAATACATTTCCAAATGTATGCACCCATAAACATTGCTACAACACCATGGGAAAATATTATTATTTTAAATTGCTTTAAACATATTTTTAGAAGCTTTTTGTTCGGAATTTGTGTCTTGTAGCATACCGGTAACTTAGCAAAATATCATTGAGATAAGCTAAGCTAATGCTAGTTGGATGCCAACACAAGGTCATGTGTGCGGCAAAGATGTTCCCTCCATTAATAAAGAACCAGAAATACTTATATGTGATACAATGACTGTTTAACCTTATACATTAGACAGACAAAAACACCAACTGTATCTTTAGAGACGATTTAATGTTAAAATGTCAGCAACCATTTGCTAACAGTAGCATACAAGTTAGCATTTCAGAACAACTGCGGGCATTTACAAAGTCATCTGTATTCAATGGATTTCGATGTAATGTTGTTGTTGTTGAATACATATTATACCGCCAGTTAACTGTGTCCGAACTGTTAAATACGATACATTAGCCAACAGAGAAGTTTAAGTAAAATGCGACCTACTTTATCGTGTCCGCCCGTCGCTCCTGAGTCTTAAAGGAACTCGGTGAAATAACGGAAGAGACGAGGTCGGGAGTTTTACGTCACTGTGTGTCGCTTTACGGCACACCGGTTAAACAAGTGGAAGGAGGATTTGAGATTAGCTCGTATGGCTCGATTAATTCATATTCACTAATTAATTTCGTTAAACTGGGTGTTTTATGTCCAGTCCGCGTGTGTATGTGTCTGTTGTTAAAAGCGATGTTCGACGGGTTAGTTTAAGGGTTAGCATGAGTTGAAAGCTACTTTTGTGCACTTCACATGGGTTGTTAGCTAATGCTAGCAGAGTGTGGCTTTACAGCGCGTAACATCAGCTAGTGTTTTTTGGATATTTATTCATTCTGTCATTGTCATCTGTAAACATGCCTATTCAGCTGACGAGTCAGGCTTACTGTAAAATGCTTTTACATGCTGCCAAGTATCCTCACTGCGCCGTGAATGGGCTACTAGTCTCTGAAAAGCCGAAAGACAAAAAGAAAGATAGTCAGAGTCACACAGCTCTGTGCGTGGACTGTGTTCCACTATTCCACGGCACTCTGGCTTTGGCACCAATGCTTGAAGTGGCTTTGACACTGGTAAGTGCATTTCTACACAACATGCACAGACACGCATTTTTATTGAGACTAAATGGCTTTATTTATGGAGATGCATTATTTATGCGATACGTATGCATACAGTATAGTTGAAATGCACAGAATGTAGAGTAAACAATTTATGCTTCACTTCACAACACATAAAAAAAAAAATAACATCAGACTATATTTTAATTACTGTACTGTGTTTTTTTTTTTTTTTTTTTACAGATTGACACTTGGTGCAAAGAGAATAACTATGTTATCTCTGGATATTATCAAGCAAATCAACGCTCCAAGGATTCAAGGTACATTTTTGTTGTCTAAACAGCAGTCTGAATACTGCTGCAAAAAATACCAGCACAATTTCCAAGTGCATAAGGTCAAAATCTCTTGATTTCCAATACAATTTAACAGAAATTAAATATTTTGTCTGAACTATGCATTTTTTTTAACTTTTTAATCATCAATATTGTGGCTCTTCTTATCATTGCAGACTTAATCAAGTTGCTGAAAAAGTAGCTTCCAGGATTTCTGACAACTTTAGTGAAGCTGCAATTGTTATGGTATGTGGGCATATAGCGCTCTATTATTCTTTTGAGCTTCTAACACAGGTTTATGCAAATCTTAATTTCCATTCTCCTAAAAGTGGCACTAATTTTTGTATGCTTTTCCTTATTCCAGGTGGATAACAGTAGATTAACAGTTAGTTGCTTTGAGCCTATTGTTATTATCTATGATCATCATGAAAACAAATGGAAAAGCAGAGATGTTACTGTGTAAGTTTTCTGGTTCTCTCAGACTTTGAGAGAAGTGTACTTACTATTGAATAGTCTACATTTATTTCAACTAACATTATTTAAATAACATATCATACAAACCACCAGACTATACATGCACAATTATCTATTGTTTGCCCCTAACATTATATTTTACTTTTCAGTGACTCATTTGAAGACTGGCATGAAGCACAGAAGATTACATCAGCTCTTCTGGAGAGCCGTTGCTATGAAAATCTTATAGACTTTGATAATCACTTGGATGATCTGCGAAATGACTGGACCAATCCTGTGATCAACAAGTCTGTCTTGGATCTCTGCTAACCTGTGCTTCGTTATGCCAGCTTTCTCGATAATCTTAGATCAAGATTTATTGGTGCCATTTTAGCATGCACACTTTGTATGAGGGAAAGAAGTGCAAAAAGCTTGGGCCAGTCTTTGTTTTATCAAGGGGGTCTCCTGTTGATACTTGAGGAAAAATGAGCCAAACCTCAATGGGCAAGCACAAGAGTGTACTATTGGCACATTCTGAGGCTAATATTTAGACTAGAGTAAGGTTTTTAATGCAAATGTTTGTGACAATTTGTAGTTATGTGCCTAAAATTAGATTTTAAATAATAAAAACAAAATTACCTTTATTAATATATTCATTATGTTTAAAAACTGTAATGGTGAGTTTTGCTTCCAAGGTTGCGCCTGTTGTAGGCATTGGCATGGAATTAATGTGTGGACTTTTATGTATGTGCAAATTAAATAGGATTTCTTAATTATTTTTAACAAGTTTATTAGTAAATTGCAGGGAATGCCATTTGAAAAGAGTACATTTTATTTCTTTAAACAATTTTTACTGAACCATGGGGGGGAGGCATCAGTAATGTCGCAGATACACACAATTGGAACATTTTTATTTTCATGTTTGATGTGCTGCTTGGTTTGAGCTGTGATTCCTTCATGAATAAACTTTCATATTTTGAGAAACGTTGGCTAAATAATTCCGTATATTAATCAATATACGATTTAAAAAAAAACAAAAAACGCCCTCATGAGTATTTTTCATTAGTTGGTAAATATCGAAACAGTGGATTGTAGAGTCCATAATTGTAAACACAAATGCTTTTTCCTCACTCATTGACACATTTTTTACACTACATATTGCAGTCACTCGTGTAGATCCTATATTTACATTATGTGATAGTCATGGAGCGCACCTTCACCTCTCGCGAGAACACGCATGAGATCTGCGTCCGCTCTTGGTTTCCCGGATGTGAAGCACGCGGGAAACTGTTGTGTTTGTACATGAAGGACAGAGTTGAGATTTCTTATAAATTCATATTATTATGGATCCTTCTGAGGTAGAGTTTATTGCGGAGAAGGAAGTGGTTCAGATAATACCGAATTTCAGTCTAGACAAGATATATTTAATCGGGGTAAGTCAATCTTGTGCGGTTTAGAGTGTTCAGTTGGATCGATACGCATTTAATGATCAATACTGATGTTTGTATTGTGTTTCCATGTCATGTTTCAGGGAGATCTCGGTCCCTTTAACCCTGGGCTCCCTGTCAGTGTCCCTGTGTGGTTAGCTCTTAATCTAAAACAGCGTCAGAAATGCAGCATTGTGCCCCCTGTGTGGATGGATATTGGTAAGTTAGATCAAGTTTTTTACCATCATGTTTCCATTATAGCTAACGTAGTATTTCTTCTGCAGACAAACTGGAGGAAATGCGTGAACTTGAACGAAAAGAAGATGCATTTACACCTGTCCCGAGCCCATACTACATGGAGCTGACAAAACTGCTGCTAAATCAGTAAGATATTCTCCATCTGCGAAAGTACAGCCAGCATTAATCATCTGTGTTAAACTGTATTAGGCACTGATATCTTTAATAAGTTAAGAATTGTGTGTGTGTGTTTCTCTTTTAAGTGCATCAGACAACATTCCAAAGGCAGATGAAATTCGCACTTTAGTAAAGGATATCTGGGACACGCGCATTGCCAAACTGCGCCTCTCTGCAGACAGCTTCATCAATCAGCAGGAGGCTCATGCCAAGGTATGAAAATCACATTTGCCCATTTCATTTGGCAGCTTGTGTTAATAAGTAGAGATATTCAATGAAAGATAATAATATAATAATTATGTGTTTTTATATTTTATTTATTTGTTGTAGCTTGACAACCTGACCTTAATGGAAATCAATACCATCCGAGCATTTCTTCTGGACTCTTTGAACTGCATGTATAAGCTACGCTCCAATCTTCAGCCTGGCTCCACTAAAGGACAGTTCAGTGACTATTGATAGTTATGTGCTTCTTTTAATATAAAGTGTGTGAAAATGTATTTTTTTCTGTTTGTATATATCTATATGTATTATATAAAAGTTTAACAACTCTTGACTCTTAGTTTTATAAATTGAATCAATGCCTTTGCCATCGTTGCACAACAAAATACATAGTACTATTTCACTGTTGGTCACATGTTTAGACCTAGAATAAGTTAGAAATAAAATTATAGTCAATATAAATATATTGCACTCGGCATAATAAACACAGTTAAAAGCGTTTAAGCCTGAAGGACCTTTTAGTTACTCTCTGGCGCCCCCCAGTGCTCACATTGAGCAGGCTGCATGACTTGATGAATCGTAAATTGTACCTTCAGTCCTCTTAAGCCATATTGACCAATAAATGTGAATAACATAGGGCAGTTGTGGGTTTATAATATCCTGAGCAGACTTGACTCTTTTGAGACACCGTTGCTGAATAAACATTTGACAAGATGTTTTCTATGAGTCACCTGTAAGTCAAGGACAAAAGCAGTGATTGGAGAAAATTTGCATTCCTAAGTAAATTTTAAAAGTAATATTGGCAGTAATGCCCTGGAACTGTCCTGAGGATTGTATACCGGTATGTCCCAAGATTTTTTACATCCACCTCTCTTGAACTATCTTTAATTGTGGTAAATACAACACTTGCAAAGTACACATTTTTTAAATATTTTATTTTTTGTCTGAAATCACAGTCATATATTCATAAATACCTAATTACTACATTCAACAAAGAATATATTACATTACAATGAATTCAAACAAGTACATTTCAAAACAGGATTTCACAGCATCTAGACATCCTCCGCTGAATCATGGGGCTATTGCATGGTGTGCATGGACTGGAGATATAGTTAGGCTCCTAAAGGACATTTTCCTCATCTTGGCAGCTTATGTCTTGCATGCATGTAACTACATAGACCAATTGATAATATTGGCTATATTCTTGTGATTGAAAATGTAGAATTTGTTGACAGTTTAAAATGCACACAAATGGAGGATGTGAGAGAACAATGGACACATGTGGAGTATACTGTATAACACAGAACAACAAATTGAGTCCCTGATGACCACAGCAGTGATAAAAGCAAACACCTTCACAAGCTCCTAAATTCTGGAGGCACTTGAGACTATTGTATTCTTTGTGTTGGGTATTTGGACTACAGTCTGTGTCATTTTCTCATTTAATATCAACTACAGCATACCCTACATTAACCTTAATCAGTGCATCTTGCATGCAAAATTCCTTGTGTGTTTGTTGCAACTCTTCAATACAGCTTTACTTTAATATGTTTTTTACCCCCTACAGTTGTTGATAAAGAGACCACTGATTTCTGTGTGCTATAAAACAACAGAACAGATTAAAAATCAAGGAATGATATGGATTTGTTTTAGTACTATAAGATGGCAATTCTGGGTATTTTTGGCTACCTAACCACAAATTAAAGACATAATTTGGCACATGGCTGGTGATAAGAACATGATCTAGTAAGGCATAACAACAATTGCTATATTGTTTCATATGTCCAGAACTGTTGAAAATAAATGTATAAATAGTGGGGTTGTCAGCTGGATTCTCTTCATGTCTGATTTTTAAGTCAAGTAAACAATCTAAATGTGATAGACATTTGACAGACATGCTGCTGTAAACAAAGGCAAAAGACAGGAGCCATAACTTGAAGCCTCTGAGTGAGGTTGAGCTTTGCTCAACTTGGGACCAGATGAAGTGTCTGTGGCTGTGGTCGTGAAACGAGTAAAACAAGCAGAAGATCCTGTTTCCTCTCACTCTGTTTAAAATCTAAAATCAGCTGTTCTGGCCAGCAGCAGTATAAACACTAAAAGCAAGGCTTTCTTTTTAACCCAAAAGCATAAACATATAAAAATGGCAGGCTTTTTCTTTTAAAACAAGGATTAAAGTAATAATAAAAACATACAAAATTCTTTCTTCATATTATATACATGTCAAGGCTCAAGCACCTTTTAAAATTCTTATTTTCAAATTTTATCTTTTCAAATAAAACATTTTCATTAAGTCTTTCAAAAATGTGCAGTTTTTAAATTCTTCCCTAGTTTCAAGAGTTCTTGTAACGCAGTACCACCAGGTAGTTCTTCAGCTTTTCATTTTAAGTGCATTTCCAGTTCAAAAGCTCAAATGGCCACTATGATGAAGTTGGCTCCAATGGGCCAGAAGCATTTGTTTATTGTGTTTGAGTTTCTTGAACACACCCATTGTGGAGTAGCTGCTCCCTCATTGGCAGGATTGTCTGTGAAGCGTGGCAACAAGGGGCTGGCCAACCAAGGGGCTGGCCAAGCAAAGGTGCCTCAACTACATGGACTTGAAGGATGTTGTTCTTTAGGCACTCCTACCCCTACATTTATGATTGGCTACATTGGCACACATTTGTGTGGCTCGTGGCAAAAGTCCAACCAGGCCACAAATCAGAGACTGTCCTTCAGTGTATGGCCTCGCTTATACATTGAATCATTCATATAATCAAATCAACAATCTCTTCCAGGACGCCACATTTACCAAGTCAATAAAAATAAACTCTGAGTCTCAAAGTGGAGGCGGCAAGGGCCTGGGCACTTGTGGGGGTCACCTGGGAAGGTAACCCTTGTAATGGCTGCCTCTGGGCCATTGTGTCTGTGGTAGTGTCAAACACTTTCTGAAATGTTCCAATTCTGCTTGCAGCTTCTCCCTTTCTGCTGCTAGCCTCTGTCTCTGAGACACAAGCTCCTAAATAGAAACAGCAAGACAAAAACAGTACATCATCATTAGTATGATCAAATAGAAAAAGAAGCATTTAAATTATTATTACAACAAGAACAACAACAACAACAACAACAGCAGTTATACTGTTGTTACTATTCTACTGTACTTACCCCCATACTGTGGGACAACTGCTCAGCAGTGAGACTCAAGTTGTAGTTTTGAGCTTCTAATCTCCGACACTGATTTTCCAATACTTGACGCTCCAAATTTTGCTCTGAAAAGAGAATGAGTCAGTCAAACACGTCCTTACAATGCGAGTTTAACTAAATACATTTAAGTTACCTTCAGCATATTCCTGATATGCTTCAAATATAGACTCTATCCCCTGCCACCTAGATGTAGGTGGCTCCTCTTCATCATCTTCATCTTCCTCTGAATCCTCTGGACCAGACATGTCCTCCCTTCTCCCTGAGGTTTCCCGGTGTATTGTTCCAGAGAAGTGTTGCCCATTTTGTTGAGAGTGTGTGACAGCACGGGAAATGGAGTTTGTGTGAGATTGTGCTGGTCGTCCTGGTGTGCTCTGCAGCTCAGGAATGTTATAATGGACTGATGTCTCCAGGAGATGGGATGACTCTGTTGAACCTGAGCCAGTACCTAAAGGTAAAATGTGCATTCAGTCACAGCATGATATATTTCATAATAATTTGAATTGTCAATACATCTTATATACAGCCATGTTTTTAAACTACAATTGCCTCATTTTTATGCAATCTGTGTAATATACCTTTATGCTTCTGCAGAGCCTTCTGTGTTGACTGAAGCACTGATTCGTGAAACTGTTGGGCAAATTCTTCAGGCGTGAAACTGTCCCAGGGCTTGGTGCGACCGTTGATGCTGTGAAGGCCTTCTTTAGCCTGCAGGGGTAGAGGGGGCCGCAAGCTGTGCAACAGACTAGAGTTCTTCTTAGCGATGTGTCCCTCACCAGACCCCCGGGACTTGTCTGGGTAGACAGCTGAGGATGGGGGTTCCTTTGGTCTTAATGTGTCGCCATGAGGTTTGGAATAACCACTGGGGGATGCTGGGCAATGTAAGGTGGGACTATGTGGCCTGACAATGACGTGCTCTTCTGACTCAGAGGGAGTCTGGGAGTCTGTAATCATTTACAAACAGTTAGTTAAAATGCCTCAGTTGAGCTAAAATGAACAAGCAGCTTGTTTATGGTCATTAGTCTCACCAGAGATCTGCGTTGAAGGGCTTTTGCAGAGTGGATGAGAAGCATGTCTGATGTTATCCAACGTTATGCTCTTTTCTTTAATAGCCTGAAGGAGCTCTGTCACCCTTTCATTATCTGAAAGATAGGAAAGAAACAAAAATGGTAATCACTTATTAGTTTGCTATGGTAGTAGTCTAGGCTCTAAACAGCATAATAACTGTGCATAACTCTAGCATTTGTGCTTGGTATGTTTCTGGTTTGATAAGGAACACTATTTTTTGATCATTATACATTGTTAAAAATTTTTAAAATTGCAACAAACAATTTCCAAAACAGTCTGAAAAGATGAGTAAAATCAAAGCCACAACACAAACTTCTTACCTAGCCGCTGTTGCACAGTCACATGTGATAGCCTGAACATATTGAGAAATCTCTTCTTGTCCTCTAGCTCTGGCGCCTGGTCCATCTCCTCTGGCGTGAAGCGGGTGCTGAGCTGCGGAGGAGGGGGGGTGCGTTTGAGCTGTGACACAGGTGAAGGACTGCGCTCTCTCAGCATTCGCCTTCGCTTCCTTCTCTTCTGCTGTACAACCTCTTCCCTGTGGATCACTGTAGTCAGCCCAACCACTCCCAAGAAGCCCAATTTCTATTCAAAGATAGAAAAACATGTGGTGAGTCAAAGAACACAGTAAGACAAATAAAGAGACAAAGGCTATTTCACCTCATTGGAATCATCCAGTTTGAGAGGCGGCTGCTCCGCCACTCTGCGGAGATGAGCTCGGACCTCCTCCTCATCACTCTCATCATATGAATCATCCAGGTCATAGTAGTAACCTGAAGCACACAAAGAGTTTATTACTAACAGTCAACCATTGATTAGAAAATAAATACGTCTTAATAACAAAAGTAATCACTGACCTTTCTCCCTAGCCTCCCTTCTTCTCTTCTCTTCTAGGTCTAGTTTGCTGACTGGTCTTCGATGCTGTTGAAGGAACTCATCATAGATAAGTGTCATATCTGGGCTTATCCCGACAGATGCTACCTGTGCCACAGCTGAGCCAGAGATGATTCCAATGGTCTGACCCAGTCTACTGTGGCCCTGAATATTTTTGTTTTTGATGGCTCCTTCCAAATCATACTGGCTTGCCAGAGACAATGATGCCCTCTGCTGGTTAAAAAAGGACTGTGTGGATTTCTCTAAATCAGCAAGGAATGTGCTAGGCTCTGAGCCAGGAGGACACCTCAATGGGGGATACTTCTCCATTACACCCCCCTCTCTTCTGCGGCTGGTGTCCTCATATTTTGAGTGCCCTGAAGGCAGCCGTTCATAGTGTCCCATCCCTGAGGGATCATGGTTACGCCTGGACTCTGATGAGGTTTCTATGAGTGATGCAGGGTTCCACAGTGTGGTGGGAGGTGGAGGATGGTGCTCACGCTGGAACAGAGGGGGTTTGGGAGAAATGAGAGGCGGAGGGGCACCTAAGTGAGCGTGGAGATCCCGGCTTCCTGGTTCATGGTGATTTGGTACGGATCTGTAATAACACATTGATTTTATGTATCTGTTAGACAGAGAACTTGTATTACAGAACAATGAACAGTTGTCTAAATGCTTTCACTCATGGGTTTGAGTCAGAAAAGGCCTGGGCTGACACATTCAAGCCCCTGGATACGGAGCACAATTTGTATTGTGTGATGCAGGCAGTCTACTAATAGGCATAATGTACAGGGTCATACCTCTGTGGATCTGCTCTGTGATCTGAGTCTGCGGTGCGGCTCAGATCCAGGTGCTGCTCCAGAACCTGCTGGCGGAATTCAGACACCTGGTACTGACGATCCTCCTTTTCTTGCCGTAGCTTACGTTGGCGTGCCAACCACCTTTCTTCCTCATTGTTCCTTGGAGTAATCATGGTAGACAAAACTCCTGCCCCAACAGTGCTGGGACCCATGTAAAGGTGAGGAAGAGAATGATGAGGAGGAACCATGGAGTGGAGTCCAGGTGGTACTGGTTTGGGTGCAGGGAGGGCGGGCTCTTTGGTTTTATCTGGCAAGGACACATGTCAAAATATTTTAGCATCAGAACCATACAGTACTGTGTGTTTGTTTGACATATAGTCATTTACTTACCAGCCCGATTTGGAGTAAGTCTTTCAGGCTTAGTTCGGTCTTCTTGCCCCCTCAGGCCATGGAAATCAACTACATAGTGACTCTCCAAGACTTTAGATGCTTGCAGTTCCTTTTCCCTCAGTGTTCTCTCTTTCTGCCTCTCCAGCTCCTTCTCTCTCTCTCTTTCTTTCTCTCGTTCCCGCTCTCTTTCTCGTTCTCTCTCCAGCTCCTTTTCTCGCTCCCTCTCCCGCTCTCGCTCCCTCTCTCTCTCCCTCTCTCTTTCTCGCTCTCTCTCTCTCTCCTTTTCCCTTTCCGCTTCCCGTTCTTTCTCTTTTTCACGTTCGCGCTCGCGTTCCCTCTCTCTTTGCCGCAGCTCATCTTCAAGCTGAAGCCTGAAAAGAATGGACATAAAAATAACAAATGAATTAAAAAAAACAAACACAAAAACATAAATTAACTGCATATGCCCAGGAAATGCTTTTACCTCTCAGACTGCAGTGCTGATAGCGACGAATGCGTGAAGTCTCCAGGGTAGCGGACACCAGATAGATGCATGTGTACAGCAGAGGGATGGATCGGTGGTAATGCTCCCCCAGCTGGCAGTGGATAGAAAGGTGACCTCAAAGCAGAGAGGCAAAACTGCTCTTCCATCCTGAAAGACAGTAAAATTGATCTCTCTAAAGTTTATCTCTCCTTCTGCAAGTTCAGTGGTAACATTACACTGAGTGCTTTGTGTACAACTGACCATAACATCCTCATTGATCATAATATCTATTCTGTTATGGTGTTGCCTAGGATCTAAATACACAATTATTTCATACTTGGGCTTGGGGACCAGACTGATGTCAATCTCTATTAAAAAAATTCTCATTCTGGATTTGCCAGACAAGTGATGGTGATGCTGCAGTGCTGTGTGACTAGGAGCGCACAGCTCAAAAGATCAGAGGTGGGCAGGTTATCAAAATATTGAGAATATTGTGAATGTTGTTTTGTAAGATTTTAATACTGAGCGTAAATTGTTTTATTGTATCTTTCAGAATAAAAATGCTACAAAATGAACTGAAGCTAATTAATTCACTATTGTTTAAGATCATTGTCAATATTGCCCACCCATAGGGCTTCTATTACCATCACTGACTTGCCTGTACATAAAATAAAGCATTTTACTTCTGATACTTGTGATTTAACTAAAAATGGTGATTCTCTTGAAAGGTATGCTCAAGGTCAGGTTGTGGTGATTTGCTGAGTCCGAGTGAAAGCACCATCAAAGCCTTCTTCAGTTATATGCACAAGTTTGCACAATTTGCTCTCAGAGGAATGAATGCCAAGTCAACAAAACAAATAGGGCTTACCTATACGGTGTAAAGGAGGGGTGCGGCAAGTAGCTGGGGTGATAGTAGGCCGCTGCTGCAGCAGCAGTGGCTGGGTCCAGACCCAAGGGCAATGAGGGCATGCGGAGAGGATCTTCAGCTGTTCCATAGGGTCGGAAACCACGGAGGTACTCTTCAGGCACAGGTCCAGGGGGCACGGCATTAGGCAACTGTCGGGGCAAGCTACACAAAGCAAAAAGACGAACAAAATTAATGTAAGAATTTTTTTTGTATGTTATTGACTATGATCTCATTTAATGCTTTATGATTAGGGTGAGATTGTTAAACTCACTTGAGGGGCTGGAAACGTGAATCCTGCATGACCGCACCAGGAGGCAGTCCAAAGGCATACGGGTTTCCTATAAGATGTGCTGTGACAGGGTGGCCAGTCTTTTCTTGGGGAAGGGCTGCCTCTGGACCCAGGCGTTCTCTGCTCACCCCACGAGGCCCAGACTCAGCCTAAGTACAGAAAGAGAAAGTTTAGTCATTGTATTTGTGGACTGTGACTGCCACGGCTTTTGAACATACGCTGAAAAAGAGAGGAAATCAAAGTCCAAGCAGTGACACAGCAGCCTTACTTTGTAACTCTTTAATTCAGGCCACTATAGCATTTTTCCATGTTTCTCTTGACGTTATCATTTGTTAGACATGCCATGAAATGTGCATGACAATCTTCCTAGAGCAACATTCTGTACAAATAAATAATAAAAAAAAATCTAAACCCAAGAAATCCTTCTGCCTCATCTCTCCTGACTGGCGTTTCATTTTTTTCAAAATAAATACATGAAAAAAATGAAAAGTGATATGTTTGTCCTCTGCTACTTACAAATGCACTAGCGAAGTTGAAAAATTCACTGCTGTCGTACACTACACCCGGTACAAACAAAATATTACATACATGTATATTTTGCTACAATAACATCAGTATTAACAGTAACAAATGTTAGTTACTGTGTTATTATGCTGAAAAGTGGTTAATGAGAGAGAAAAAAATAAAAAATAAATAAATATATATATATATATATAAAACCAAGAATCTCAAAAAAATTATTGACCAATGCTTTTATTTTCCCATAGCAAACGCTGCTGGCCATCAAAGAATAAAAATAAATCTCAAACACATCCATTAACAGCCATCTCCCTCAGAGTGACCAGGGCCCTGTAACCCCTCCATACAGCTGGGACACCCTTCACACTATAGTGTGCCTGTTTATGCCTCTCAGATGGAGCCAGGATTCCACATTGGCAATTAAAAAGCAATTACAGACAGCAGTGGGAGCAGACTCTTTTGGTCATTAAAACAAAATGCCAGTGCACCATCCCCTCTTTCTTTCACTGACCTGTCCATCATCTCCCCCTAAAAAAGTACTTGTATCTATACAGTCCAAAGTATTCAAGTACAAGCTACCTCAAACAAAGGGCCAGGTTAGATATGGGCTATGTAGAAGAAGCACGGACTCATTTATTAATACGTGTGTGAGAGATCAATAAAACAACAACACTTAACAACTGCAATGTTTCATGTGTCTTCTGGCACTTCAAGTGAATAGTTGTTACATATAAAAGCTTTAGCGACTGCAGGTCAAAGGGGAGTCCAAGGAAGAAGCACAGCCGCCACAGAGCTTTCACACTTCACAGGAAGACTGACCTCCTCCTTCACCTTTCACCATCTTCTTTCTCTCTGTCTCCAGGGAACTGACAAAGTGTTCCTGAGAGTTTCTGCGTGTTGCCAGTGCTGCTCATAGACATGCGCTTGGCCTCAACCATTAGCCCCGAGCTGAGATAAGAAGGCTTAAAGCAAGGCCATAATCCATAATCCAGTCCTTATCAAAGCAACCAGCTCTCCCTCCACTTTTCGCCCCGTTCTATGTGACACAGTGGGTGTTGGGGTGAGGATGTAGGCTACTTCACAGCTCTGGGGGAGAGCTGGTTGGATAGGTTTGAGGCTAAAGGCCGGAACTTGGGAGGGGCAGGGTCCAAGGGCAAAAGAAGAGATCCGTGGGGCTCGAGAGGCACAGATGTTATTTGCCATTGAGTCTGTCACCTCATCGATGTCCCAGATGGCATTGTTTAACGTATGGAGAAAGCACAGAGGAGGCAGACACTTGCACATATGTCAAAAGCAGACTGCCACATTACAGGCCCAGGCCAGCAGCAGAGTCCTATAATCCCTCAAGAGCTTTGGTAAGAGCATTCATGAAAATCAACTAGCTTAGTTATAGAAATGTCTTCTTGGCAGCCCATTGTATTACACAGTAATAAAACGTAGATACAATGTTTGTAACCTCATAATGAGCAAATAAAATGTACCTGGCGACTTTCACTTCTCCAGAGGCCGTTGCTAGTTTTAGTTGGAGCAATGGTGACAACAGGTGGAGTGTTTGGCACACTGTGACCAACAGAGGGCACCAGCACTGGGCCTGGACCAAGGGGGCCCCTCTTGGGCGTACTGACTGGAGAGCTGTGGTTGGTGGCTGGGGACGACACTGGTGAGGACTCACTGCTGATGGAGGACGCAGCTAAAACAGAAAGAAAGACATGGCATGAATAAATACCTTAAAATAGGAATGTTTGAACAGCCTTTTGGTATGTTGTATCAAACATGAAAAAGTAGGAACAAGTAAAAACAAAGTGGAACAAATTAAAACTGCAAGCAGTGATAAAGGGCCCTCAGAGCCCTTGTGAATTCAAAGGGCACGCTTCAGTGTGAGGGCTGCTAACCCTGGCCTGACGTGATTCAATATTCTGGTGTGATGTAGATAAATGTTTCCATCACGTGTTATTTTTCAGCGGGCACTGGAGAACCATTTATATAAGTGACATCTCCTCATGTCCATGTCATTAAAATACACAAACGTTATACTGAGTCAGTCCAGATTCAACGAAGTTTGAAAAGGTTACAAGGATTTTTATACCATAAAAATGGCTGCTTCTTTAAGAGCTCATCATGAACCCAGACTGAGACTTATGGACTTATGGAAATTCTTTTAACAACTTTTGATCCCAGATATGTCCTGATAATGCTGCCTCAGTTTAGAGTCCTAGAAGTTAAAAATTGACACTTTGACATCAGTGATACGGTGCAGTCCCCATAAACGTTTTTTGCTCATAGACACATAAACAATGTGTTTTCACCTGATTATGAAAAACTATTTTCTTTTACTTTCTACTGACTTTTATTTCACAAATGTGAAACGTGACTATGCAAATGTGGCTGCAGACAGGATGTGGTCTTTATTGGGTATTTCTGTCTGTCTGAAAAACATATAATGCCATTAAAACATTTACCATAAAAAAACCAAAAAAAAAAACCAACATTTAATACCAGTGTGGTTGTTGTGCATCAAGACAGCTCTTTGGGGATTCCTTGCAGTACACAGTCACAGCCTTGTCACACATCTCCATTTACTTACTTTACCTACTCTATATTGCCAAAGCAGATGATAATGAAAATGATAGTTAAACAAGATTGTTTTCCTGTTTTTGTGTAACATGTCCTTTCTCAGTTCCTTAATTTGTTATTTTGTAATTTATGCATTTTTTTGTAATTGTTCTCTACGAATTTGCAAAGTAGATTTTCACATTTTTGTTCAAAACCATAAATTATTCAATGATAGAAATATAATTGTCAGTTTCTATCAAATCCATGTAACTGAGTATGACTTAAATCAACTGACAAAGGTATTTTCTGACCCCATCTTACTCTATTCTCTGTAATGGTTTCCATGGAAACTTAACCTACAAAGCAGACTACTCTGTGGTAGGTGGTGTCAGGATATCGACACCTTGTTCTGACTAATCCCACTAAATGATGGAAAAAAGAAAATCAATATAAGGTGTGGGTCTGCATTGAAGTCAAAAAATCTATGACTGGACAGAGGCAACAACACATGGTGGCAAATACAAGGCGATGAAAGATAATGTGAGATGTGACTATAGAAATGACAAGAGGAGGATAGAAGCAGGGGAAAGTGCAGAGGTGCTGTGAGGTGGTAAGCAGAAAGGATAAGGGCTGCGGATGAGTGGGTGGTACAGTCAGGGTGGGGTGTGGGCTATATCTTGTCCGCACAATGGCAATTAGTGGCCTAATCCTCTCCCCCTCACCTCGGAGAGCCATTACTCTACCCTGCAAGACTAGGCCAATCAATAGTAGCCCACTCAGTCTGGGGAATGGAGCACCACTTAATACAGCTCCAGTGTCACAGCCTATTCACTCCCTACACACATGCACACACACACACACAGGGCCAGGGGCACAAATAAGACTGGAGACAAGAGAGAGGAGGGGTGATCACTGTGATTCTCCACTGCTAAGCAACGGACCTCTTCTGACTCTCCCTCCTCTCTCTTCCTCTCCCTCCTCTCTCCTTCTTTTCCATGTATCAGCAGAGGTCTGGGAGAAAGGCAAGGCAGACTAAATAATTAAGAGAGCAGGTGAGGGAAGATGGAAATAAAGGGTACATAGACAGTTAGATGCTTTTTTTGTGTAGAGATCCTCACCACTTCATAGTGACATAAACTCAATACAATGAATTTTACACATCAGAAAATGGTGCCGGTCAGTTGTAATTTTTACCAATGACCAGACTTTTACTTAATCATTTTGTAACAAATTTTGTCACTAAATGAACACCTATTTTTAGATTTCACATTCTCTACCGTATAACACAACTCTGATCTTTACTATTGTTGTTCATTCATATTATGTACATTAATTAAGCTAATATTAATTTGGCTCTTGTCCAGGAAGACAAACCTCTTGTCTTAACTCCGTCATCATCTCTTCACCAGCACTTCATCAACTGTCCTGATGTGATGTTATTTGGGTGATGTTTTGAGGTTTGTGCCATAAGGGCCATGGTAAGTAACAAAAGAGAAAGAGTGCTGTGTCAGTCCTGTGCTGCTGATGATTAATGTACAGCTCCTCTCATCACCAGTCTCACTGCCACACTCCACTGCTCACGGTAAACCACATGTGCCCATACACAAATGCAGACAACCACGAATGAATGGAGCTCTTTCAGTGCCACCCTGTATCCCATAATCCCAGCATGAAAAACGTCACTGTCTGCTGCTACTGACCCAATCAATTTTTCAACATCGCAACAGCAAGAAGAGCTCTGTGAAATAGCCTTTAATAATGTTTAACCAGTGTACCTCTATAACCCTGTAAGCAGCACTGTGGTACTAGCTCCAGTCGTGCCAGGCAGAAGGGGCACAGGTCCTTACTGCCAACACATCCAACCCCATCACACACCACCCCTGCTCCTCCACCCACCACCTCTCCATCCAGCATGCATTACAACAACATCAGCACTTAATTAAACAGTCCATTTCACACCTGGTGTGCATAGCAAGGCCCAGCCAACCCTGCATCCATATGCCACCCCAGCAGCATGCACTCGCACAAGCCTCAACATGTGCACACAACGCACACATCGCACACACCTGCTACTACAGTCTTGGCCACGCACTGGCAACACCGCACAAAGCCTGTAATCTGCATCAATGTGTGGGGGTGGGGAGAGGAGCACTTTGTTGCTTTGCCAGAGTGGGAAAGAAAGACAATACAAGATGGCGGATGAAAATAAGAGAAGCTCTCCTCTTGACCTGACAGTACACAATGAGTGCCATGCTGAAAAAACCCTGAGTGAGTCACCTGTGTAATGAGAGGTATGTGGTGGCCCTGGTATAGAGGCTGATTCAGGGAGGTTTCAGGGACTGTCACCGCCCGGGGGCTTTGCCTTTAACATTTACACACCAAGAGCAGTGTGGCTCTAGGCAGGCTCCAGATGGAGGGGTCACAGACACACTGCCCCACTGTCCCAGCATGCAACGGGCTCCCAGAAACAAGGGGAGCCTCCGGCCACACACATACACACAAACCACATTCACAAGAGCTATGCAATGTGCCAAACACCTTAGTTGCTCACAAATCTAGTTACTGTATTTCTCTTGTTTCCAGATATGCTTAAACCATCAGCTGTGTTCCCTCTCTCCAGGTAGTATAATGGTGAGAACCTAGTGGAAAGACAGTGATTGTGTTTGCTGCTGAAATTGTCCCTGTGTGCAGGGAAACATGAGTCTCTTTAGGGCACCATGTCAACTTTACTAGTGCAAGAGCACAACAATATGCAGCTCTAATCATGTGTATACAAGTGCACATGGAATGGGATAAAAGTGCGGCTATGCACAGCTCTGATACTCATTAGATATGAACTTCAGTCTTCAGCATTCAGAGCTATTCATTATACCAGCCACAGACTAGTGACAAAGTGTGTGTGTGGGTGTGTGTAAACAACGGCCATGTTCAGGGTCTTAAATCAGCCGGTGCCAGTGATACTGGTGTTGTACCCAGCTAATTCCTCTGTCTCAGAACATCGAGTCATGGCATTTACATAAAGCAAAACTCTCCAGGCAGAAACCAAGCGGCTGTCTGAGTCAAAGTCACTAATGAAAGGACAGCAGGCTGCAGCACGCTGAGGGTGCACAAAGCTTACCAAGTTGCAAAGACAACTGTTTGCGTGTGTGGGTGTGTTAGGATGTGTGTGAAAGCGTGTTGCCTATAAATACAGGCTGTGCAGACAAAGTGGTTGGTGCAGCTTTCGAGATGCGTGCCTCTCTGACCACCCAGAGCCAGAGGATCTCTAAGCATGACTCTACAGAGCAGGACAGGCTCTCTGTCTTTAGGCCTACATCAGTCACAAGAGGAGGACTGACTGGCCTAGTCACTATTCAGTCCCTCTTTGTGTTTAGACAGTCGGAACTTTCTATAAATCGTCAGAGGATTATTCAAGTTACCCAAAAATCAGGAGGCGTTGGGTCTTGGGGTCAGAAAGTCTACAAAAATTATATCGAGTCAGGTGTGCTGTTAGTGACGTACATTTTATGTGAGTAACAGAGAATTTGTAAATCTGAGGCTCCTTCTTACTATCAACAGACAGCAAAGTCCAGGAATAGCCAAGAAAGGAGGGACATATGATTTAGGAGTCTGGGTTAGGGTGACAGCTGAGGCAACTGACCCTCTGGAGGGAGGCAGGTATGTTTCTGCTTTCATAGTAATACACAGCAGTGTGATAGGGCTTTCTGTCATAGTGCTGGGTTAACTAGTGACACAGTTGATAAGTCTGGTCTACAATGAATGAACAAAAACTACCATTACCTTGTAATATACAGAATGATGTGTCTATTGCTGCATTCTTTTCACTGACAGCCCTTAATTGGAAACTGGGGTTGGAGTTTTTAGTTCCAGAAAGGCACTCAGGTCTGTATATGCCTGAAATCTAGACTAGTCCAGACGAGTAGTGTAATCAGGTTTGTTTATGTCAGTGACACATGGGAAAGTTTATTGGTCATCTCTCATTAAGTATAAAATCAAACTTCTCAGATTAACAGTGTTTATTGTTTAATTCAGTGATTCTGCCAGAGTCTGCAATGTTTCTCTGTTATGTTTTCTTTCTTTTCTACACATAAGTAAACTTTTTTTTGATACAATGGACCATGGATTTCTCTGATTGGCTAATTTGTCACTCAACACACACATCTAAATTCAGTGAGACAAGACCTGCACGCAGCACATCTTTGTATAGTATAGGAAGAGCATGTAGTCTTGGCTAGTCGGACAAGCTTCCCATAGCAGAGAGGGAAGAACTTTCCACTCCCCTATTCTCTAAGAATTATTAGAGAATTTCACGCTGTTCCTTTAAACCAATGACCAGACTTTTATTTGCTGTCAGCAAACAGAGTTGTGATACTAATCTTAACAGTAGTATTATGTACACACAACCTAGATCCACTCACTATATGTAAAGTACAACCACTTCTTTTTAAAAGACTGACTGAATTGTGACTGTAAATGGATATTACAGTGCTATCACCCATTAACACGGGCCAAGCTCTATCCTGCGCTATATACACAGTAACCTAGAATGGGCACGAACGCAAGATTCAAGAAAGAAGATTTTGGTACTATTGTTTTAGGAGAGGCAAATTTTCTTTTTACCTCGAGGTTCCTCTGCCTGTTTCGCCAGTTTACGGAGGGCTGCAGCAAACCCAGAATGCGTTGACTGTGTGGCTGGACTTCCATTGGCTACGATGGAGCCATTGAGCGGCGACGGGGTGAGGGGACTGACCGTCGCCGTGGTTCGGGTCGCTGTGGAGATCATTCCTAATGATGGTGACTTTGGCTCATGGCTCATGCCTAGAAAAGAACAATGGCAAAAAAGAATAAGTATTTAAATAACTAAACAGGTCTTATGTTGAAGTAAATCAACTGTGGATTGTAGTAGTTAAATTTTCAATATCACAAAAAACAAAAGCTTGCAGGCAGTTTCTGAAAGACAAGCAGGGCACTGAATGTTTGTGACAGCTGGGGCGCATGGGGACTGGTGGTGTGAGAGGCTTTGGTGGTACGCCTCAGGGTCAAAGGTCAGAGGTTAGGAGGCCAGTTCATCCTTTCCTCACTCAGAAAGCTTCAGTCTGTATCCATGTCTGCAAATGTTGCCACCCTGCTAGACAGCGTGCTCAGGTTTTCTAGACTGTTTTGTATGGCAGATAAAATAATGAAGATAATATTGAAGTAGGTGAATACAAATTTGTTGAATCAACTCCACCCACAAGCCATTTTAAATTGTGCCAGACAAATGGAAGATATGAGCCTGGTATAACTCAGATGAGAAAGGCCAAAACAAAAGAAACATGTTTTTAAGCTATGTAATCTCAACACTAAGGCTTCACCAAATTAAAATAAAATAGATTTATAGTATGTATATAGCGGGTAATGTGTTGTCCTGTGTTGGTGATTGTGTGATGAAAGGTGACACCACATTGACAGCCCCTTGGTCAGTGGAATCCCTAAATCCTGGAACGGTGTGTGATGGCACTGCAATGAACACTTAGCCAAACACACAAATAAATGACGTGCGGAAAAGTTAAATAGCTCATATGTAATGTCACTTTTGATCACAGTCACAACAGGGAAAACAGGCAGAATAATCAGCTGACAAACTAAAACAATGCTCACTGCTGTGTATGAAAAGTAGACTACTACTAAACTATTTGTTTATATGAGTTGGATCTGGATTGAGTCACATTTAGAACATTTTTATTCTTAATTAGGAGCATTCCAAGTAAATAAATGGTCATTAAATAAGCTACTGAGACAATGAGTGATCTTTGTGAAGCATGTTCATTATACATACTTTCGATACAGTGGCAATTCAAAACAAAACAAAAGAAAACATGCTGGAAAGTGAGTGTAAGCGCAAGTTGTGTTATTCCCAGAAGAGAAACTTTGCACAAAGACTAACTGCTGCAAAAATAGACAACACTCTATCTGTACAAACAGGGCTCAGGGCAACAGAGAGAGAAAAAAGACAGACAAACATGTAATCTGACAGATCCACACACGGGAACACACAGTGACCCCCCATACAGATACAAAGTGTGCTGCAAGTGCCTTACTGCACAAAGGAGAAGAGCCGGCTCTGTCCCCCACACAGCCTGTTGTAGTTGAACCGGGCGCAGCTCAGAGCGGCAGACGCGGCGGTAGGGACACGCACCATGGTCCTGCTCTCTGCCTGGCTCTCCTTCTATCTCCTGCTTGGCTGTCCGCCCTGCCTTCCTCTCTCTCGTGCTCACAAAGACCGTTTGGAGCTTATCTAACAAAGCAACACGCCACACACGCTGCCTATCTCTCCCCTCCTTGTTCTGCCTCTCACTCTCAAAGTGAGAAAACAGAAATTCTTAGGCTAGCAGCTGCTGTGATGTCACATGACCTCACCCCCTCTTCCCCCACTCTCAGTCCTCCTCCCCTCTCAACCTATAATTCCTCAGCCATTTGTAGATAACAGACAGAGGCATGCACGTCCTGCCAAGGCGAGCTCGGCGAGAGGGGGGAAGGGATACGAGAAGGAGGAGGAAGCTCAGGCGGTCACCACATCTGACCCCATTGCTGGAGCGACAGGCTATGTGTCTATGTGCTCATGTATACATGGATGAAAAGGGGGAAGGTTAAGTATGCAAAATGGCCTTCCCTTGTGAAGATAGGAAAAGCAGCGAGAAAGAGGAAGGGCATGCCCTGGCCTGTGTCAAGCCCAAGCATTGTATGACGAAATGCTTTTCTTTACTGTATGTCCATTATTGCAAATATTAAAGGCCACTATAGCATTCCTTTAACACAACTTGAAAACACTCAAACCTTTCTGAATTACATCGTCAGTTTCTTGTCAAAATCTTTTATACAGAGAAGTACAGTGCAATTATGTAGGATGTTATCAGGGTGGAGGAGGCTAATGTGCAACATTGTCTGGGGGCAGAGCACTGTGGGTTTGACTTCCTCTTTGTCCATCCTGCTGTCAGTGCTGGGCTGTGATGACGGCTTTCTTTAGTCATTTCCTCCTTCAGTCACTCGCCACTTTTCAACGAATAGAGGCAAGAACAGAGATCAGCTTTGGGGGCTAAAGCAACAAGGAGATGACATTTTGGTTCCCTGAGTCATGTCTGAATTTTGCTCCAAATAGTTTCAGTTGCCCAGGCCATGAAGTCATGAGTATTACTTGTGTGTGACAAACATTAAACCATAAGCAAGGCCAATGTAATTAGTACTAATTAGATGCAAGTAGCATTTTATAAATGTTTAGAGAGGAGAGCAAGCCTCCACCTTTTACCACAACACTCATTATATCTCCCCTGTGCTGAGATACTGCACATATCCAGCAGATGGCACTGTCAGCCTGTAAATCAGAGGATGCCCTCTAGTAATGAAGCAGCATATGTCACTGTTCTTTAATCCTGTGATACACAAAAGAGATTTGAGCTGATACTGCTGCAAGATAAATCCATTAAACGACTTCACACACTAGCAAGGTTTAGAGTCTTTGTGAGAGGAAATATGAGGTACTTGATTTGGCCGAGTAGATATCTATGACAAGCCAAGGGTTAAAAGGAATCTGTTACACTCAGAGCTTCCTGGTGCATTTAACTATTCACATGCTGTTGTGCCCTGAGGGAAGTCAAAACAAAACAGAGAAAAAGGAATGTAGATTAGAAGAAAACACAGGCACATCCCGCTCACACACACAAAGCAGATTGACTGCTAAATGGCATACAGTAAACACATAGTCTGAACACCCCACCAGGAGTAAAGCCGATCACAAAGTCTACAGTCAAACAAATACAGCTCCACCCTTGTGCTGAGTGAATGTAGTGTTGAACTATAAGTGTGCACACACACAAGCGCACACATACACACACAGCAAATCCTCTTGGCTCCAGCGTGCCCCGGACAGTAGGAGATAATGCAGTGGCTCTAGTGAGTGGTTAATCTTTAACCAGGGAGGGATTTGACTATCAGCTTGTTAAAACTAGCAGTGCCAAGCTGCTGGCCCATCTAACTGATACTGCTACCAACCTGGCGCACTTCTGAACATCAGCTCTGATGAGCTATGGTTTGCTGGCGGAGAAGAGGGCCAGAGTTGTACCACAGTATATTTTTCTCGTTTTAAAACAAGGCCCAGCCATGACATTGTCTGCCCACACTTTAGCAATAAAAATGTCAGTGCAATAAACAGATTGGCTCAACATATGTGGTTTCACAGGCACCAGAGGCCATCATTCTGAAAGGCTCTATACTGCCTCCAATTCTCCTCGCACCAGTGTAACATGGTCCCTGTGGTTGGGTGTTTTGTTCCACTCCTACATAACTGTTACAACATTTAAGGCCTTCATTTGATCTTCATATATCACAGTTTACATATTTTGTACAGAGACAAATACAATCAATGTTTGCCAAGAACAAAGAACAATATACAAACAATGTAAACTCTGTTACACTTATTATCAATAACCAATCTGAGAAACACAACACACAAAGAAATTCTACAACACAAATGTCCTCTGGAATAAAAAGAAAAGACCCTTCAAATACATTTTAACACATGCATACATATAAACAGCACTCCTTAGAAGTGACCTATGAAATACAGCTCAAGACGATAAAATGTAAATGGATTTGATTGTACGTCATGGAATATTTAAAAAAAAAAAAAAAAAAGGTGAAAAGAATAGCACAGCAAGATAAACCTGCTTTGAGAGTTCCGGGATTTGGATGAGAAGCCAAAACATTTTACCCTCAGGCACTAAAGAACACTGTGGGATGTTTCCCATGCATTATTGTTGCTGCACATCCATGAGCTGTGTATATAATAAGGTAATATAAAGGTCTTAGGATCACAATCACCAGTATGGTAACAGAAGGGGTTAACAATGTTAATGTGTCCTTGGGAAAAGGTCTGCAACGCACGGTGTATGAACGTCAGAGTGAATGGGTAAAATGTTACTTCTGGTAAGGATTTGAACAAGTAATAGACAAAAAGTCTATAAGGGCAGAGAGGGCAACAGTGTCAGAATCAGGCAAGAACAAATCTCTGTTTGGAAGGTAGCTAAATTTAATTGAGAAAAAAAACGAGTTATGTTTTTGAACACCACATAATAAGTGAAGTTAGTTTAAATGAAATGAATTGTATCATTCTACTGCCCTTTCTGTGCTTCTGAGACCCTGTAGCACAGCCACAGCCTCTGTGCAGGAGCAAAATGAGCAGTCAACCTGTCTCTTACCTCAGCAGGCTTCAGACAACGCGCCTGTGCACGTGTGTGTGCACACTTTATTATTTAGCACTCACACCTTTGCTTTCTCTCTCTCTCCTCCACTCACTGTGGATTCAACACCACCAGGCCCCAGCTCCCACCCTCCTCTCCACCAACCTGCCTGCCTGCCAGCAGCTTGCAACAAAAACAGAGAGTTTTCCAAAGACCAGCCGGCATCTCTCTCTCTCCCTCGCCTCACCTTCTTCTCCTTTCTTCTTCACAGCACACACACAAAGAAAAAAGCATTGTGTCTTGAGGGTAGGCACGAGCTCGGGATGATTTCTTGTGCTCTTCTCCTCCTTGTATCCGACTCACCCACCCCAGCAGCACCATTTCCTTGGCCTGTTAATTACACAGCGCCCGCGTGAGGGGTGGCTGGCTGGGGTTGTTGTGTGTGTGGCTGTGTGGCTGTTCGCAGAGACACCAGTGTGGGCGTATGACAGAACAGTCTGGTTACGCTTCACAACGCTGCTCAGAGTGTGAGCGCACACACATCGCCATTCGAACACACATAAGAGCCAGCTGTCTGCGTCTTGGGTCTTTGTGGTCTTTGCCCCTGAACTCAAGCTGCTGTCTGTATGGTCCTGCCCTCTGTAGCCTTGTGCTCTGACAGAAAACTCAGGTACAGTGCACTCAGAGAATCTCAATTAGAAAGCTTTATCACTATTGTCAATGAACAAAATCACATACTAGGAACATGCTCTTGATGAGGGAGGCAGATACTGCTCCGACACTGGTGAGGCTTCCCTCTATGGTTAGTTAATGGGGCATTTTTGAAGCATGGTCAGATATTTTCAAAGATTATAAACATATTGTGACTTAAGAGCACAGCAGTAAAAAGATGTAAAAACATTTGGAAGCTAATTTGATTATTCTATATATGTACTGAAAGGCAGAGAACAGCAGGGCAGTAGCAACTATCATAACACCAAGGACAAGATTGCAGTTGAGTTTATTACACTGTGCTTCTCAGCAGGGCTTACCCCATTACAAACCCACCAACAACAACTGACAGACACAGACATCACTAACTGTGCAAACATTTCCTCCTTTCTGAGACCAAGCCACAGAAATGAAATCACTGTTTTGTTGGCTTCCCGACTCACACTCATCACTCTATTCTCTTTTCCTCCCTGTGATGTACTCTGCTGGGCTGTGGTTGCCTAATTAGCACTCCGAGTGCTCTGCATGGGTCCTCACTCCCAGGCGGCTGCACACACACACACGCACACACATACACACACGCGCGTACACACACACACGCGCGCGTACACAGCACCCACTTGACTTTCCAGAGACAGGTCCAGTTGTGGAGTGTTGGCCTGTTGTTGTTGTGTAATAGGGATAATTGGTGTGTGTTCCAGCTTGTACATATGAGACTTCAGGTGTGGATATATGCCCCGATGACTGAATCACTCTCCTCCAGAGTACATCTCCTCCAGAGTACATTAATAGGAGTAATGATACTGTTTTTATCTTTGCTTTAAAGTATGTAATTGTCCTCTAATTATAAAAAGAGGGTTATTAAACTTAAATCAAATAGTCTGTGAGACAGTCTACACACTGAGCTGCTCCATACTTTTTGGGCATCTATTTAATTTGTACTTGTTCTGTAATGCTTGTGTTTAAATGTGCTAAATATATTTGAACTGTGCTTTCTATAGGCCATTTTCTTTCAAATAAGCAGAACTTATAAATATAGAAATAACAGGGGAACCCATTTTGTTGAGAAAATATTTTGTGTTCAGAGAAGCTTTCACTTAGAATACAATACAGGAAGTTAAGATTTCAGCTCAAGTTTTTCATAAGCAGCAGATTCCTCACAGCATTTGATACAAGTCAAAACCCATGTAAACGATGTTGAACAGAAACTTTCAGTGACACAAACGTACTGTGTGTGGAGGTTATTTCTTCATCTCTTTTTGGAATGTGTATAGTCAGGCACAATCAGACCTGCTAAATGACTCATTCTTCTACCAAAAGCAATCTGACACTTTTCCCATCAACACTACAAGCAAATAACTGCCTTTGTCTGCCTAGCTGTTTACTGAACTCCAGGAACTGTATCTGCTGGTGTTAGCTCAGAAAGGGACACACATATGGGTAGATAAGGGACTCCTGTAGGTATGCCCATTCTAGCTGTTGCGTGTTACTATTCAGTGAGTCTACAGCACGTTATGTGAGTGTTGTCACAATAACGAAATTTCAAACTTGATTTTTTTGAATAGGCTTGATACTCGATACTGAGGAACGGTTGAGTTTGGTCCTGTTTTTATACTTGCTCACAGGAGTATCCATTTCGTTACTAGTTTGAATATTGATTAGTATATATCAACAACCCGACTTCATTCACAGTCAAACCACCAAATAGTTTTTCAGTAACATATTCAAAGGACCAAGTCAGTACAAAAACAATGTTAAACCAGGTCTAAAACAAAAGAGTATGCTACATATTCAAAACAACTTTACAATGATAGTTAAGAGCTAAACTACATGTATTTGAGTTTAAAGATTAGATATCTTACTCATATGAGGTTCTTCTGCAGGCACAGGCTGTAACTGACCTTGCTCTCCGTCAACTACTATGAAACAGACATGGACAATATGACAGTCAGCTGACAGAACATGCAGACCGGGCAAAAAAATACTTAAGTGATAATAATCTGAACAGACAAGGTCTATGTTCAACAGATGCCTTTAGCACAACACTGGCTTATATTGTGGCAAATGCACAAACACAAGACACACAGCGTATAGAGTAATGTAAAACCACTCAATCAGCACAGCAGCAGCAGTAGTTGTGGTTAAGAAAGAGCAATAGTGAAGTGCCGCCCGCATCTATTCTGTGTACGATTCTCTTATCGGTCCCTCTCATGTTGCTTGTGTTGTGTTTGCCTGGCTGCTGTTTATCAGACCTGAGGGTATGACAGCGATGGCAGCAAACATCAACAGGAGATATCTGTGCAGCATGGTTTAGTGCGGTAAATGCAGTGAGAATGACTTGTGTGAATGGGTTTATTCAGCAGTGGCCTCTTTGACAAAATGGTGTAATGATACAGCTGTGCCCTGTGGTAGTCTGAATGAAGATGATACAAACTGTAAAGGAGAAAAATCAAACCAACAAATGCATAAAATATGTGTTCTAGACATGCTCACTTCATACTAGGGTCATCCACAAAACTGATACCCAGATACTAATCGATACTAAAACTGCAAATTCATTAGAACAAGTGAAAAAACAAATAAACAAATCATGTAAATAGGACAAAATATGACATTTCCTATAGTTTTAGACCATATTAAGAGACCACATGGCAATATTTATGAAACTACTGCTGCTTTGAGTAAAAAATTGCAATCTATTATGGTAATTATCAATGCGCGATCAAAATCAGGATTCAGTATCGAGTCTTTTCCTAGGTATTGAAATTACTACAATATTTCATACAGCAATTTTCACATTTTTGGAATATCAAAACAAGGAATCCCTCACCCACTTACACACATATTCATACACATTTATTTATACACTAGCAAATGATGGATCTGACCTCTCTCCTCTGTCTGAACTATAGTCTATGGAGTCAATGTTTTATTTTATTTGTTTTTTCACATATCTGCGAAACTTTTGGATATATTACTACTTACTTAAAATTGTCTAACAAAATTGGCACACCAGATACGCATGTGCAAACAGCGACGTGTGGGAAACAAGTAGGTGCAACGCCTGACATCTTAGAAAGCCCTATCAGCCCTACTCACACACACATTAAAGAGGAAGTAAACCCTTTATGTAACAGCAAATCTAATTGACACTATCGACCTCTTAACAGGCTTACAGTGCAGGTTGCTCTTGCCTTCATAGAGTGCGCAAACATATGTAGTCGAAGTAAGTCTGAGCATGGGTAAGGCAACAAACACAGGAAGTTCTCAGGTCTGCGGACAACTTCTTTTACGACTTCTTCCACAGTCCGTCTGTTTCCGGAGATCGGCTCGTCTCTCAGATAAAGCTTTTATGGCTTGTTTGTTCAGCTGTCTTTGAGTGTCATTACATTTACAGTTAAGCTTTACTAGTTCTTACATTCTGTAGGAGAGGTTTATGGACACTGGGATCATTACTTCAAGACCAGGTTGACCAAAACAAACTATACAGGTCAGGAATAAGAACAAGTGTAGGAAGGTGAACGGCTCTGTAGATAGGTGTGGGTTGGATAGTGGAGCACGAGAAAGTGCAAAGTGGCAAAGGTAGCAGAAGCTAAGAAAGCAAGGTTGTGGGTTTCCGTCTGTCACTGGGCAGACCACACAGTAACCCCACACTAACAAACAAAGAGAGCAGTGTACACGTTTTACATACCACCTCAGGACATTGTTATAATGCTAGTCAAATGCAAGCCTTGCTCAGTCACAAGGGCTATTCTCTCAAATACTGAGTTATGTAAACGATGTATGCAAAGGGGCTTCTTCAGTCAGTGCTATTCAAAGCTATCAATGTAGGCTGCTGATAAGGAAATGCAAAGTGGGTCACCTTTAACTCCAGGCTCCTTGTGTAAACAGTACATGAAGCTGCTCAGGACTCTCCTAATCACTCTCTAAACACAGCCAGGTGCTGTTGCCACAGACAAACTGTCACCAACATTCAGTTCATCCCAGCTGCTGCCTCACCCCACACACTCAACACACTGGAGGCGTCCACAGCATGACAAACAGCAGCTCACCTGAAAAGATGCCACGGAAAAACAGGTACAAGTCTGATTACTTTGAACTGACGGATCATAGTAATAAAACCTGTCACCTCCACTTCCACCAATAGTAATCTTATCTATAGGGATCTATGTGCAAAACTATCAAACAAGACACAAGGAGTGATCCCTGCAGTCAACCAGCACAACTTCTCTCCTCATATCATAAAGCATCACTTCATTACATGTTCATAGGCTATGCACAGTTTCAGAGGAAAATAAAGGCCAGTCAACACAATGTTGATGTAAGAAAAATAGATAATGTACAAGTATGAGAATTGTATGTTGTATCAAGTTTACAAAAACCTCAGAAAAATGCCAGAAAAAAACAGAAAGAAATTACAACAAAATCACAACAAATTAGGTATTAAAGTTGAAAGTGGCATGACAATAAACACATCCCGTAACATAAATCAGGACTCAGCATAGAACTTCATAATATCTCTGCAAAATACAATAAAACTGAACACTGCCTCATGCACGTCACACTGCTGGTGCACCGTTTATTGTAACATGGCTTGCTTCCCGTATAGACTTTTGCACTTGTTGGCTAACCTTATCAGCATCATCTAACACTGCACAGACCACTAGCTCCTTGTGAAAGCAGATTAACCCAACCCGCACCACGCAGTGAGCACGGGCCTGTTGCTTCACTGTTTGGAGAACAGTGCGCCTGTGTTGGTGTTACGCGCTCATGGAGCAGTTTTACGCGCCTGCGGTTCAACAGAAGTGGAGGAGCGAAGTGGGAAGTGACACACAGTCCACCTGCCACACGCACGCGCGTACCAACACACTGGGGTCAACCCTCAGTCCACGCACCAAATGGTCAACATGGGTCACTATCAGCACTGCTCTGAGGCAGAGGGCAGGTCGCAGCGAGATTAGACTGCAGGCAAGCACAGTCCACAACACATTTTACTCCAACCCCACTATGAGTTTACAGGGAAACCCTCTTTCATTTGCATAATAATCGCACCGTGCTGCGTTAAGTTACTGGGAGTTACTGGATAAACATTTACCCTCTTTACTCACACTAACTAGCATTATATACAAACTAAATGTTACGTCTGAAGCCACAGCGGTGTGTAAAGAGCAGGTATAACGCCGCTATTACACCGTGTGCACGGAGTTTCACTGCGCACCGCACACACAAACTGCGCGCGCGCGTAGACAGTGCGAGGGGAGAGAAGCGCTCACCCACAGGCTCACCCATGAGCTCTGGACTCACCCATGGGCTCTGGGCTCACCCACGGGCTCACCTCGACCTCTGGAAAAAGCAGCGTTTCCTTCAGATCGTAATGACTTCCTCAAACAGCTCTCTCCGTGTGTTTAGCCTCGTTTCTCAAACACGCCTCGGGATCCGCTTGATGCAGATTATACATCCGGCCACTCACCGCAAATAAGTACGGGCTATTCCAGTGTTTGATGGGTAATATCCTTTGTGTTAGCTGTGGAAGCACGAGTCCATCTCTTCGTCGAACTCCGCACTTTTGTTGTCACGCAGGAAGCTCCAGCGCCTCGCGCGGCTGAGGGGACGGAGTTGAGCTCAGCAAAGCCGGGGAGAGGTGGAGAAAGGCAGCCGGCTGCTTCTGCTGAGAGCGGAGAGGTGGGGCTTCCTCCTCGGCGGGGGCAGGACAGATAGACCCCACCTTCCCTCCTCCCTCCCCCGTCACGCCTCCAGTCAACAAGGTTGACCCCTCATTGTCCCCCTCGTAGTGGATGGATTGCCCTGAACACACGGCTGGACAGTCTGCTGTCTGTCCACACGGGGACTGCATATAGCCCACAAGTTCAATAATTAGTTCATTAACGAAAAAATCAGGCCTACGGGAGCGCACAGTAAAGCAATGCGCACACACCCACACGCGCGCACACACACACCCACACACACACACACACCACCCCAAAACAGCGCGTGATTTAACACAGGGGCAATGGGTCAATAAATAACACATCCATTTACAAAGTGGCTGTGCTGACCCGTTAAACACTCATTTGTCAGTTCCTTTAGTTGACTAAGGTATGAGTGGAAATGTGTTGTGTTAAGTTATTTTGGGTTACATTTGACCACACACTATTTTATATCCTACTCATTTAGTGGAATAAGCTGCTGTACAAACGAGCGGCAGTTCCATCAAACCTCCACAAGAGGACAGCCACATTCACAACAAGGAGACTGAGCTCACAGCCCCATCCTATGCATGGATTATCAATGGTTTTACTGTGGATTAGATCCCAGCCACTGCACACACTGTAAAATCAAAAGGCTGCAAGTGTGCACCAAAGACAGGGTATTCTCTCAAAGCCAACAATGAAAATCAGGATTACAAAGGTATCAGATGAGGAGGAAGTGGGATGAAGCCCATTCTAAACCATGGTGGTGTAAAGTCTATAAAGCTGCATGCCTTGTTCTAATTCACACATTAATGTTATGCATCTGCTTTGTGTATAAACTTTGTCTGCTTATCTAAGACTGAAGGCAGAGGCATGTGTGTGCTGTTTGTAGTGAACCCTGTGCATCTTGTCTTTCATCCAAGTGATAGTGTATCTGTCACCTCTACTTGACCTGCGACAGAAAGTGAGAGGGAGCAGGTAGACATGGGATACGGCCTAACCATGCAGCACCGAGATACAGCCTTTGATCTGCCTGCTGCCGGTACACGCCTCCCCCCAGGACACAGCACCACACACACACACACACCCCGGCACGCACACACGCATGCACACATGCACGCACACACACACACACACATCATTTGTTAGATCATGCAAACATTTTTACAAATCAATTATCAGTTTAAGAGCTTATAAGAAACAAATAGCTAATAACCCAAATAATGTTATTGTTTTGTTACTGACACACAACACACATCAACATATGACAGCCACACTGTGAGACTGTACCATGTTTAAGGTCCAATGTCATCCAAACAGATCAGAAGAAAATATAAATTTCATGTTATGTTTTAAACAGTAAAGCTCAGGGTCCAGTGAGTAGCTAATCCATTATGTCCACAAATGTTTGTATTGCTGCTTACCCCAACTTCAGCAATTAGTGTCATTAACACATGGCCTTGGGGGTGTTGAACTAATTGTCTAAATGACAAATAAAGTCTAGTGAAACAAGCTTGTTTGTCACTGATGTTGAATGTTTGAATACATTTTATTACTGACAATGATTATCCCTTTACTGTCTCTGCCATTCTCCAGACCCCATTTCTCCTCGTCTCTCTGAGCAGCGGACCTGGCCTTAAGCATCGTTAGCTTAATTTAATAAAGGAGCTTAAGCTTTTGAGAGGCTTTTGAAGAATCTCGGTGCTGTTACATTCATTACAATCTATCAGCCACTGGAGACACAGCCGTGTAGCAGGGCTGAGGAGGAGAGCAGCGGTTCTCATTTGAATTTATCTGATTATTACATGCCAGTCTTATTAGACAACATGTGCACGGCTGTATGCATGAAGTGCTAAATGGAGTGAATGACACATGAATAAAGCCACCTTTCTTTTTCTCTAGATATAAACAGATACTCTATACACTATACAGTACACCCATTAGCAGATATTCTAATATTGAAAGAGATATTGAAGATTCTGCACATAATGAAAACCCTGTAACATTTAACTTTTAAAGTAAATGTAGTGTAAATACATTGTACCTTAACCTTAAGACAAATTCTACAATTGCCATGGCTGCTGTCCCAAACCTGGCTTAAACCTTCTGCTCACAGCTCAGTGGCTCAGCAGTTGATGCGCGGGCCTCATGACAAAAAGGTAACGGGGTAAATTCCTGCACAAGGAATCTTTTTGTGTGAAATAGTTTGAATGTTATCCCAATGTTTGATTTTCTTTGCTGGTTAAACAAAGAGTTATAAATGCAGTGTTGTGTTTTCTTGTTGCTTTCTTCTATATTTACACTGCTATAAATATGCTACTTATCTGCACTGCTGTATTTGTGTAGATACCTGAGAATTACCATATGGCAAAGACACAGAGCCTCACTAGAAAACAGGGAGGACAATGGCCCCCAGAAAAGGTACACGATACATAAACATATTGAATATCAGAGATGTGTGTAGGCCTGATAGTGTTGCTCTCTGCTAATGTGCCTATGTATGCATGTGTGTTAGCAACGAGGCGTGTTAGCAGGGAATATTAACAGACATGGTGGTAATAGGCCAGGGGAGCCAGGATGTGTCTGAGCCACTGACCTGCCCATTAGCTTTCTCCACTCTGCTAAGCCCTCACATCGATCACACAGCCACATATCATTGATCTGGAAAACCAGGCACGGGCACACTACTTAGAATGTGTCTCTCACGCCTTTTGCTTTTGCATTTGTGCTGAAAAACAGACAGATATATACTTCACAGACAGGTATACTTCTCCATGTGTGATGTTCACACTCGATAAATACATAAATGAATTACTCAAATGGAAGTTCAGACATTTAAATGCCCACTGTTACATCATTCCTCACATTATTCAAATGTGTTCCACCTATCCACCTGGCTGCTATGACATAATTGTACATGCTTCTATATATTCTATATGTGGCTTTCTCTGAGCTGTCAGTGTCAATAATCACCACATACAATTTGCACTTTCTTTTGCTTGTGTCCAGCCTGTATTTAAAGTCAATACAGCTGGCAGAGCAAATTTTTATTTTTGAGCAAAGGATATCTATAAAAAAGTCTGATGACTCCTTAATTACAATGCGTTTGCCAGATACTCTACTGTCTGTCCAAATGATAACATTAAAATGATATTGTTCTTGTGATGTTCGTGACAATACACAGCCCTGTTACAATTTAAAGAACAGGTTAACGTTTAACCACACCCCCATTCATATAGATTCATTCAAACAGATGGTTCTCAGCTGCCAAACTAATTAGTTTTCAAATTATAATTTAGACTTTTTATGACATAATCTTCGACAACAATGAGTATTTAAATTAAAGTGATTAAGGAGCTATGCTAATCTAAACAATGTAATTATAAACACAGTGCAATTAACAAAGTAGGAGTACTGTCCAAAATTGAGGATTACTGCTAAATAGTTGTTGTTTTTTTTCAATCACATGCTACAATGGTCAATATGTATGAAAAACAGAATGGAGAGAGAGCTGCGGGGTGAGCCCAAGCCCATGCTAATAGGGTAATTGCATTGATTTCCATTTAGCCGCAGTCTCTGATGTTATTTACAGCATTTAGCCCGACAAACAAAGGCCTCTCTCTTTTCCAATTTTAAACAGCTATGACATGCTGACAACCCCTTTTCCCAACCCTCTTTTCTCCTCACCGTTTTCACAATTGCCAAAACACCCAAATAGATTATTAGGCCATTAATAGTGGTCATGCTAGCACACCTCTCCACCCCTCCCCGTTCTTTCAGTCCACTGTGGACGCCCCTCCCTCTGCTGTGCTGTGGAGCCTGCTGGCACAAGCACTGAGCAGCTTTGAAGAGGCCTTGTTAAAGCAGCCAGCCTGAGATGTGCCTGTATTGGTCGAGTGAGAGCAAGGGGTGGGAAGCCTTTGTTCAGGGGGACGAAATGTCAAGGCCTTACAAGCATTCAAGTTAAATTATGCTTAGCAGTGCAGCCACAAGAGTGTGAACACGCACTCAAATGGCTGGGGCAATGTGTTTACGGCTTGTGTTTGGCTCAGCTGCATAATGTCTATTGTCATAGGATTGTGCTGCCTGTGGTGTCGGCTCATACTAAATAATCCACAGCCACAGTGATAAAAGAGTCAACAGGTTCAGGAGCAAACCCCGTCACTGAGGTTTTCAAATGTGGCTGTCTCAGGTTTTTTCTGTACACTTCATAAGCCAGAGAATGTGTGGGGCAGTGATTAGCATGCAGCTGACAGACTCTTATATTAGTACTATATTAATGTGATGGTCACGTCGGGGACACAGGCAGACTGCATTAAACTCATCATCGCTCGTGCGCACACATCAAGGATTCTGTGAGACTCAACCCAGCCTAAAGAGCAGCATGGGTTCATGAGTGCACTGTTTACTTCTTAATTTTACAACAGGCGCCAAGGCCTCCAAGCATGACCAGAACAATATCTGCAGTGTTTAGTACATCTAAGAAGGACATATGTGCTCAGTGAGATGAGAAGAGCATCCTCACATGACTCATCTCATTCACAGCCAAAGGCAGTGTGGGCGGTTAGTGGTGTGCTATTAACACGACTGAGACACTAGAGTGTAAGTCTATGTGTTACATAGACATATACATGTAACATATGCCACTTCACTCCATATAAAGCACCATCCACCACCACTGCTGTGAGCCCCGTGGTCAACATGGCTGCAATAACAGGTGCATGGTCTGGCCAGGAAGAAAAGAAGATTCTGAGGAACTGCAAACCGTGTAAAGAAACTTGACTTTCCGTTGTCTATTAAAAATACATAATTTATCAATATTGAGTTATGTAGAGAACATGTTATGTGACAAGAAAAAAATGAACGTGGCCACCAGACTTTAATGCAAATTTACAATGAAATCATTAAAATGTTCTATCGTTATTATAAAATTAAATTATGTGGATGAAAGAACCTAAATGATATTCTGTATACTCAAAATAAGCTGCAGACTATGACGATCCTTGAAACACACGACACAAAAAGAAGATATCACAAAGCAGACTCTCTCATCTCAGCTCCTAACAGGCACCAGCAGAAAGAGGGAGGGAGAAAGAAGGGATTTGGGCTTCATCTGCAGATGAACATGCCGTCTCCTCCTCCCTGTTAGCACATACTCCCCAGCTTCCCTTTACCTCTAATTGCCAATTCAGCCTGCTTTTCAGCCCCGTCAGCCTATTCTTGAATCACCCACTGTGGACTGTGGACAAGTGGCTTTGTGAAGACTGGGGCTTGGTGTCAATAACAATCTTTACATTTACAAGCAACATAAGCTATGGCTATGAACATTAGAAACAGCTTCTTGGAGTCAAGCGCACACTTCACACTTCTCTCCACACTCTACCCGCTTGCAGATGGTAAGTGTTTAAAGCCAGCCAGGAGAAGGCGATGCATGTCAGTGACTGTGTATGCCTCCAAAATGTACGACTGCATGAAGCCTGTGAGAGCATGAGGTCTCACCTGGGGCACAAGAAATGAACACGAGCAATTTTGACTCCGTTGATTTTGATTTTTGGTGGTAACATGACCATCTGCTAACTAGCCTGGTCCACCGCGGGAAGGGAAACGAGATGCAGGCTCCCACTGAAATCACTCCTCTCTGCTGCACAGTGAGAGGCACAGATAACACCTCAAGGCCATGGTGTTGCTGCCAGCCTTTAAACCGTTCTGTATCCGTCTGCCTCGCTCTCCGCGGTGTTCATGATGAAAGAGGAGAGGCAGATCAGAGGAAAAACACCCAAGCCCCAAGACTCGTGTCCAGAGCCAAGGCTAAATCCGGGGCACACAGTCACTGGCCTTTCGATATCCACCTACAGCACAGTCGAGCAAGAGGGATGGGAGCACCGGGGAAGGAATCTGTACTTGTTAAACTATTGAACATAGCAAATAGGATTGATTTTAAAAGCTTTCATTTCACAGTGAGGATCGATACAGTCTGTGTGCAAAGATACAGATGGGCTCCAGTGGGGTGTTACAAACCTTTTGCGACAGCGACTTAACAAGGGCAATGGCCTTTGACTCCTGCATCTGCCTTACTATTAACAGCCAGAATCTGTAATGAAAATCTTGACTTGCAAATACAAATAATATAAGTAATGTTAATAGCAGCCTTTACTCTAGCCATCACATATTTACACTGAAATGCGTGCCACTAATATGCCATAAATCTCACCTGTCAGTGCCTAATCTTTGTTATCTAATTTAGGATGAACATAAAATGACTGATTATGCTGTAATAGTTTGATAGTTAGTTAAAATAAAAAGTTGAAGTATTAATCTTACAATCGCTGAAAGATTCCCCTTTGTGATAGAAGTCTACACTCCCACTGAAATCCTTAAAGTGTTTTGTTTGCTGCAAATAATAGGAAAAGAGGGAGGAAGTGAAGGGAATACACTGATCTAATTAGCAGCTAGTTAGCAGCAAAACAGTTGCAGCCAATTAGGGGGTGTGTTGTAGCGCGTGTAGTGAGAGCTTTGGATGTTATCTTAATTATAAAGGCTGTTCCTCTAGCAGCAGTAACCCACACTCAAATTATCTGACTGTTAGATTTATGCAAACAGTAACCAAGCATGTGTTTGTTTTAGACTAAGGGCAAGTTAAACAGCAGTGTCTGTACAGTCATGACTACTAAGAGCGCTGTGTACCTCCAGTGTAAAAGGCCGCAGTTGTCTCGTACACTTAGACTCCTCATTAATATCCCAAATCTTTCAGGGCCCATAGACGCTCAGTCGAGGCCACACACATTACTGTAAGGACGTGCTCTCTGCCTCCCTTCTTGTTGCCAGATTGGGCCCTGTCGGCAGGTGCACTCTGCAGTTGTAGTCAAAGTGCCAACCTGTCCTCCATATGCCCGCCTGCCCACTGCCAGCTTACTTCTGCGCTCCCCACCAGGATTCAGCTGGCTGGCCCTCCCCAGATTTGCTCCTCCTCATCCATCCTTCGCCGATATTGATGGTTTTCAGATTCTGTGATGCCATAATCCCAGATGGAGGTGAAGATGCTGTTGTCCATAGTGATTAAGTCATATTTTCCAGAGATATCCATCCATATGCCCCCTTTTCTTCACGTATTTATCATATCTTTGGAAGAGTTATCTAAAACATAATCCA